>NC_041388.1:603766954-603809546 GCF_002162155.2 Triticum dicoccoides
CTTTTGTCGAGGAAAAAAATCATAAGCAAGCTTTCAGGAAGAAACTCCGCCGCCACAAGGCAGAACCTTGGCGGAACCAATCTAGGGCTCCGGCAGAGCTGTTTTGCAGGTGAAACTTCCCTCTGGGAGGGGGAAATCATCACCATCATCATCACCAACAATCGTCTCAAATGGAGGGGGGGGGGGGTCAATCTCCATCAATATCTTCACCAGCACCATCTCATCTCAAACCCTAGTTCATCTCTTGTATCCAATCTTTTTATCCAAACCTCAGATTGGTACCTGTGGGTTGCTAGTAGTGTTGATTACTCCTTGTAGTTGATGCTAGTTGGTTTACTTGGTGGAAGATCATATGTTCAGATCCATTATGCATATTAATAGCCCTCTGATTATGAACATGAATATGCCTTGTGAGTAGTTATGTTTGTTCTTGAGAACATGGGAGAAGTCTTGCTATTAGTAGTCATGTGAATTTGGTATTCGTTTGATATTTTGATGAGATGTATGTTGTCATCCCTCTAGTGGTGTCATGTGAACGTCGACTAGATGACACTTCACCATTGTTTGGGCCTAGAGGGAGGCATTGGGAAGTAATAAATAGGTGATGGGTTGCTAGAGTGACAGAAGCATAAACCCTAGTTTATGCGTTGCTTCGTAAGGGGCTGATTTGGATCCATATGTTTCATGCTATGGTTAGGTTTACCTTAATACTTTTGTTGTAGTTGCGGATGCTTGCAATAGAGGTTAATCATAAGTGGGATGCTTGTCCAAGTAAGGACAGCACCCAAGCACTGGTCCACCCACTTACCAAATTATCAAAGTGCCGAATGCGAATCATATGAGCGTGATGAAAACTAGCTTGACGATATTCCCATGTGTCCTCGGGAGCGCTTTTCTCTATATAAGAGTTTGTCCAGGCCTGTCCTTTGCTACAAAAAGAATTGGGCCATCTTGCTGCACCTTATTTACTTTTATTACTTGCTACTCATTACAAATTACCTTATCACGAAACTATCTGTTACCGATAATTTCAGTGCTTGCAGAGAATACCTTACTGAAAAACTGCTTATCATTTCCTTCTACTCATCGTTGGGTTCGACACTCTTACTTGTTGAAAAGGCCATGATAGATCCCCTACACTTGTGGGTCATCAAGACTCTTTTCTGGCGCCGTTGCCGGGGAGTGAAGCGCCTTTGCTAGGTGGAATTTGGTAAGGAAAACTTTATATAGTGTGCTGAAATTTACCATCACTTGTTACTATGGAACATAACCCTTTGAGGGGCTTGTTCGGGGTATCTTCACCCCGACCTGTAGAGCAAAGAGTTGCTCCTCAACCTACTGAACCTACTGAAAATGTTTACTTTGAAATTCCTTCGGGTATGATAGAGAAACTTCTAGCTAATCCTTTTACAGGAGATGGAACATTGCATCCCGATTTACACTTAATCTATGTAGATAAAGTTTGTGGATTATTTAAAGTTGCAGGTATGCCCGATGATGTTATCAAGAAGAAGGTCTTCCCTTTATCTTTGAAGGGAGAGACATTGATATGGTATAGGCTATGTGATGATATGGAACTACCAATGATTGAAATTGGAATTTCATCAAAAGTTTTATCCTATGCATCTTGTTCATCGTGATCATAATTATATATATAATTTTTGGCCTCGCGAGGAGAAAGCATTGCTCAAGCCTGGGGGAGGCTTAAGTAAATGTTATATTCATGCCCCAATCATGAGCTCTCAAAAGAAAGTATTATTCAAAAAAATTATGCTCGGCTTTCTCTCAGTAATCGCTCCATGCTCGATACTTCTTGTACTGGATCTTTTATGATGAAGACTATTGAATTAAAATGGGATTTATTGGAAAGAATTAAACGCAACTCTGAAGATTGGGACCTCGATGAAGGTAAGGAGTCAGGTATAACACCTAAGTTTGATTGTGTTAAATCTTTTATGGATACCGATGTTTTCCGTGAATTTAGCACTAAATATGGACTTGACTCTGAGATAGTAGCTTCTTTATGTGAATCCTTTGCTACTCATGTTGATCTCTGAAAGGACAAATGGTTTAAATATAATCCTCCCATTGATTTAAAAGTAGTTGCACCTATTAAAGTTGAAGAAAAGACTATGACTTATAATGATCCTGTTGTTCAGACTGCTTATATTGAGAAACCACCTTTCCCTGTTAGAATAAAGGATCATGCTAAAGCTTTAACTAGGGTTAACAAAAGTAATATTAAGACACCTAAAGCCCCTGAGAAAATTAAAGATGAACCTAGAATTGCTATGGTTAAAGATCTCTTGGCCGATAATATTGATGGGCATGTTATTTACTTCTGCAATGAAGCTGCTAGAATTGCTAGACCTGATGCTAAAATAAACATAGACCTGTTGTAGGCATGCCTGTTATTTTTGTTAAAATAGGAGATCATTACTATCATGGCTTATGTGATATGGGTGCTAGTGCAAGTGCAATACCTCATTCCTTATACAAAGAAATTATTCATGATATTGCACCTGCCGAGATAGAAGAAATTGATGTTACAATTAAGCTTGCCAATAGAGATACTATTTCACCAGTTGGGATTGTTAGAGATGTTGAAGTCTTGTGTGGGATAGTTAAATACCCTGCTAATTTTCTTGTTCTTGGTTCCCCAGAAGATGACTTTTGTCCCATTATATTTGGTAGACCCTTCTTAAATACTGTTAATGCTAAAATAGACTGCAATAAGAATATTCTTTCTGTTGATTTAGGGGATTTGTCTCATGAGTTTAATTTTGCTAAATTTCGTAGACAACCCCATGATAAAGAATTGCCTAGTAAAGATGAAATTATTGGTCTTGCTTCTATTGCCGTGCCTCCTACTGATCCTTTAGAACACTATTTGCTAGACCATGAAAACGATATGTTTATGAATGAAAGAAGGGAAATAGATGAAGTATTCTTTAAACAGGGACCTATTCTGAAACACAACTTTCCTGTTGACATCCTAGGGGATCCTCCTCCACCTAAGGGTGATCCCGTGTTTGAGCTTAAACCTTTACCTGATACATTAAATATGCTTATCTTGATGAGAAAGAGATATATCATGTTATTATTAGTGCTAACCTTTCAGAGCATGAAGAAAAGAAATTATTGAAAACTCTGAAGAAGCACCGTGCTGCTATTGGATATACTCTTGATGATCTTAAGGGCATTAGTCCCACTCTATGCCAGCACAAAATAAATTGGGAGAAGGACGCCAAACCAGTTATTGATCACCAACGATGGCTAAATCCTAAGATGAAAGAAGTGGTAAGAAAGGAAATATTAAAGCTCCTTGAAGCAGGTATAATTTATCCCGTTGCTAATAGTCAGTGGGTAAGTCCTATCCATTGTGACCCTAAGAAGGGGGTTATTACTGTTGTTCCTAATGATAAAGATGAATTGATCCCACAAAGAATTATTACATGTTATAGGATGGTAATTAATTTCCATAAATTAAATAAAGCTACTGAAAAGATCATTACCCTTTGCCTTTCATTGATCAAATGCTAGAAATATTATCCAAACATACACATTTTTGCTTTCTAGATGGTTACTATGGTTTCTCTCAAATACATGTGTCAGCTGATGATCAAGAAAAGACTACTTTTACTTGCCCTTTAGGTACCTTTGCTTATAGACATATGCCTTTTGGTTTATGTAATGCACCTGCTCCCTTTCAAAGATGCATGATGGCTATATTCTCTGACTTTTGTGAAAAGATTTGTGAAGTTTTCATGGATGATTTCTTTGTTTATGGATGATGTTTTGATGATTGCTTGAGCAACCTTGATCATGTTTTGCAGAGATGTGAAGAAACTAACCTTGTCTTGAATTGGGAGAAGTGCCACTTTATGGTTACTGAAGGTATTGTCTTGGGGCATAAAATTTCTGAAAGAGGTATTGAAGTTGACAAAGCGAAAGTTGATGCTATTGAATAGATGCCGTGTCCCAAGGACATCAAAGGTATAAGAAGTTTCCTTGGTCATGCCGGTTTTTATAGGAGGTTCATTAAGGACTTCTCAAAAATTTCCCGGCCTCTGACTAATCTATTACAAAAAGATATTCCTTTTGTCTTTGATGACGATTGTGTAGAAGCATTTGAAATACTTAAGAAAGCCTCGATTTCTGCACCTATTGTTCAGCCACCTGATTGGAATTTACCCTTTGAAATCATGTGTGATGCTAGTGACTATGCTGTAGGTGCTGTTCTAGGACAAAGAGTTGATAAAAAATTAAATGTTATTCAATATGCTAGTAGAACTCTAGACAATGCCCAGAGAAATTATTCTATCACTGAAAAGGAATTCTTAGCAGTTGTATTTGCTTGTGATAAGTTCAGACCTTATATTGTTGATTCTAAAGTTACTATTCACACTGATCATGCTGCTATTAAATATCTTATGAAAAAGAAAGATGCTAAACCTAGACTTATTAGATGGGTTTTCCCGCTACAAGAATTTGATTTGCATATTATTGATAGAAAGGGAGTTGAGAATCCCGTTGCAGACAACTTGTCTAGGTTAGAGAATGTTCTTGATGACCCACTACCTATTGATGATAGCTTTCCTGATGAACAATTAGCTGTCATAAATGCTGCTCGCACTGCTCCATGGTATGATGATTATGCCAATTACATTGTTGCTAAATTTATACCACCTAGTTTCACATACCAGCAAAAGAAAAAGTTCTTCTATGATTTAAGACATTATTTCTGGGATGACTCACACATTTATAAAGTAGGAGTATAGGGTGTTATTAGACATTGTATACCTGAGCATGAACAGGAACCGATCCTACGGAAGTGTCACTCCGAGGCTTATGGAGGACACCATGCTGGAGATAGAACTACACACAAGGTATTGTAATCCGGTTTTTATTGGCCTACTCTCTTCAAGGATGCCCGTAAGTTTGTCTTATCTTGTGATGAATGTCAAAGAATTGGTAATATTAGTAGACGTCAAGAAATGCCAATGAATTATTCACTTGTTATTGAACCATTTGATGTTTGGGGCTTTGATTATATGGGACCTTTTCCTTCCTCTAAGGGTTATACACATATTTTAGTTGCTGTTGATTACGTTACTAAGTGGGTAGAAGCCATTCCAACTAGTAGTGCTGATCATAACACCTCTATTAAGATGCTTAAAGAAGTTATTTTTCCGAGGTTTGGAGTCCCTAGATATTGAATGACTGATGGTGGTTCACATTTTATCCATCGTGCCTTTCGTAAAATGCTTGCTAAGTATGATGTTAATCATAGAATTGCATCTCCTTATCACCCATAGTCTAGTGCCCAAGTAGAATTAAGTAATAGAGAGCTTAAATTAACTTTTCAAAAGACTGTTAATACATCTAGAAAGAATTGGTCCAAAAACTTGATGATGCATTATGGGCTTATAGAACTGCATACAAAAATCCTATGGGTATGTCTCCGTATAAAATGGTTTATGGTAAAGCATGCCACTTACCTCTTGAATTAGAACATAAGGCATATTGGGCTATTAAAGAGCTCAACTATGACTTCAAACTTGCCGGTGAGAAGAGGCTTTTTGACATTAGCTCACTTGATGAATGGAGAACCCGGGCTTACGAAAATGCCAAGCTGTTTAAAGAAAAAGTTAAAAGATGGCATGACAAAAGGGTACAAAAGCGTGAGTTTAATGTAGGTGATTATGTATTGTTATACAACTCCCGTTTAAGATTTTTTGCAGGAAAACTTCTCTCTAAATGGGAAGGTCCTTATGTTATCGAGGAGTTCTGTCGGCGTTCTAGGAACGGGGGTCCCCAGACTTGCCTGCCTGCGGCCCACGGTGTGGCTGAGCCAGCAGGCCGTACGGCCCATCTTCACCAACAAAGCACTCAAGACCCTCGCGAGGGGCCAAGCCTCGCGAGGGGGATGACGCAAGACCTCCTCCGGAGTGGCCTAGCTGGGCAGGCTCACAAGGAGCGGAGATATCAAGGCGGGGCGAACCTCACTAGGCTTTCGTGACGTGAGCCATGACGATCGACACCAGGCGGGGGCCAGGCGGGAGCCAGCACGCACAGCGTCCTTGTTTCCTATTTGGTGCAAAGGGGGCAAGCGCAGCCGCGGAGTACCGAGGCATCAGGCAAAGGTTGCCATTTCGGTGCAACAAGACCAAGACCAAGGACTGCAAGACGGAGGTCATCGTGGAGCCCGGAGCAGCGTCACCACCAGAACTTTGTGCAGGTGAAGACTACTTTTGTTAGGATAGCTTATACTAGCTGTCCCCCTTCAAATTAGCCTGCCATTCTTGGCTCCCTTCCCGCTCGATATTTGGGAAGAGGACCAGGGCCTCTATAAATAGGACTAGCCACCACAGTGGAGAGGAGGAGACACACAAGCTCACCGAGCCCAAGAACGCCTCAACCTCAGGAGGCCGTTCTTCCCTTGTATTGTTTATCATCAGCCCAAGAGGCAATCCACCACCACCACACTGGAGTAGGGTGTTACACCGCAACGGTGGCCCGAACCAGTATAAACCCTATGTCCATCTGTGTTGTGAGTTCGTCAAGTTCGTCCGTGAGATCCTAGCAAGCTAGAGCGTAGATCGGTTGGAGGGATAGACTTCGCGCGCACCCAAGTGTTCGAACCTTAAGGGTTTGCCGGGAGCCCCAACCCCGACATTTGGCGCACTAGGTAGGGGTGCGCCGTAGCTTCCTCTCCGTCGATCATCGCTCCGTCGCCCCGTCGTCTCCATGGCGGACGCTCGCCGTGCTCGAGCTGAGCATCGGGTCGCCCTCGCCACCCGTGTCGCTCAGACGGCACCCGTCGGTGGGCCGCCTCATCGATCTCCGTCGCCCGCCGCCAATGCAGCCACCGGCCCGGTGGGAAACGAGCATCAGGCGTCCTCGCAACATCCTTCGGTGCGACAGGACGGCCGCACCGCTACTCCATCACTCGCTCATGCTGGCTCTTCGTCTCACGCGCACCGTGCTCCCCTGGAGGCGCGGGCTGCGCTCATCGCGGCAAACGAGCTCCTGCGTTACCGCCCTGTCAACGACATCTATGAAGAGTGGCTCGACCACGTCGCTGAGCTCGTCCGTGCTGCAGGGGCTCTCTGGCGCCGTCTCACTCTCTGCCTCCCCCTTAGCAGGCTGCGGGCAACGGGGCCCATGGCACGCCTCCACCACCTCGACCCCAAGATGGTGCCTTGGCGGCAAGGCGGGCGCCTCCGCGACACGATACGCCGCGCCCGACGCCCGCGCATGAAGAAAGGAGCTGCCAAGAAGTCCCGCGGCCACGAGACGCCGCACCAGCGCTCCCTGCGCCACGTCGTCATGACCGCGCGCCGCCTGTAGTGGCACAGCGCGGACCTCGCCAAGACCAAGCTCCGCCCCCGAGACGGGCCCCGGCAACCATGGCAGGCAGCCGCGCCTTCACCCCTGAGCTGCGTAGCGTTGCCTGGCCAGGCAAGTTCAAGCCAGATCTGCCTCCACGGTACGACGGCACCTCCGACTCCGCAGAGTTCCTGCAGCTCTATGAGTTGAGTATCGAAGCGGCCAACGGCGATGAGAAGGTCATGGCGAACTGGTTTCCCATGGCTCTCAAGGATGGGGCCCGCTCCTGGCTCCTGAACCTGCAGCACAGCTTGATCTCCTCCTGGGACGGGATGCGCGACCAGTTCGTCGCCAACTTCCAAGGCACTCGTGACCGCCCACCGGTCGCGGGCGACCTACGCCGCATCAAGCAACACCCAAGAGAGACCCTCCAGAAGTACATCCAGCGCTTCAACAACACCCGCCTCAAGATTCCCAAGGTCTCGGATGAGGCCATCATCTCCGCATTTTCCGACGGCTTCCGCGATGTCAAGATGAAGGAACAACTGGCCATCCATGAGGGCTCTGCACATCTCAGGAGCTGTTCAACTTGGCGACCAGGTGCACAAGAGCTGAGGAGGGGCGCCTCTTTCTCCTGGAGCTGCCAGCTGCAGGAGTGGAGGAAAAGAAGGCCAAGGCCAAGGACGTGAAGCGCAAAGAGGCAGTCGCGCTCGCAGCGGAGCCCGACATCAAGCCAGGCAGAGATCAACCCGAGTCATCCAAGAATGGCTGGCCCTTCTGCGCCTTCCACAACCTGAACACCCACAACACCAGCGACTGTCAAGAGCTCAGAACTATTCGAGAAGGACGCTTCGGCCGACGCCCCGAGCGCAACGACCGGGGCTACGGCCACGGAGGAGGAAGCGGAGGCGGACACTGGGACGACCGTGGCCCATGCCAGGAGTGGCGCGACCGGCCTCGCGAGGACCGCTGGCAGGATCAACCTCACGAGGGCGCCTGGAGGGACCCGCCTCACGAGGATCGTCCCCAGGGCAACACCGGTCTTCCCCAGTTGCCGCCGCCAAGGAGGAACGACGACCATCACCAGGACGAGGGGGCTGGGGGCTTCCAGGAGCCGCGCCCGGTCGCTTGCATCCTGGGCGGTGCTTAGGCCCCAGCCTCTCAGCGCATCTTCAAACAGTTCGCTCATGAAGTAAAAGCGACGCTCCCCAAGCTCGAGGCCACACGCCCACTCTGGTGGTCCCAATGCGCCATCACCTTCAGCTCGGCCGACCAGCTCAAGTGCGCAGCCGCCGCAGTCACACTCCCTATGCTGTGTTCCTCAGTCATCAGCAATGTGCAAGTCACCAAGACTCTCATCGACGTCGGCGCAGGGCTCAACGTCCTATCCGCCGACACATTCGATAGCCTCCAAGTGCCCTATGAGCAGCTCCAGCCAACCAAGCCTTTCTCAGGAGTGACTGACGGTTCCACCACACCAATAGGGCAAGTCCGCCTGCCTGTCACCTTTGGGGAGCGCAAGAATTACCGCACTGAGCTCATCGACTTTGATGTCTCACACATCTGCCTGCCGTACAACGCCATACTCGGGTACCCAGCCCTGGCCAAGTTCATGGCAGTCACTCACCACGGCTAGAACATCCTCAAGATGCTCGAAACCAGAGGGATCATCATGGTCCCATGTGAAGAAAGGGATGCGGTGTGCTCCCTTGAGCGCACCTTCCAAGCCGCGGCAATCGACAACCCCGACTGCAGAAGTGAGGACCCTCCGGAGACCACCCCAAGAAGAAGCTACCGCACTGTGAAGGACCCCAAGAAGATGGCGTCGCATCAGGAGCCTCGTCAGGATTGGTGCCTGCTCTAGGGGTGCCTCCGTCCACTGCATAGGAAAGCGCGCCCGTCACCCTCCTCGGGCAAGGCTCGGGGGCTCTCTTTCGGAGGGCCTCAAACCTTGCCACTCTCACAAGGGAGGCGCTTGGGCACCACTTGGAAGGGTGCTTTGCGGCACGTGTTCCGCAAGAGAGCATGAGGCGAGGAATGCCCACCACCCAGGAGTTCATCACTAAGACCACCCAAGAGCTACAAGACGCAAGAGCCATGCGTGGCGATAGCCGCTCACAGACTGTGGCTCACCACCCAGGCGAGGGTGCAGAGCTGCACGCCTGCATCGACATCCCAGGGCTCAATAGGGCAGCATCTCAGGAATGCTTCTGGCCATCACGCGCAGGCCGCTGTGAGGGTCCACCACACAGCTAAGTTCGTATGCCCCTCGGTTTGCCGAGCGTAGCGTCAGCCTATCAGCGCAACCTGCGGCAAGTCCAGGCGGCTCAGGAGGCCAGGTCCCATGTCATTCGGGAGGAGATCGCGACGGCCTTCAGGGAACCTCCTGAGCTCCCAGAGCCTCCTGAGGCTCAGGGTCCCGGTGGCTCATGAGGAGTCATTCCTTCGACACGTGGCTTCAGCTGCACCAGCTCTACTTCGTCTACATACCCAGGTGACATCTTCCAAGTTCGTCTAAGCTGGGAGCGCCCCTCGGGCTGCACTATTCCTAGGCCGCGTGGGTCCGTCCCTGTGGCATGTATCCCTTTTACTTATGTCTTTAGCTTACCTTGCTGGGGGCGCCCCCCGGGCTGCATCATCCCCACGCCGCTCGGGCCAGACCCAGTGGCATGTATCTTCCTGCATTTATCCTAGTCGATCTGCTCTTCATGCTTAACCTGCCAACTGCTATATCCTATTTGATTACCACCCACCTCGGGCCCGTTCATCCCATGCAATTTGCTTGCACGTTAAAGGGGGGGTTCCTGAGCATCGCGACTCAGGAGCTCTGACTGGCTCTCCAGCCCTCACCCCCTGGCCTTGACCACGGCATCGCGACCTGGCATACCAGCGGCGGCTGAGCTCGCTCGAGGGCTGGGACCTGAGGACGTAGAGCATTAAGGGGAGCTCGGGAGAAGGAAAACTCACACGGGCCAGCCTAGCTATGTCGCGTAAGTTGGCGCGCAGCCCCAGCGCAACATCGGGAATCACCGCGAAGTCATCAAGATAAGTTTCGCCCTCAGATCAGCAAAACATTCGGGCCCCATAGTCGCTCACCCCATGTCGCAACCCCGTTGCGGCCAAGCCATCTCCCTTTCTTTCCTGGCAATGGCCGCTTGGGCGCTAAGGGGGACATCCTGAGCATCGCGCCTTAGGGGCTCTTACTGGACCTCGGGCCGCGCACCTCCTGGCCTTGACCACGGCATCGCAACCTGGCATACCAGCGACGGCTGTCGCCGCATTGGGAACGGGACCCATCGGCATAGAGCAACAAGCTATCACGTAGAAAGAAAGGGGAGGCCGAGCCTTAACGGGACGCGCGTTCATCAAATTTTCACAATAAGGAAAATAGGTACAAAGGCATTGCAGATCCTTACATGCCCCCACGGAGTGATTCATGATTCTTCACAGGAAACAAAAGCTAATGCTAAGGGGGATCCTATCTACATCCTCCCATGGCGGATGCCATCATCAAGAGTGGGCCATGGGAGGCCGGCGCCAACCCCATCCAGATCAGCGGCGGCGGCGGCCGGAAGCCGAAGCGTTGCCCCGGGCACGGCGAGAGCTCGGGGGGGACGTAGCTGTCGTCACTCGTCTCCGAAGTCT
Source organism: Triticum dicoccoides (assembly GCF_002162155.2). Classification (NCBI taxonomy): domain Eukaryota; kingdom Viridiplantae; phylum Streptophyta; class Magnoliopsida; order Poales; family Poaceae; genus Triticum; species Triticum dicoccoides. Next base: position 603,777,932 of record NC_041388.1, read on the forward strand.
CCTGGTGCTCAGGAGAACTGCTGGATTCCCAAGGGCTGCTGCTGCTGGGGTAGTCGCGGGCGGAACGCGCGTCGGCCTCGTGCTCCTCTCCAGAGCAGCACTCCAGGCGGCGGCCCTCGGCATCAAAGACCTTGAAGAGAAGCGTGGAGGCACATTCGTACTCGAAGTGAATCGCGAGGGCAGCACTCGTGCGACAGATCCACGCAATCTCGCTGCAGCCGCGAGTCATGAAGATTTTGCCAATGGGAACCGCTTTGATCTTCGCTCTGATCGCCGGAGCGCCACAATCAGCATGCTGCAGTCAGAGCTCGAGAGCCCCCCTCAGCGGCATCACGTTAGAGAAGAACCGTGGGAAGCGGATCCAGGAGTTCGGAGACGACCACGTCCAATCATGTTGGAAATATGCCCTAGAGGCAATAATAAATTAGTTATTATTATATTTCCTTGTTCATGATAATCATTTATTATCCATGCTAGAATTGTATTGATAGGAAACTCAGATACATGTGTGGATACATAGACAACACCATGTCCCTAGTAAGCCTCTAGTTGACTAGCTCGTTGATCAATACATGGTTACGGTTTCCTGACCATGGACATTGGATGTCATTGATAACGGGATCACATCATTAGGAGAATGATGTGATGGACAAGACCCAATCCTAAGCCTAGCACAAAGATCATGTAGTTCGTATGCTAAAGCTTTTCTAAAATGTCAAGTATCGTTTCCTTAGACCATGAGAATGTGCAACTCCCGGATACCATAGAGTGCTTTGGGTGTGCCAAATGTCACAACGTAACTGGGTGACTATAAAGGTACACTACAGGTATCTCCGAAAGTGTCTGTTGGGTTGGCACGAATCAAGACTGGGATTTGTCACTCCGTGTGAACGGAGAGGTATCTCTGGGCCCACTCGGTAGGACATCATCATAATGTGGACAGTGTGATCAAGGAGTTTATCACGGGATGATGTGTTACGAAACAAGTAAAGAAACTTGCCGGTAACGAGATTGAACAAGGTATCGGGATACTGATGATCGAATCTTGGGTAAGTATCGTACCGCTAGACAAAGGGAATTGTATACGGGATTGATTAAGTCCTTGACATCGTGGTTCATCCGATGAGATCATCGTGGAACATGTGGGAACCAACATGGGTATCCAGATCCTGCTGTTGGTTATTGGCCGGAGAGTCGTCTCGGTCATGTCTACGTGTCTCCCGAACCCGTAGGGTCTACACACTTAAGGTTCGGTGACGCTAGGGTTATAGAGATATTAGTATGCGGTAACCCGAAAGTTGTTCGTAGTCCCGGATGAGATCCCGGACGTCACGAGGAGTTCCGGAATGGTCCAGAGGTAAAGAATTATATATAGGAAGTGCTGTTTCGGCCATCGGGACAAGTTTCGAGGTCACCGGTATTGTACCGGGACCACCGGAAGGGTCCCGGGGGTCCACCGGGTGGGGCCACCTACCCCGGGGGCCACATGGGCTGTAGGGGGTGCGCCTTGGCCTACATGGGCCAAGGGCACCAGCCCCTAGAGGCCCATGCACCAAAGGGACAAGAGGAGGGGAGAGTCCTAAAGGGGGAAGGCACCTCCGAGGTGCCTTGGGGAGGATGGACTCCTCCCCCCCTTGGCCGCACCCTTCCTTGGAGGAAGGGGCAAGGCTGCACCCTACCCCTCTCCCTTGGCCCTATATATAGTGGGGGGAAGGGAGGGCAACGATACCTAAGCCCTGGCGCCTCCCTCTCCCTCCCGTGACACATCTCCCTCCTCCCGCAGCGCTTGGCGAAGCCCTGTTGGAATCCCGCTACTTCCACCACCACGCCGTCGTGCTGCTGGACTCCATTAACCTCTCCTCCCCCCTTGCTGGATCAAGAAGGAGGAGACGTCGCTGCTCCGTACGTGTGTTGAACGCGGAGGTGCCGTCCGTTCGGCGCTAGGAACATCGGTGATTTGGATCACGACGAGTACGACTCCATCAACCCCGTTCTCTTGAACGCTTCCGCGCGCGATCTACAAGGGTATGTAGATCCACTCCTCCCTCGTTGCTAGATGACTCCATAGATAGATCTTGGTGACACGTAGGGAAATTTTGAATTTATGCTACGTTCCCCAACAGTGGCATCATGAGCTAGGTCTATGCGTAGTTTCTATGCACGAGTAGAACACAAAGTAGTTGTGGGCATTGATTTTGTTCAATATGCTTGCCGTTACTAGTATTATCTTGATTCGACGGTATTGTGGGATGAAGCGGCCTGGACCAACCTTACACGTATGCTTACGTGAGACCGGTTCCACCGACAAACATGCACTAGTTGCATAAGGTGGCTGGCGGGTGTCTGTCTCTCCCGCTTTAGTCGGATCGGATTCGATGAAAAGGGTCCTTATGAAGTGTAAATAGCAATTGGCATATCACGTTGTGGTCTTTGCGTAGGTAAGAAACGTTCTTGCTAGAAACCCATAGCAGCCACGTAAAACATGCAAACAACAATTAGAGGACGTCTAACTTGTTTTTGCAGGGTATGCTAAGTGATGTGATATGGCCAAAAGGATGTGATGATATATGTGATGTATGAGATTGATCATGTTCTTGTAATAGGAATCACGACTTGCATGTCGATGAGTATGACAACCGGCAGGAGGCATAGGAGTTGTCTTAATTTATTTATGACCTGTGTGTCAACATAAACGTCATGTAATTACTTTACTTTATTGCTAAAGCGTTAGCCATAGTAGTAGAAGTAATAGATGACGTGACAACTTCAAGAAGACACGATGATGGAGATCATGATGATGGAGATCATGGTGTCATGCCAGTGACAAGATGATCATGGAGCCCCAAGATGGAGATCAAAGGAGCTATATGATATTGGCCATATCATGTCACTATTATTTGATTGCATGTGATATTTACCATGTTTATACATCTTATTTGCTTAGAACGATGGTAGTAAATAAGATGATCCCTCATTACAATTTCAAGAATGTGTTCTCCCCTAACTGTGCACCGTTGCTAAAGTTCGTCGTTCCGAAGCACCACGTGATGATCGGGTGTGATAGATCCTTACGTTCACATACAACGGGTGTAAGACAGTTTTACACATGCAAAACACTTAGGGTTAACTTGACGAGCCTAGCATGTATAGACATGGCCTCGGAACACAAGAGACCGAAAGGTCGAGCATGAGTCATATGGTAGATATGATCAACATGAAGATGTTCACCGATGATGACTAGTCCGTCTCACGTGATGATCGGACACGGCCTAGTTGACTCGGATCATGTAATCACTTAGACGACTAGAGGGGTGTCTATCTGAGTGGGAGTTCATAAGATGAACTTAATTATCCTGAACATAGTCAAAAGGTCTTCGCAAATTATGTCGTAGCTCGCGCTTCAGTTCTACTGTTTAGATATGTTCCTAGAGAAAATTTAGTTGAAAGTTGATAGTAGCAATTATGCGGACTAGGTCCGTAAACTAAGGATTTTCCTCATTGCTTCATAGAAGGCTTATGTCCTTAATGCACCGCTCAGTGTGCTGAACCTCGAACGTTGTCTGTGGATGTTGCGAACATCTGACATACACATTTTGATAACTACGTGATAGTTCAGTTAAACGGTTTAGAGTTGAGGCACCGAAGACGTTTTGAAACGTCGCGAAACATATGAGATGTTTCGAGGGCTGAAATTGGGATTTCAGGCTCGTGCCCACGTCAAGAGGTATAAGACCTCCGACGATTTTCTTAGCCTGCAAACTAAGGGAGAAAAGATCAATTGTTGAACTTGTGCTCAGATTGTCTGAGTACAACAATCGCTTGAATCGAGTGGGAGTTGATCTTCCAGATGAAATAGTGATGGTTCTCCAAAGTCATTACCACCAAGCTGCTTGAGCTTCGTGATGAACTATAATATATCAGGGACATATATGATGATCCTTGAGATATTCGCGATGTTTGACACCACAAAAGTAGAAATCAAGAAGGAGCATCAATTGTTGATGGTTGGTGAAACCACTAGTTTCAAGAAGGGCCAAGGCAAAAGGGATGCTTCATGAAACGGAAAATCAGCTGCTGCTCTAGTGAAGAAACCCAAGGTTGAACCCAAACCCGAGACTAAGTGCTTCTATAATAAAGGGAACAGCCACTGGAGCAGAATTACCCTAGATACTTGGTAGATGAGAAGGCTGGCAAGGTCGATAGAAGTATATTGGGTATACATTGTGTTAATGTGTACTTTACTAGTACTCCTAGTAGCACCAGGGTATTAGATACCGGTTCGGTTGCTAAGTGTTAGTAACTCGAAACAAAAGGCTACGGAATAAACGGAGACTAGCTAAAAGGTGAGATGACGATATGTGTTGGAAGTATTTCCAAGGTTGATCAAATATCGTACGCTCCCTCTACCATCGAGATTGGTATTAAAACCTAAATAATTGTTATTTGGTGTTTGCGTTTGAGCATAGACATGATTGGATTATGTCTATTGCAATACGGTTATTCATTTAAGGAGAATAATGGTTACTCTGTTTATTTGAATAATACCTTCAATGGTCTTACACCTAAAATGAATGGTTTATTGAATCTCGATCATAGTGATACACATGTTCATGCCAAAAGATAGTAATGATAGTACCACCTACTTGTGGCACTGCCACGTAAGTCATATCGGTATAAAACGCATGAAGAAGCTCCATGTTGATGGATCTTTGGGCTCACTCGTTTTTGAAAAGTTTGAGACATGCGAACCATGTCTATTGGTGTATATGCATGAAGAAACTCCATGCAAATGGACCATTTGGACTCACTTGATTTTGAATCACTTGATACATGCAAATCATACCACATGGGCAAGATGACTGAAAGCCTCATTTTCAATAAAATGGAACTAGAAAGCAACTTGTTGGAAGTAATACATTTTGATGTGTGCAATCCAATGAGTGCTGAGGCGTGTAGTGGATATCGTTATGTTCTTACTTCACAGATGATTTGAGTAGATGTTGAGTATATTTACTTGATGAATCACGAGTCTGAATTATTGAAAGGTTCAAGTAATTTCAGGGTGAAGTTGAAAGATCGTCCTGACAAGAGGATAAAATATCTATGATATGATCATAGAGATGAATATCTGAATTACGAGTTTGGCACAGAATTAAGACATTGTGGAAATTGTTTCACAACTAATACAGCCTGGAACACCATAGTGTGATGGTGTGTCCGAACATCATAACTGCACCTTATTGGATATGATGCATACCATGATGTCTCTTATCGAATTACCACGATAGTTTATGGGTTAGGCATTAGAGACAACCACATTCACTTTAAATAGGGCACCACGTAATTCCGATGAGATGACACCGTATGAACTATGGTTTAGAGAAACCTAAGCTGTCATTTCTTAAAGGTTTGGGGCTGCGACGCTTATGTGAAAAAGTTTCAGGCTGATAAGCTCGAACCCAAAGCGGATAAATGCATCTTCATAGGACACCCAAAACAGTTGGGTATACCTCCTGTCTTAGATCCGAAAGCAATAAGGGATTGTTTCTAGAATCGGGTCCTTTCTCGAGGAAAAGTTTCTCTCGAAAGAATTGAGTGGGAGGATGGTGGAGACTTGATGAGGTTATTGAACCGTCTCTTCAACTAGTGTGTGGAAGGGCACAGGAAGTTGTTCCTGTGGCACCTACACCAATTGAAGTGGAAGCTTATGATAGTGATCATGAAACTTCAGATCAAGTCACTACCAAACCTCGTAGGATGACAAGGATGCGTGCTACTTCAGAGTGGTACGTAATCCTGTCTTGGAAGTCATGTTGCTAGACAACAATGAACCTACGAGCTATGGAGAAGCGATGGTGGGCCTGGATTCCGATAAATGGCTCGAGGCCATAAAATCCAAGAGAGGATCCATGTATGAAAACAAAGTGTAGACTTTGGCAGAACGACTCGATGGTCGTAAGGCTGTTGAGTATAGATGGATTTTAAAAGGAAGACGGACAATGATGGTAAATGTCACCATTAAGAAAGCTCGACTTGTCGTTAAGATGTTTTCCGACAAGTTCAAGGAGTTGACTACGATGAGACTTTCTCACTCGTAGCGATGCTAAGAGTCTGTTGGAATTATATTAGCGATTATTGCATTATTTATGAAATCTTGCAGATAGGATGTCAAAACATTGTTTCCTCGACGATTTTCTTGAGGAAAGGTTGTATGTGATACAACCGGAAGGTTTTGTCAATCCTGAAAGATGCTAATAAGTATGCAAAGCTCCAGCAATCATTCTAAGGACTGGAGTAAGCATCTCGGAGTTGGAATGTATGCTTTGATGATGATCAAAGATTTTGGGTTCATACAAAGTTTATGAGAAACCTGTATTTCCAAAGAAGTGAGTGGGAGCATTATAGAATTTCTGATGAGTATATGTTGTTGACATATTGTTGATCAGAAATGATGTAGAATTTCTGGAAAGCATATAGGGTTATTTGAAAGATGTTTTTCAATGTAAAACCTGGATTAAGCCACTTGAACATTGAGCATCAAGATCTATAAGGATAGATCAAAACGCTTAATGGTACTTTCAAATGAGCACATTCCTTAACATGATCTTGAAGGTGTTCAAGATGGATCAGTCAAAGAAGAAGTTCTTGCCTGAGTTGTAAGGTATGAAGTTAAGACTTAAAGCTCGACCACGGCAGAATAGAGAGAAAGGACGAAGGTCGTCCCCTATGCTAAAGACATAGGCTCTCTACAGTATGCTATGATGTGTACCGCACCTGAAGTGTGCCTTGCCATGAGTCAGTCAAGGGGTACAAGAGTGATCCAAGAATGGATCACATGACAGCAGTCAAAGTTATCCTTAGTAACTAGTGGACTAAGGAATTTTCTCGATTATGGAGGTGGTAAAAGAGTTCGTCGTAAAGGGTTACGCCGATGCAAGCTTTGACACTAATCCAGATTATTCTGAGTAGTAAACTGGAATCATATAGTAGAACAGTTATTTGGAATAGCTCCAAATAGAGCGTGGTAGCTGCTTCTAGGAGATGACATAGAGATTTGTAAAGCACACACGGATCTGAAAGGTTCAGACCCGTTGACTATAACCTCTCTCACAAGCATAACATGATCAAACCCAGAACTCATCGAGTGTTAATCACATGGTAAATGTGAACTAGATTATTGACTCTAGTAAACTCTTTGGGTGTTAGTCACATGGGGATGTGACCTTGAGTGTTAATCACATATCGATGTGAACTGGATTATTGACTCTAGTGCAAGTGGGAGACTGTTGGAAATATGCCCTAGAGGCAATAATAAATTAGTTATTATTATATTTCCTTGTTCATGGTAATCGTTTATTATCCATGCTAGAATTGTATTGATAGGAAACTCAGATACATGTGTGGATACATAGACAACACCATGTCCCTAGTAAGCCTCTAGTTGACTAGCTCGTTGATCAATAGATGGTTACGGTTTCCTGACCATGGACATTGGATGTCATTGATAACGGGATCACATCATTAGGAGAATGATGTGATGGACAAGACCCAATCCTAAGCCTAGCACAAAGATCATGTAGTTCGTATGCTAAAGCTTTTCTAAAATGTCAAGTATCGTTTCCTTAGACCATGAGATTGTGCAACTCCCGGATACCGTAGGAGTGCTTTGGGTGTGCCAAACGTCCCAACGTAACTGGGTGACTATAAAGGTACACTACAGGTATCTCCGAAAGTGTCTATTGGGTTGGCACGAATCGAGACTGGGATTTGTCACTCCGTGTAAACGGAGAGGTATCTCTGGGCCCACTCGATAGGACATCATCATAATGTGCACAGTGTGATCAAGGAGTTGATCACGGGATGATGTGTTATGAAACGAGTAAAGAAACTTGCCGGTAACGAGATTGAACAAGGTATCGGGATACCGATTATCGAATCTCGGGCAAGTATCGTACCACTAGACAAAGGGAATTGTATACGGGATTGATTAAGTCCTTGACATCATGGTTCATCCGATGAGATCATCATGGAACATGTGGGAACTAACATGGGTATCCAGATCCCGCTGTTGGTTATTGGCTGGAGAGTCGTCTCGGTCATGTCTACGTGTCTCCCGAACCCGTAGGGTCTACACACTTAAGGTTCGGTGACGCTAGGGTTATAGAGATATTAGTATGCGGTAACACGAAAGTTGTTCGGAGTCCCGGATGAGATCCCGGACGTCACGAGGAGTTCCGGAATGGTCCGGAGGTAAAGAATTATATATAGGAAGTGCTGTTTCGGCCATCGGGACAAGTTTCGGGGTCACCGGTATTGTACCGGGACCACCGGAAGGGTTCCGGGGGTCCACCAGGTGGGTCCACCTACACCGGGGGCCACATGGGCTGTAGGGGGTGCGCCTTGGCCTACATGGGCCAAGGGCACCAGCCCCTAGAGGCCCATGCGCCAAAGGGACAAGAGGAGGGGAGAGTCCTAAAGGGGGAAGGCACCTCCGAGGTGCCTTGGGGAGGATGGACTCCTCCCCCCCTTGGCCGCACCCTTCCTTGGAGGAAGGGGCAAGGCTGCGCCCTCCCCCTCTCCCTTGGCCCTATATATAGTGGGGGGGGGAGGGAGGGCAACGATACCTAAGCCCTGACGCCTCCCTCTCCCTCCCGTGACACATCTCCCTCCTCCCGCAGCGCTTGGCGAAGCCCTGTTGGAATCCCGCTACTTCCACCACCACGCCGTCGTGCTGCTGGATCTCCATTAACCTCTCCTCCCCCCTTGCTGGATCAAGAAGGAGGAGACGTTGCTGCTCCGTACGTGTGTTGAACACGGAGGTGCCGTTCGTTCGGCGCTAGGATCATCGGTGATTTGGATCACGACGAGTACGACTCCATCAACCCCGTTCTCTTGAACGCTTCCGCGCGCAATCTACAAGGGTATGTAGATCCACTCCTCCCTCGTTGCTAGATGACTCCATAGATAGATCTTTGTGACACGTAGGGAAATTTTGAATTTATGCTACGTTCCCCAACAAATCAACCGCCACGCGTCAACCGAGGCCGTAGGCTTTTGGGGCCTGCTGCGCTTCGAGCTTGACCCTTGGCTTCGCCTCGAAGCCAAGCCCGCGCGCACCTTGGGCCCGGGGGCTACTGTCGGCGTTCTGGGAACGGGGGTCCCAAGACTTGCCTTCCTGCGGCCCACGGCGGGGCTGAGCCAGCAAGTCGTACGGCCCATCTTCACCAACAAAGCACTCAAGACCCTCGCGAGGGGCCAAGCCTCGCGAGGGGGACGATGCAAGACCTCCTCCGGAGTGGCCTAGTTGGGCAGGCTCACGCGGAGCGGAGATATCAAGGCGGGGCGAACCTCATGAGGCTTTCGTGACGTGAGCCGTGACGATCAACACTAGGCGGGCGCCAGCGCGCACAGCGTCCTTGTTTCCTCTTTGGTGCAAAGGGGGCAAGTGCAGCCGCGGAGTACCGAGGCATCAGGCAAAGGTTGCCATTTCGGTGCAACAAGACCAAGACCAAGGACTGCAAGACGGAGGTCATCGTGGAGCCTGGAGCAGCGTCACCACCAGAACTTTGTGCAGGCGAAGACTACTTTTGTCAGGATAGCTTGTACTAGCCGCCCCCTTCAAATTAGCCCGCCACTGTTGGCTCCCTTCCCGCTCGATATTTGGGAAGAGGCCAGGGCCTTTATAAATAGGACTAGCCACCACAGCGGAGAGGAGGAGACACACAAGCTCACCGAGCCCGAGAACGCCTCAACCTCAGGAGGCCGTTCTTCCCTTGCATTGTTCATCATCAGCCCAAGAGGCAATCGACCACCACCACACTGGAGTAGGGTGTTACACCGCAACGGTGGCCCGAACCAGTATAAACCCTGTGTCGATCTGTGTTGTGAGTTCGTCGAGTTCGTCCGTGAGATCCTAGCAAGCTAGAGCGTAGATCGGTTGGAGGGATAGACTTCGCGCGCACCCCAGTGTTCGAACCTTAAGGGTTTGCCGGGACCCCCAACCCCGACAAGGTCTATCGTTCTGATGCCATAAAAATCAACAACTCCGAAGGCACAAATCCGAAGGTGGTGAGCTGTCAAAGAATCAAACATTATATCTCAGGTAATCCCATAAATGTTGAAACTAATATTATTGAAACCGTAACCTCGGAGGAATACATAAGGGACACTTTCCGGAACGTTTTAGACTCTGAAAAGGAATAGGTACGTGGTACGGTAAGTAAACTGACTCCAAAACAGTTCTAATGGCAATTTTTCTCTGTTTTGGAATATTTAAGAAAATAGGAAAATAAGAAGTAGACCGGAAAGGACACGAGGCTTCCACGAGGGTGGAGGGCATGCCCCTGCCTCGTGGGCACCTCGTGTGCTCTCCGGACTCTGTTTTCTTTCACGATACTTCTTTTGGTCGGTAAAAAATCACTATATAATCTCCCGAGGGTTTTGACCACCGTATCACGCAAATATCTCATGTCTTTGTTTTGAGCTATTTTTCTGACAGATCTAGGTCGCCATGTTGTCTTCAAGTACCCCCAAGGACAAGTTATTCGAGAAGGTCATCAACCCCTACCTCGTGGAGGTGCTGCAACACCCTCAAACCAATGAGATGCGTGAGGGGTTGTTGCACATTCGTGATGTTGAGGGACCAAGGAGGACCGGAAGCACGGAGACAAGGCTCGAGGCATTGGAGCAACAAGTTTTCAAGTGCCAGGAGATGGTGGAACATGGACTCGGCTCCAACCATATAATGATCATGGAGTTCACCAACAACCACAAACTGGATGACAAGAACATTGGGGAGGCCATCTTCAAGCTTCATGAGAAAATCGAGCACCTCCAAGCCCAGATATATGACCTGCAAAATCAAAACTGTGAGTATGAATATAGATTCAAGAGGATGAGTGTGGCTACAGATTTAAGGATCCCGGAGACTCGATCATCCTTCTATGATGGCGAGCCGATGCCTTGGAAGAGGGACGACAAGCCTACATCATCAACAACTCCATCTCCTTCACCGTCAAAAGAGACATAATCACATGGGTATGGGCACTCCCCTTGACAACTGCCAAGCTTGGGGGACTGCCCCGGTATCGTATCACCATCACTTTTATCTTTACCATTTTTCTTAGTTCGATCCTTTTGATAATATCTTCATCTAGTAGAATAAAGTTTTAGTATGATCTAGTTGTGAGTTTTGCTTTATGATCTTCTTATGTAATCGAGTCCATGAGTTATATATAATATGATTAGTGTTGAGTCAAGGGCGTGATTATTTTGCTATGATCTTGAGGGAATAAAATAAAAGAGTAGAAATAAAAAGGAATGAAGAGATCATATGGATCTTATGGAGAGTAATGAGCTCACATATAAAGAGTATGATGAATAAAAGTTGTTGAGAGTTGACAAACATAGTTTTGGTCATCGTTGCAATTAATAGGAAGTAATAAAGAAAGAGAGGTTTTCACATATAAATATACTATCTTGGAAATCTTTTATAATTGTGAGCACTCATTAAAGTATGATATCCTAAAGAGTTGACATTGGACAAGGAAGACAACGTAATGGGTTATGTTCTCTTACATCTGAGATAAATTATATTGTCATGGATCATCCAACATGTTGAGCTTGCCTTTCCCTCTCATGCTAGCCAACTTCTTTGCACCAAGTAGAGATACTACTTGTGCTTCCAAATATCCCTAAACCTGTTTTTGCCATGAGAGTCCACCATACCTACCTATGGATTGAGTAAGATCCTTCAAGTAAGTTGTCATCGGTGCACGCAATAAAAATTGCTCTCTAAATATGTATGATCTATTAATGTGGAGAAAAATAAGTTGTATATGATCTTGTGATGTGGAAGAAATAAAAGCGACGGACTGCATAATAAAGGTCCACATCACAAGTGGCAATATAAAGTGACGTTCTTTTGCATTAAGATTTTGTGCATCCAACCATAAAAGTGCATGACAACCTCTGCTTCCCTCTGCGAAGAGCATATCTTTTACTTTTATCCTCTACCTTATATAAGAGTCATGGTGATCTTCACCTTTCCTTTTCACATTTTATCCTTTGGCAAGCACAATGTGTTGGAAAGATCCTAATATATATAGCTAATTGGATGTGAGTTTTCATGAACTATTATTGTTGACATTACCCTTGAGGTAAAAAGTTGGGAGGCAAAACTATAAGCCCCTATCTTTCTCTGTGTCCGATTAAAACTTCATACCCATAAATATTGCGTGAGTGTTAGAAATTTTGAAAGACTAAATGATAGTTGAGTATGTGGACTTGCTGAAAAGCTCTTATATTGACTCTTTCCTATGTTATGATAAATTGCAATTGCCTCAATGACTGAGATTAGAGTTTGTTGGTTATCAATGAAGTTTATGATTCATACTTGAAATTCTGATTGAATTGTTACTTTAGCCTAAGAGATCATATGACAATATATATATATATGTAGTTGTTCTAAGAATGATCATGATGCCCTCATGTCCGTATTTTATTTTTATCGACACCTCTATCTCCAAACATGTCAACATATTTTTTGATTTCGGCCTTCGCTTGAGGACAAGCGAGGTCTCAACTTGGGGGAGTTGATACGTCCATTTTGCATCATGCTTTTATATCGATATTTATTGCATTATGGGATGTTATTACACATTATGTCACAATACTTATGACTATTCTCTCTTATTTTACAAGGTTTACTTGAAGAGGGGGAATGCCGGCAGCTGGAATTCTAGGCTGGAAAAGGAGCAAATATTAGAGACCTATTATGCACATCTCCAAAAGTCTCGAAACTCCACGGGATTTATTTTTAGAATAAAAAAATACTGAGCGAAGAAAGCACCAGAGGGGGGCCACCCACCATCCACGAGGGTGGGGGTGCGCCCTACCCCCTGGGCGCGCCCCCTGCCTCGTGGGCCCCCTGGTGGCCCTCTGATGCCAATCTTTGGCTATATGGAGTTCTTCGTCGAGGAAAAAATCATAAGCAAGCTTTCGGGAAGAAACTCTGCTGCCACGAGGCGGAACCTTGGCGGAACCAATCTAGGGCTCCGGCAGTGCTGTTCTGCCAGGGAAACTTCCCTCCGGGAGGGGGAAACAATCACCATCATCATCACCAACGATCCTCTCATCGGGAGGCGGTCAATCTCCATGAACATCTTCACCAGCACCATCTCATCTCAAACCCTAGTTCATCTCTTGTATCCAATCTTTGTACCCAAACCTCAGATTGGTACATGTGGGTTGCTAGTAGTGTTGATTACTCCTTGTAGTTGATGCTAGTTGGTTTACTTGGTGGAAGATCATATGTTCAGATCCATTATGCATATTAATACCCCTCTGATTATGAACATGAATATGCTTTGTGAGCAGTTACATTTGTTCCTGAGAACATGGGAGAAGTCTTGCTATAAGTAGTCATGTGAATTTGGTATTCGTTCGATACTTTGATGAGATGTATGTTGTCATCCCTCTAGTGGTGTCATGTGAACGTCGACTAGATGACACTTCACCATTGTTTGGGCCTAGAGGGAGGCATTGGTAAGTAATAAATAGGTGATGGGTTGCTAGAGTGACAGAAGCTTAAACCCTAGTTTATGCGTTGCTTCGTAAGGGGCTGATTTGGATCCATATGTTTCATGCTATGGTTAGGTTTACCTTAATACTTTTGTTGTAGTTGCGGATGCTTGCAATTGGGGGTTAATCATAAGTGGGATGCTTGTCAAAGTAAGGACAATACCCAAGCACCAGTCCACCCACATATCAAATTATCAAAGTACCGAACACGAATCATATGAACATGATGAAAACTAGCTTGATGATAATTCCCATGTGTCCTCGGGAGCGCTTTCCTTCATATAAGAGTTTTTCCAGGCTTGTCCTTTGCTACAAAAAGGATTGGTCCATCTTGCTGCACCTTATTTACTTTTATTACGTGCTACTCGTTACAAATTACCTTATCGCAAAACTATCTTTTACTGATAATTTCAGTGCTTGCAGAGAATACCTTACTGAAAAATTGCTTATCATTTCCTTCTGCTCCTCGTTAGGTTCGACACTCTTACTTATCGAAAAGGCTACCATAGATCCCCAACACTTGTGGGTCATCACACAACGTAAACATCACCTGCACACAAATAACAAATACTCACAACCCGGCGTGTAAAAGGGGTTGTCAATCCCTTTTGGGTCGTGGCAATTGATAGAACTTCAAATAATCATGACGATATCCAGGCAATCGATGTCCAAGATTAGTAGACCAACTCCTGCCTGCATCTACTACTATTACTCCACACATCGACCGCTATCCAGCATGCATCTAGTGTATTAAGTTAATGGAGAAACGGAGTAATGCAATAAGAACGATCACATACTGTAGGCAAGATCTATTTATGTAGAAATAGACCCCATCGCTTTGTCCTTAGTAGCAACGATACATACGCATCGGTTCCCCTTCTGTCACTGGGATCAAGCACCGTAAGATCGAACCAACTACAAAGCACCTCTTCCCATTGCAAGATAAATAGATCAAGTTGGCCAAACAAAACCCAAATATCAGAGAAGAAATACGAGGCTATAAGAAATCATGCATATAAGAGATCAAAGAAACTCAAATAACTTTCATGGATATAAAAGATAGATCTGATCATAAACTCAAAGTTCATCCGATCCCAGCAAATACACCGCAAAAAGAGTTACATCATATGGATCTCCAAGAGACCATTGTATTGAGAATCAAACGAGAGAGAGGAAGCCATCTAGCCACTAACTACGGACCCGAAGGTCTACAAGGAACTACTCACGCATCATCGGACAGGCAGCAATGGAAGTGGTGAACCCCCTCCCTGATGGTGTCTAGATTGGATCTGGTGGTTCTGGACTCTGCGGCGGCTGGAATTAATTTTTGTCGACTCCCCTAGGGTTTCTGGAATATTGGGGTACTTATAGAGGAAAGAGGCAGTCCGGGGGGCACGCGAGGTGGGCACAACCCACCAGGGTGCGCCTGGGCCTCCTAGCACACCCTAGTGGGTTGTGCTCCCCTCGAAGCACCCCCCCAGGCGCTGCCTTGGCACATTGGGTGTCTTCTGGTCCATAAAAAATCTCCGTGAAGTTTCGTCGCATTTGGACTCCTTTTGGTATTGATTTCCCGCGATCTATAAAACATTCAAAAAAACAACAACTGGCACTTGTCACTATGTCAACAGGTTAGTACCCAAAAATGATATAAAATGACCAAGATTGATAGTATGACAACATGGAACGATAAAAAATTATAGATACGTTGGAGACTTATCAGCATCCCCAAGCTTAACTCCTGCTCGTCCTCGAGTAGGTAAGTGATAAAACCAGAATTTTTGATGTGGAATGTTCCCTAACATGTCATTTGGATTTTATATTTTTATAGCATGGACATTTGGATTTTTATACTTTTCAAAGCAATAGTCTAGTTTTGACATGATAACTTAAATAATCAAGCATATCAACAAGCAACCATGTCTTTTAAAATATCAACGCTAAAGTAAGCTATCAACAAGCAACCATGTCTTTTAAAATATCAACGCTAAAATTATTTTCGCGAGCACAAAAGTTTCTATTTTTTCAGCAAGATCAAACAACTATCACCCAAGAAGATCCTAAAGGCTTTACTTGGCACAAACACGAATTAAAACAAAAAAACACAATCATAACAGTAGTGTAATTGTGCAAACACTCAAGAACATAAATAAAAATATAAAAATAAATTTTATTCATTGGGTTGCCTCCCAACAAGCGCTATCGTTGTACGCCTCTAGCTACGCATAAGATTTTATTGATGCACATGAAAGATAATAACTGAAACACAAAGAGAGCATCATAATACATGTGACAAAAACATTTAAGTCTAACATACTTTCTATGCATATGAATTTTATAGGCAAACACATTATCAAGACAAGAAATAACTAGCATATGCATAAGAGAGAAATAAAACATTGACAATCTCAACATAACGAGAGGCAACCTAGTAACATGAAAATTTTTACAACCATATTTTCCTCTCTCATAATAATTACATGTAAGCTCATAATAAAATTCAACAATATAGCTATCATAGAAAATTTTCTCTTCATGATCCACATGCATGCAAAGTTGACAATCTTCCAATATAGCGGGGTTACCATTGTGACGCCTGGATAATAAGGCTACAGTAATCCCACGTTAACGATGTCACGTCACCACCATTACTATTTAGATGCCGTGTTAGTTCGAAACCGATTCGAATTCAAATGCAAAATTAGTCAAAGAATAAAAGTTTTCGAACGGTAAAACTAAAATGTTCCGAGTGTGTCGGATATTTCATAAGTAATGTGGGTGATGAAACTACACTTTCATAAAATAATGTAATGCAGCAAAGTAATTAAAACATCATTTAAAATAATTAATCAATACTTTTAATTCGATAAATAATTGTAAACTAAGTTAAAATAATGTTGGGACAATTTATCTCAGCGGGTTTTGGTAAGATACTAATTTACAATTAAGTTCTGTAATATTCCCAAGTCATTCGAGATCTAAACTAAAACAAAATAGTAAATAAAATAAACGAAAGTCAAAATAAAAATAAAAGACAAAGCTCCCCCCCCCACATTGGGCCTCGGCCCAGCTGGCTATCCATCCAGCTGGCCCAGCCGACCACCCTGGTGCCCACTGACCTACTAAACCGCCGACACCCCCACCGACACCACAACCCCCTCCCCTGAAATATCTCCTGGATCGGATCGGGAAGGAGCTCCCGATCCCGATCCGCCGGCGCCCCACCCACTGGTCGGCCGCTGCCTGGCCGGCCATCGTCGCCACCACCTCGCCTCCTCCCAGTCGGCCTGCCTCCTCGCCTCCTCATCCCATTCCTCGACAGAGCGCTGTCCCCGTCCGCCTCCTCGACCCCCGCTGCCAAAACCCCTACGGCCACCATGAGCCCCTCCTCTCCTCCTCTCTCCCTTGTGCCTGACTACGCCTCTGCGCGCTCACCCACGCGTGGCCGCGCCAGACACCGCGCCCCGCGCCTCACGCCCGCTCTGGCCACCGCCTTGCCACGCCACTAGGAGCCGCCCGAGCCTTGCGTCGTGCCCCGTGTCCTCCCCTCTCCCTCGCGTGGCACTGTCGCTGCCTCTGCCGCTCCTCTGCTGCTGCTAGCGCCGCCGCCCCTACTGCGTTTGCTCCCCGCGCTGAAACCGCTACTGTTGGCTGCCCGCGCCGCCCGCCTCTGCCGCGCGCGCCCCACCCCCACGACCACCCCAACTCGAGCACGCCCGCACCGGCCGCCCTCTGCTCCCCGCCCGCGCGCACATGCCCCTCGCCTCGATGTGCTGGGCCGCACCCACACGCGCTCACCGCAACCGCTGCGCCCCGCCTCGCTGCGCCTAGCCCATGTCGCTGCCAAGTGAGGCTGCCGTCGCCTCGCCTCCCCCGCTCGCCATGCCCGACCTTCCTCCTCGGCGCCCATCGCACCGCTCCGGCGTCCTAGCGCGGCTACCCCCTGCTTCGGCGCCGTCCTCGCCTGGCGGCGCCACCGCTCGGTGCTCGCGGCCCCCACCGCCTGCTTCGAACCGCGCTCGCCGCCCTCCCTCGTCTGCTCGCCGTGGCCACGCTCCGGTGAGTCACCCGCGGCGCCCCGGCTGGCTCCGCTCGGGACTCGCCATGCGGGTTCCCATGACCGGCGCCCGTAAAGCCCACACCCGCTAAGGCCTTTGGCCCTATGACAAACGGGGCCCAGTCTAGAACGTTTTAAAAAAGAGAATAAATAAATAATAATTAAAATAAATAATTAATTAATTAACTAAATTAATCCTGATTAGATTAGCTAATTATTTAATTAACCTGCCTAATCTACTAATTGACCTGTGGGACCCACACGTCAGTTTGACCCAGTCAACACCTGTGTTGACTGGTGACATCATGTTGACATCAGCAAGCACTATTCTGGATAATGTTGAATTAAAGTAATTAAATAAATCCTAAAAATGATTTAAATCTTTTATAATTAATATAAAATAAACCGTAGCTCGGATGGAAAAACTTTGTACATGAAAGTTGCACAGAACAACGAGACGAATCCGGATACGCAGCCCATTCGTCCACCACGCATCCCTAGCATAGAAAATGAGCAACTTCCCACCTCTGATTCATTTGTCCAAAAACGCGAACCACTGGGAATACTTTCACGGATGTTTTCCCCCTTTGCCGGTATCACCTCCTACTGCGTTAGGGCCCACCTAGCACCGCTCATTGTCATGTCATGCATCGTTATGCATCTATTTGCATTGTATTCATTCTTTCTTCCCCCTCTTCTCTCCAGTAGACTATGAGACTGATGCCGCTACTGGTGCCCCGATCGACTACGCTGTCGGTGACCTCTACTTGCCAGAGCAACCAGGCAAGCCCCACCCCTTGATCACCAGATATCGCCTATTCTTCTCTCTACTGCTTGCATTAGAGTAGTGTAGGATGTTACTACTTTCCATTAATCCTATTCTGTTGCATAGCCTATCATTGTTGGTACAGTTGTTGATACCTTACCTGCATTCCTAAATGCCTAGTATAGGATGCTAGTTTATCATAAGTGGCCCTACATTCTTCTCCGGCTGCCATGCTGTACTATCGGGCCGTGATCACTAGGGAGGTGATCACGGGTATATACTTATATACATATACATGATACATGTGATGACTAAAGACGGGTCAGCTCGTAGAGTACCTGCGAGTGATTCACAGATTGGGGGCTGAAAGGACCTTTGTCCCGACGGCCCTCTGGGTGGATCTTTGTGGCGGAGCGACAATGCAGGTTGAGACCACCCAGGAGAGAGGTGGGCCTGGCCCTGGTCTGTGTTCGCGGTTACTTCAAGATAACACACTTAATGAGATCTTGGTGTTTGATTTGAGTCTGGCCACTGGCCTATATGCACTAACCAACTACGCGGGGACAATTATTCGCACTTGACGTTGTGGTATCAGCCGAAGCCTTCGTGACATCAGGAACTAAGCGGCATGCGCCGGGTTGGACCACGTAATGCAACTTCCTTTGTAATGGAGGTTGTTAGGTCCGCTCACCGACCGTGTACGCAACGTGCAGGTGTGCAATGGGTGATGGGCCTAGACCCCTGCGCCATAGGATTTAGACTGGCGTGCTGACCTCTCTGTTGTGCCTAGGTATGGCTGTGACGTGTTGATCTTTCGAGGCCGGGCATGACCCAGGAAAGTGTGTCCGGACAAAGGGGATCGAGCGTGTTGGGAAATGTGGTGCACCCCTGCAAGGAAGTTTATCTATTCGAATAGCTGTGTCCCTTGGTAAAAGGATGGCCCGGAGTTGTACCTTGACCTTCTGACAACTAGAACCGGATATTTAATAAAACACACCCTTCCAAGTGCCAGATACAACCGGTGATCGCTCTCTCATAGGGCGGCGAGGGGAGGATCACCGGGTAGGATTATGCTATGCGATGATACTTGGTGAACTTACCATCCACTCTCTTCTATATGCTGCAAGATGGAGGTTGCCAGAAGCGTAGTATTTTATAGGACTTGCTATCCCCCTCTTATTCCGGCATTCTGCGGTTCAGTCCACATATACTACCCCTTTCATTTGATACCAATGCATATATAGTGTAGCTCCTTGCTTGCGAGTACTTTGTATGAGTACTCACGGTTGATTTGCTCCCCCTTTTCGCCCTTTCTATATCCGATTGTCGCGACCAGACGATGGAGTCCAGGAGCCAGATGCCACCGTCGATGACGACTCCTACTACACTGGAGGTGCCTACTACTACGTGTAGGCCACTAGTTTGTAATATGATGCTTGTATGACTTATTTTATTTGTAGAGTTGTGTTGTGATATCTCCCCATGAGTCCCTGATCCTGATCGTACACATTAGCATGGATGATTAGTGTACGATTGAATCGGGGGCGTTACAAGTTGGTATCAGAGCCGACTGCCTGTAGGAATCCCCCTTCCACACTCCTTGGCCGAAGTTGAGTCTAGTCATTTAAAATTGTTTTAATAACATGGCTGTGCAGCCCATGGGTCCACGTCGCCATTGGGTGGTATTAAGATCTTTTATTCCTCGTCTATACTCTGGGACTCTGATCTCTCTTCTATTCTGGTTAAATGAATTTTGCTAAATCTAACATTAGGATCTTGTGATCACTTTCACCCGGAGAACACCTTAATACCGATGGTCGTCTGCTGCACCAGAAGATTTTGAAGATAGTCTCTGATATTCTCTCGAGACTTTGTGCCCTTTGCTTTTGCAATTCCCTACCACCAAAATATCCCTATGGATAAATACGTACACTTCCCATTCATACAATCATTCCCCGTTAATCCTGTTATTACAAGATACCCCAGAATTCTCTCTAATGTTCCGATAATACTTTGTGCCTATTGCCTTGCAGTTTTTTGCCACATGAATACCCCTACGGATAATTTCTCACACTTACCGAGTATCCACTCATCCCTAGTTGATTCATGTATGTCACCAATCTTCAAAATACCATTCGATCTTCCGAAAATCCTCAGCAGCCTATTGCTCTTAAAATTCTTGCTTGCTTGCATTATGGTTAATCCCATAAGTCTCGTAATCTTATTGGCATACCTTGCCATTATCATTTGGAGTCCATTAATTCAATATGTTGTGGATGCTCGCAATCCTCTATCGGATTCTACAATTCATCCTTCTGGATCAGACGTCATTTTAAAACATGAGCTGGTTCTCGACGAATCAAATTTGCGTCGATTGTACCCCTGAGCTTACTCAACTTATCCATCCTTAATCATAATTACTTTGCATTTGAGCTTTGAGTTAGTCAGTTGTTTCTATAATCTGATCTCCTGGCATTCTTTCTTCCTTTGGTTGAGTACCGATGCTCACATCAGATCCCTTGTGGACCACCAGATCCTTTGTTGGATTTTATCCGACAACGTCCTTCATAATCCATCACTTTGGAAGTCTTTCCATGACACATAATGCCATTGGTAAATTCTATTCCTTGATTTGACCAACCATGATTTGCCTTCGAGCTGGTAATACTTACTCTTGAAGCTTGTGGTATATGTTTCTAAGATGCCCCGATGGGTTGAGCCTATGCCTTCCTTAATCTGTGTGAACCCGGAAACTACTACGGGTCATACTCTACTGGTGTTATGTCAGATAAAAATTTCAATATTACAACTTCTTCGAAAATGAGAAGTGAGTGGAAGGTTATGCATTGGAGAAGTGGGAGTCGACCTTGAACTTTGTGTTCATGCCCATGGACCCGATGTGGAACTTATCATGGAAGCTTCTTGCAAAATATTTAATCATTTGGATAATTCTTTCAGCGTCAATATGGATACCATATTGTTCTTCTTTGATCCCATTTCTCGGGCATGTTTAAGCATTTGTCTTTTGCGGATCAATATCTCATTCCAACATTTACTTTGATCTACCGTTGAGTATTACCCTCTGGTATCTCGAGAATATCATGAAACTACATAACTTCTGATGAGTTCTTCATCAACTATTGTTCTCGCCAATTCCAATTCCCCCTCTCCCGGGTTATGAGTTATTAGTCACTCGAGAACACCGATAACTGAATCGAGTCCACACTACGATTCAACAACTCTTATTAACCATCATTGCTTACGAGTTTGAACTCGATCACATCATTCCTAGCCTAATTGGATATATCATTATTGTGTGGATTTTAACTGTGCTACATGGTCCTTATTCCTGCTTTCGATGATGAGCTAACCCTACGTCGATCTTCCTCGTCATATCATTTCTCCTTGAACAACAAGCTTGATTTCGTGTATGTGTCCAATACTTGGATTCAATAACCTTTCCCTTCATCATTCCTTTGACTTGATGTCATCGCCGTTCAATTACACCTACATGAAATCTCTCGACAATTGTGTCATGATCATCAACAACATTTTGAGCTCTTTTAGGATATCAATCAAATTCATGATGGGAAATACCATCTTTGCCCCTCGATGATTTGTGTTATCATTGACCACATTATTGCCTCCCCTCCAACACAAACTTGATCTTGTTATGGAGCTCCCTGCTATCCAGCTTATTTTATGTTCCACCTTGGATTATTATCATCTTTTATATCAAGGATGTTGTGAGAAATGCTCCACCTCTTAAGAATTCTTTTTATAGTATTACTTCTCGCCATCTCCGTTCATTTCTTGGTCCTCGTGTGGTTTCTAATCGAAATACCGGCTATCAAACTTTGAGGTGTAAATTCAAAACTTCTAGCGACTCTATTGCTTGGAAGTGAATGGTCGATAGTTTCATTCTACTTCTTTTGTTCATTTAGTCACCATTCTAACATTGATCGTGCGACCCAGCCCATATTTCGGGTGCACCTTTCAATCAATGTTCGATTGTGTATGCTTTCCTTGAGCACACCATTATATCATCTGATCTGACAAATGTTATCTCCTTGTTCACATGATTGTGGAAACCCATCTTTTTGGGAATCTGGAGGAATGGTTGCTGAGCCATCAGCCACCTCCTCACCCTCTCCTTGGCTTAATGATGAACTCTTGTTTCGGAACTCGCTTCCATAGTTCGTTTCTCGAGAATCTTACAATGTCATCTCGTCAATTGGTGTTGCACCTTTTCTTCTCAGGCATCCCGAGTCTGAGGTATCCCGACACCAATTAGATCTGAACCTCAATCAGATATGATGGTGGGAACATACTTCCGAGAGTAATAACAATGGTATTTATATGACCCGGTAAGGTGATATCGTGCCTAGCACACCTGACCGGAGGACCTATTATTACTGTTTCCTTTTTAGCAAGGCTATCCTTTCTTCATGTGGGAATTGCAAGACTTATTCTACAAGTCATTCCTGATGGATCCTTTTTGTTTCTAAAGTCTGATCTTCACCTGAAGACCATGTCAATGCTATCTCGAAGCATGTCTTTGATACTCAGATTTCCAGTAAGAACATTTGAAGCACAATGCTAAATGTTTCTTGCTCAATTATCCAAACACCGTTGTATGGGTAATGTCATGAAATTTCTCTCCCCTTACCTAAAGGGTTTTCTACAATTATATACTGTCATGAATATCATGCTCTCCTTGTCCTTGGGAAGGATATACGCCTGAGTTATGTGTTTAAACACATTTTTTCCTTTCCATTGTTCTATTTAATCTGATAATCACATTTTCCTTACCATTGTTTTGTTTAACCTTCTTGAGGTTTATATGATCTAAGCAGTAATAAGTCACTGCTTTTGTAAGCACCTCGGTGTACAACTCTGTCAGTAAGACTGTGCTACTAATGTTGGTGACATTTTGGTAACCACCAATGGACGAGAACTTTGCCTATTGGTCCGCCTCTTTTCAACGAGCAGGAATATGGTTCTCTTTGTCCCTCGCCCTTGGTACCAACGATGCTGCCAATATAACTGACAGGCTATCCTCTGACATGCCTTGCTACCACGACCGTGCAAGATGTCACCACTCTTTCTACTTTTAACCCACATGGTGGGCCCATAACCCACAGTTCCACAGGATCGAGACCTAACTCTCCTGTACACCCTTGTTGCCAAAGTTATTCCTCACACTTGCTTTGTATGTAATTCACGGGCCACCTTTCTAGAGATGATCTACTCTAGTATCAGACACAATACTTTTTCTGATTGCTCAGAACCCCTTTCACCCTCTGTTTCAGGCAACGAGCGATTGCCTGCCCACTTGAAGCTTCTCATGGCACCTTCTTACCTTGCTCTCGATACTTTCTTAAGTTTTAATTCAAGAGATATGCTCTGCCACCTTCCCTGAGATATCTACCAGATAAGCAACCGTGTAGTGTTCCGTTCTTTTGAAGTTTCCTCCTTATCTTTTGTGTAAGTATGATGGAGATCCTGAAGGAAGAATGAAAACTTCGTCAGGATGCCATGAAGCGAGAAATAAAAACAGAAATGAAAATGATCAACTTCTTCGAGAAGAGCAACCAAGACCGAGAAGATCCGTTAGAATTTCGTAACCAGAACTTTTCCCCTTATTCCACCTCTTAAATCTCGGGACGAGATTTCTTGTAGTGGAGGAGAATTGTGATGCCCGGATAATATGGCTATAGTAATCCCACTTTAACGATAACACGTCACTACCGTTACTGTTTAAATGTCGCGTTAGTTCGAAACCGATTCGAATTCAAATTCAAAATTAGTCAAACAATAACAGTCTTCGAATGGTAAAACTAAAATGTTCCGAGTGTGTCGGATATTTCATAAGTAATGTGGGTGATGAAACTACACTTTTACAAAATAATTTAATGCAGCAAAGTAATTAAAACATCATTTAAAATAATTAAAACATCATTTAAAATAATTAAAACAACATTCAAAATAATTAATAAATACTTTTAATTTGATAAATAATTGTAAACTAAGTTAAAATAATGTTGGGACAATTTATCTCAGCGGGTTTTGGTAAGATACTAATTTAGAATTAATTTTTGTAATATTCCAAAGTCATTTGAGATCTAAACTAAAACAAAATAGTAAATAAAATAAACAAAAGTAAAAATCAAAATAAAAGACAAAGCCCCCCCCCACATTGGGCCTCGGCCCAGCTGGCTATCCATCCAGCCGGCCCAGCCGACCACCCTGCTGCCCACTGGCCTACTAAACCACCGACACCCCCACTCACACCACAACCCCCTCCCCCGAAATATTTCCTGGATCGGATCGGGAGAGGAGCTCCCGATCCCGATCCGCCGGCGCCACGCCCGCCGGTCGGCCGCCTCCTGGCCGGCCATCGTCGCCACCATTGTCGGTGTTCTGGGAACGGGGGTCCCCAGACTTGCCACCCCGCGGCGTGGCTGAGCCAGCAGGCGATATGGCCCATCTTCACCAGCAATGCACTCAAGACCCTCGTGAGGGGCCAAGCCTCGCGAGGCGGACGATGCAGGACCTCCTCCGGAGTGGCCTAGCTGGGCAGGCTCACGAAGAGCGGAGATATCAAGGCGGGGCGAACCTCAGGAGGCTTTCGTGACGTGAGCCGTGACGATCGACACCAGGCGGGCGCCAGCGCGCACAACGTCCTTGTTTCCTCTTTGGTGCAAAGGGGGCAAGCGCAGCCACGGAGTACCGAGGCATCAGGAAAAGGTTGCCATTTCGGTGCAACAAGACCAAGACCAAGGACTGCAAGACGGAGGTCATCGTGGAGCCCGGAACAGCGTCACCACCAGAACTTTGTGCAGGCGAAGACTACGTTTGTCAGGATAGCTTGTACTAGCTTCCCCCCTTCAAATTAGCCCGCCATTGTTGGCTCCCTTCCCGCTTGATATTTGGGAAGAGGTCCAGGGCCTCTATAAATAGGACTAGCCACCACAGTGAAAAGGGGACGAGGCTCGAGGAAACAAGGAGGCTCGAGGAAACGACAAAGCTCGAGGAAACAACGAAACTCTGGAGAGACCACCTCACGCACAAGCTCACCGAGCCCAAGAACGGCTCAACCTTGGGAGGCCGTTCTTCCCTTGTATTGTTCATCATCGGCCCAAGAGGCAATCAACCACCACCACACTGGAGTAGGGTGTTACACCGCAATAGTGGCCCGAACCAGTATAAACCCTGTGTCCATCTGTGTCGTGAGTTCGTCGAGTTCGTCCATGTGATCCTAGCAAGCTAGAGCGTAGATCGGTTGGAGAGATAGACTTCGCGCGCACCCCAGTGTTCGAACCTTAAGGGTTTGCCGGGACCCCAACCCTAACATGTGGCGCGCCAGGTAGGGGTGCGCCGTAGCTTCCTCTCCGTCGCTCATCGCTCCGTCGCCCCGTCGTCTCCATGGCGGGCGCTCGCCGTGCTCGAGCTGAGTGTCGGGCCGCCCTCACCGCCTGCGTTGCTCAGACAGCACCCGTTGGTGGGCCGCCTCGTCGATCTCCGTCCCCCGCCGCCAACGCATCCACCGGCCTGGTGGGAAACGGGCAGCATGTGTCCTTGCAACATCCTTCGGTGCGGCAGGACGGCCGCACCGCTACTTCATCACTCGCTCGTGCTGGCTCTTCGTCTCACGCGCACCGCGCTCCCCTGGAGGCACGGGCCGCTCTCATCACGGCAAACGAGCTCCTGCGTTGCCGCCCTGTCAATGACGTCTATGAAGAGTGGCTCGACCGCATCGCCGAGCTCGTCCGTGTCGCGGGGGGCTCTCTGGAGCCATCTCACTCTCTGCCTCCCCCTCAACAGGCTGCGAGCAACGGGGCCCGTGGCGCGCCACCACCACCTCAACCCCAAGACGGTGCCTTGGCGCCAAGGCGCGCGCCTCCGCGATGCGATCCGCCGCGCCCGGCGCCCGCGCGTGAAGAAAGGAGTTGCCAAGAAGTCCCGCGACCGCGAGAAGCCACACCATCGCTCCCCGTGCCACCTCGTCAAGACCGTGTGCCGCCTGTAGTGGCGCAGCGCGGACCTCGCCAAGACCAAGCTCCGCCCCTGAGGCGGGCCCTGGCAACCACGGCAGGGTGCCACGCCTTCACCCCTGAGGTGCGTATTATTGCCTGGCCAGGCAAGTTCAAGCCAGATCTGCCTCCACGGTATGATGGCACCGCCGACCCAGCGGAGTTCCTGCAGCTCTATGAGTTGAGCATCAAAGCGGCCAATGGCGACGAGAAGGTCATGGCGAACTGGTTTCCCATGGCTCTCAAGGATGGGGCCTGCTCCTGGCTCCTGAACCTGCAGCACGGCTCGATCTCCTCCTGGGACGAGATGCGCGAACGCTTCGTCGCCAACTTCCAGGGCACTCGTAACCGCCCATCGGTCACGGGCGATCTACGCTGCATCAAGCAACGACCAGGAGAGATCCTCGAGAAGTACATCCTGCGCTTCAATGCACCCGCCTCAAGATTCCCAAGGTCTCGGACAAGGCCATCATCTCGGCGTTTTTCGACGGCGTCCGCGACGTCAAGATGACGGAAGAGCTAGCCATCCATGAGGAGCTCTGCACATCTCAGGAGCTGTTCAACCTGGCGACTAGGTGCGCAAGAGCTGAGGAGGGGCGCCTCTCTCTCCTGGAGCTGCCAGCTGTAGGAGTGGAATAAAAGAAGGCCAAGGCCAAGGACGTGAAGTGCAAAGAGGCAGTCGTGCTCGCAGCGGAGCCCGACACCAAGCGAGGTAGAGATCAGCCTAAGTCATCCAAGAACGGCCGGCCCTTCTGCGCCTTCCACAACCTGAACACCCACAACACCAGCAATTGTCAAGAGCTCAGAGCTATTCGAGAAGGACGCTTTGGTCGACGCCCCGAGCGCAGCGACCGGGGCTACAGCTGCGGAGGAGGACGCGGAGGCGGACACTGGGACGACCGTGGCCCGCTCCAGGAGTGGCGCGACCGGCCTCGCAAGGACCGCTGGTAGGATCAACCTCGCGAGGGCGCCTGGAGGGACCCGCCTCGCGAGGATCGCCCCCAGGGCAACGCCGGTCTTCCCCTGTTGCCGCCGCCAAGGAGGAACGACGACCATCACTAGGACAAGGGGGCTGGGGGCTTCCAGGAGCTGCGTGCAGTCACTTGCATCCTGAGCGGCGCTCAGGCCCCAGCTTCTCAGCGCATCTTCAAACAGTTCGCTCGCGAAGTAAACACGGCGCTCCCCAAGCTTGAGGCCACGCGCCCGCTCCGGTGGTCCCAATGCGCCATCACCTTCAGCTCGACCGACTAGCTCAAGTGCGCAGCCGCCGCTAGCACACTCCCTATGATGTGCTCACTAGTCATCAGCAATGTGCAAGTCACCAAGACTCTCATCGACTGCGGCGCAGGGCTCAACGTCCTATCCGCCGACACATTCGACAGCCTCCAAGTGCCCTATGAGCAGCTCCAGCCAACCAAGCCTTTTTCAGGAGTGACTGACGGTTCCACCACACCAATAGGGCAGGTCCGCCTGCCTTTCACCTTCGGGAGCGCAACAATTACGGCACCGAGCTCATCGACTTCGACATCGCACACATCCGCCTGCCGTACAACGCCATCCTCGGGTACCCAGCCCTGGCCAAGTTCATGGCAGTCACTCACCACGGCTACAACGTCCTCAAGATGCCAGGAAGCGGGGGGACCATCACGGTCCCATGTCAAGAAAGGGATGTGGTGTGCTCCCTTGAGCGCGCCTTCCAAGCCGCGGCAATCGACAAACCTGAATACAGAAGTGAGGGCCCTCCGGGGACCATCCCCAAGAAGAATCTACCGTGCCGTGCAGGACCCCAAGAAGATGGCATCGCATCAGGAGCCTCGTCAGGATCGGCGCCCGCTCCAGGGGTGCCTCCCTCCATCACATAGGAAAGCGCGCCCAGCACCCTCCTCGGGCAAGGCTCGGGGGCTCTCTTCTGGAGGGCCTCAGACCTTGCCGCTCTCATGAGGGAGGCGCTTGGGCACCACTTGGAAGTGTGCTTCGTGACACGTGTTCCATAGGAGAGCATGAGGCGAGGAATGCCCACCACCTAGGAGTTCATCACCAAGACCGCCCAAGAGCTACAAGACGCAAGAGACATGCGCGGCGACAGCCTCTCACAGAGTGTGGGTCACCACCCAGGCGAGGGTGCTGAGTTACGCGCCTGCATCGACATCCCATGGCTCAACAGGGCAGCATCTCAGGAACGCTTCTGGCCATCACGCGCGGGCCGCTGTGAGGGTCCACCGCACAACTACGTTCGCATGCCCTTCGGCTTGCCGAGCGCGGCGTCAGCCTATCAGCACAACCTACGGCAAGTCCAGGCGGCTCAGGGGGCCAGGTTCCATGCCAATCGGGAGGAGATGGCAACGGCCTTCGGGGAACCTCCTGAGCTCCTAGAGCCTCCTGAGGCTCAGGGTCCCGGTGACATCTTGGCTTCAGCTGCACCAGCTCTACCTCATCTAGAGACCCAGGTGACATCTTCCAAGTTCGTCTAAGCTGGGAGCGCCCTTCGGGCTACACTATTCCCAGGCCGCGTGGGTCCGTCCCCGCGGCATGTATCCCTTTTACTTATGTCTTTAGGTCACCTTGCTGGGGGCGCCCCTCGGGCTGCATCATCCGCACGCCGCTCAGGCCAGACCCAGTGGCATGTATCTTCCTGCATTTATCCAAGTCGATCTGCTCTTCATGCTTAACCTGGCGAAGGCTATAACCTGCCGAACTGCTATCTCCCGTTTGATTACCACTCACCTCGGGCCCGTTCGCCCCATGCAATTTGCTTGCACGTTAAAAGGGGGGCACCTGAGCATCGCGACTCAGGAGCTCTTACTGGCTCTCCAGCCCTCACCCCCTGGCCTTGACCACGGCATCGCGACCTGGCATACTAGTGGTGGTTGAGCTTGCTCGAGGGCCGGGACCTGAGGACGTAGAGTGCTTGCATCTAACCTCCTTGCAGGGACATACAGCTACCAAGACTCAAGACCAGGTGAGGGAGTCCTGGATTAGGGGGTATCCGAAAAGCCGGACTATATCCTTTGGCCGGACTGTTGGACTATGAAGATACAAGATTGAAGACTTTGTCCCGTGTCCGGATGGGACTCTGCTTGGCGTGGAAGGAAAGCTTGGCAGTACGGATATGTAGATCTCCTTCCTTGTAACCGACTCTGTGTAACCCTAGCCCCCTCCGGTGTCTATATAAACTGGAGGGTTTAGTCCGTAGGACCAACAACACACAATCATACCATAGGCTAGCTTCTAGGGTTTAGCCTCTTTGATCCCGTGGTAGATCAACTCTTGTACTACTCATATTATCAAGAACAATCAAGAAGAACATAGGGTATTATCTCCATCAAGAGGGCCTGAACCTGGGTAAACATCGTGTCCCCCGCCTCCTGTTACCATCCGCCTAGACGCACAGTTCGGGACCCCCTACCCGAGATCTGCCGGTTTTGACACCGACATTGGTGCTTTCATTGAGAGTTCCACTGTGCCGTCACCGTAAGGAAGGATGCCTCGTCTCGTTGTTAAAAACAACATTACCGCCGGGGGAGGCCTGATTGTCGGCCAAACTCTCTGGCTAGGCGGTTTCATCATGACCACCCGTTCGGCTGCTGCACCGACGATGACTTCTCGGGTCATCAAAAACAGCCTCCATGTCGGCTCAGAATTTGCCGAGCAGATGGATCCAATGGAGCTCTCATCCCTAAACGAGCTCTTGGATCGCATCGCCGCCTTGGGAGTCGCTACGGACTATGATTGGATTGGGCTTAAACCCGATCAAAGGGAGATTAACTCTCCACCGGTCACCCATCATATTGCGGTGGTGGAGGAATAATGCGGCGATTCTTCCTCTATGTTGAGGACTAACTATGTCCGGATTCCTGAGCTCTCCGAGCCAGATACCCGTTTACGGGAGGACATCACCCAAGCCCTGAACGTAGAGTCAGACGGCGGGCCAGACTTATCGGGCAACATCCCGGAACCCGAACTTCCAAGATTGGAAACTCCTCGGCCCCTGGGTCTCAGATCAGGTAAGGGTTCGGACTCAAATCCACCCACCCACCCAAACATAAACGATCTTTCCCACATCACGCAACCGCTCCAGGAAACAGTACATCATTATTGGGCCAGATTCCTCCTTGTGATGAACAAGGTTAAGGACTATCGCGAGGAAGATGCAGTCTTATTTTTCTGCAATAATTGCACGGACAAGGGAATCCTTAATGCCATAAGTCGCCGTGACATATCACGCTTCGCTGACTTGGTGTCCATAGTACGAAAGTACTGTGCGAGGGAAAGCGCCTGGAAAACCGGAACGAAATTTTGGGATAATCCGGCTCCAAATATACACCCACTCCGAAGTAAAAGGGTGCACTATCATAAGACACCCGAGTTAATTACAATGAAGAAAAAACCCTCTACAGGGCATGGAACCGTATTGGAGGGATGGCTCAACGGACCCTGCAAAATTCATAGTACAGTGGATACCATACGAACACACAGCCTTAGAGCATGTTGGGTTGTAACACCCCGGATGTAACTTTCCCAATTTGTACTCCAACTCTTGCCGTTTCCGGCGTTAAGTTATTTTATTTTCTCGGGTTCGGGTCTTTGTCTCCGTGTGTTGTTGTTGTTGTCATGCATCTCATATCATGTCATCATGTGCATTGCATTTGCTTACGTGTTCATCTCATGCATTCGAGCATTTTCCCCGTTGTCCGTTTTGCATTCCGGCGCTTCGTTCTCCTCCGGTGGTCATTTCTACCTTTCTCTCGTGTGTGGGGATTAAACATTTCCGGATTGGACCGAGACTTGCCAAGCGGCCTTGGTTTACTACCGGTAGACCGCCTGTCAAGTTTCGTATCAGTTGGACTTCGTTTG
This sequence comes from Triticum dicoccoides, assembly GCF_002162155.2. Lineage (NCBI taxonomy): Eukaryota > Viridiplantae > Streptophyta > Magnoliopsida > Poales > Poaceae > Triticum > Triticum dicoccoides. The sequence goes on from NC_041388.1 coordinate 603,809,223, forward strand.
ATACTCCAACGGTTAACCAAGGGACCGAAAAGGCCTCGTGTGTGTTGCAGCCCAACAACCCTCCAATTTCGCCCAAAAACCCACCTAAACCCCTTCTATCATCTAGAGCGTTCGATCACGATCGCGTGGCGGCAAACCGCACCTCATTTGGACTCTCCTAGCTCCCCCTATGCCTATATATAGCCCCTCCTCCGAAATCCCGGATTCCCCTCGTCTCAAACCCTAAAAAAAATCCACCGCGCCGCGCCGGACACCGTCCGCCGCCTGCCCGGACCTATCGCAGGGCGCCACGTGGACGTGCGCCCACATCACCGCCTCGCCCGC
>NC_041388.1:603809990-603822281 GCF_002162155.2 Triticum dicoccoides
GTCCGTGCCGCCTCGCCGCCTCCCCCACGCCGGATCCTGCGCCTCCTCGTCTCTCCCTCGACTCCGATGACGCCCCGCAGCTCCGGCGAGCGCGAACTCCGGCGCCGGCCATCCTCGGTTTCCGCGCTTCAGATCTGAGATCTGGTTTTTTTAGGGTTGACTTTTGTCAGAAAACCCTAGCTGATATGCCCTTACTCATCGCATCGTAACTGTGCATCCGTAGCTCCGTTTTGGGCCTATAGCATATCAAAATGTTCATGTCAGAGAGTACATCATTTCATTCCATTGCATCATTTTCATTTGAGTTCATCTTGATGCCCGAACTGCTGTTAGAAGAGGGCTACTTGAGATAATTGTCAGATCTGCTGCTCCATTTATATATTTGTCATTTTTGCCATGATTATTGTGTGCATGAGATGCCCATGAGTTCTACATACGTTTTGTTAAGGGTTTTGTCATCTTTCCAGAGGTGCAACCCATGTATTTTTGTGATGTGTGTGGTGACTAGCACGAGATTGCAAAGTGGTGCACTTGGTAATGCTGATTTCAGGGAGTTAGCATTTCCACTAAGTCCTTGATCTGTTTATCTTATGATGCCATATGTTCATGTTGTTTCCTAGTGATCCATGCCTCTTTTGAGGATGATCAGTAAGGATGTTTTGTTAATCTTGTAGTGCTCTATCCATCCATGCCTTTGTTTGCAATTATGGAGCACCCTAGCTTGAGTCAACCGAGCTCTACTTTTGCTACTTCATGAATCTGGACAGATTGTCTACTTGTTAGCGATTTTGCCTAGGATGTTGTAGTTGATCCATGCATGCTATGCTATTGTTCTTGCCATGTCTAGCTTGAATTTTGTGTATTCTTGATGGGTGTATGCTTAGCTTATCATGACTTGCTCCGTATTGAGTGCATCGAGCTCGTAAACATGCCTACTTGAGATATGTTTCAGCATGTGCCAGTTTTCACCAAGTCTGAAAACTGATTATGTTTTTGCCATGTTCACATGCTTGCAATTGTATTTTCTGATCCCTTTTGACTCAAGGTCACTAAGAGACTTTTGTTAAGCTCTTTGAGTAGCTCCATGCCATGTTTTACTTTGCCATGTTCAGGTCCTGTAGCATGTAGTTTTGTTGCTCCGAAGAGTGCTACCTGATCTGAAATTCCAGACAAGTGTTAATTTCACTAAGTCTGAGATCTGTTTGCCATATGCATTTTTGCCATGCTTGTTTGAACCTGTTAATGGATGTATTGGCCGTAGCTCAGTGCTAGACTTTTGTTAAGGATCTTGAATGCATCCCTGCCATGTATTTTGTTGTCATGTTTGGGTGCTGTAACATGTTCATTTTGTTGCATTTAGATGGCTACTTGCTGTAAATCGCAGATCGGTGTCATTTTTGAATCGCTTGCCATTTCCAAACCGTAACTCCGATTCCGGCGTTCTTTATATCGTTTTCAAGCGATTTCATCTCATCTTTCCAGTGGCACACTTGGATTTCCAAGTTGAGGCCAGGTTCATGCTTTCCCTGCCAAATCTTGCATATGCATCCCGCATCGCATCCCGCATAGCATACCATCTTTGCATCATTTTGTTTGTTCCTTGCACGTGGTTGATTGTGTCCTTATTGCTTGTTTGTCTTATTTGGGTAGAGCTGGGAGACGAGTTCGCTAACGAGGAGCCCATTGAGTTTGCTTTCGAGGATCCAGTCAACTCTGACAACTGTGCAGGCAAGATGATCATACCCTCGAAATCACTACTATCTTTGCTATGCTAGATTGCTCGCTCTTTTGCTATGCCAATGCTACGATGCCTACCATTTGCTTTCAAGCCTCCCAAATTGCCATGTCAAACCTCTAACCCACCATGTCCTAGCAAACCGTTGATTGGCTATGTTACCGCTTCGCTCAGCCCCTCTTATAGCGTTGCTAGTTGCAGGTGAAGATTGGAGGCCCTTCCTTGTTGGAACATTTATTTACTTGTTGGGGATATCATTATATTACCTTGTTATCTTAATGCATCTATATACTTGGTAAAGGGTGGAAGGCTCGGCCTCTCGCCTAGTGTTTTGTTCCACTCTTGCTGCCCTAGTTTCCGTCATATTGGTGTTATGTTCCCGGATTTTGCGTTCCTTACGTGGTTGGGTTATAATGGGAACCCCTTGATAGTTCGCCTTGATTAAAGCTTTTCCAGCAATGCCCAACCTTGGTTTTACCATTCGACACCTAGCCTCTTTTTCCCTTGGGTTTTCGGAGCCCGAGGGTCATCTTATTTAAACCCCCCCGGGCCAGTGCTCCTCTGAGTGTTGGTCTGAACTGAGCTGCCTGCGGGGCCACCTCGGGGAAACTTGAGGGTTGGTTTTACTCGTAGCTAGTCTCATCTGAGTGTGCCCTGAGAACGAGATATGTGCAGCTCCTATCGGGATTTTTCGGCACATTCGGGCGGTGTTGCTGGTCTTGTTTTAACCTGTCGAAGTGTCTCAAAGAACCGAGATACCGAGTCTGATCGGAATGTCTTGGGAGGAGGTCTATTCCTTCGTTGACCGTGAGAGCTTGTCATGGGCTAAGTTGGGACTCCCCTGCAGGGATTTGAACTTTCGAAAGCCGTGCCCGCGGTTATGGGCAGATGGGAATTTGTTAATGTCCGGTTGTAGATAACTTGAACCTTAACTTAATTAAAATGAATCAACTGAGTGTGTTACCGTGATGGCCTCTTCTCGGCGGAGCCTGGGAAGTGGACACGGTGTTGGAGTAATGTTTGCGCAGGTTGCTCTCTAGTTTCCCGCTCGCGCTCTGCCTCCTCTTCTCGCTCTCTTTTGCGAACAGGATAGTCACCATATTTGCTAGTCGCTTGCTGCAGCTCCACATTTTTACCTTGCCTTACCTATAATCTTAAATAGTCTTGATTGCGAGGGTGCGAGATTGCTGAGTCCCTGTGGCTCACAGATTACTATTACACCAGATGCAGGGCCTGATGATTCCGCTCCAGGTGACGCGCTCGAGCTCAAGTGGGAGTTCGACGAGGACTCTCAACGTTACTATGTTTCCTTTCCTGATGATCAGTAGTGGTGCCCAGTTGGGGGTGATTGGGACCGTGTCGCATGTTGGGTTATCTTTTATTTTGGCGTCGTAGTCGGGCCATGAGTGTTTGGATGATGTAATGTTATTTATGTACCTTGAACCTTGATTGGCGTGGCGAGTGTAAGCCAACTATGTTATCTTCCCTTTTATTATCTATATTACATGGGATGTTGTGAAGATTGCCTAACTTGCGACATATGCCTTCAATGCGATTATGTCTCTAAGTCGTGCCTCGACACGTGGGAGCTATAGTCGCATCGAGGGTGTTACATGGGTACTCCGGCAGGTGGCCAAAAGTGGTGAGGATCTTCTCATCCCAGATGCCACAGAGCACCATCCCGGGGATAACAATACGGTATTAACAGTCTTTGACACCTTCACATCAAATAACAGGCGCAAGCGAACACTCCACAGCCTTGCCGAAATCTGCCATGTGGCAGCAATAAATCCATGGAGTGACACGACTATTACCTTCAATGCCAGTGACGACCCTAAATTCTGAACAGCCCGAGCACCAGCTACACTGGTCCTCAGTCCAATTATGGACGGCTTTCGACTCACCAAAGTACTCATGGACGGCGGCAGTGGATTAAACCTCATCTATGAGGAAACTCTTCAAAAATGGAAATAGACTGGAACTACATTGAGCAAAGCAGCACAACCTTCAGAGGAATCATCCCCAGTCGGGAAGCACGCTGTTCTAGGAAAATCACACTAGATGTCGTATTCGGCACGCCGGAGAACTATAGGTCCGAAGAAATTACATTCCAAGTGGCCCCGTTCAGTAGCAGATACCACGCCCTTTTAGGGCGGGAGGCGTTCATGATCTTCCAAGCCATACCCCATTACGGGTACATGAAGCTCAAAATGCCCGGGCCCAACGGAATCATCACTCTCGCTAGTGATCCGGACACAGCACTCCGCGCCGAAAACAAAACAGCCGCATTGGCCCTCGAGGCATTATCCGAAGCCCTTTCGGCCGAGGAATTAACAGCGCTACACTCCACAGCGGACAGTGACGACGTGATACTTGACAAGAGATCCAAGTCCACATCTTTTAAACCAGCGGATGAAGTAGTCAAATTCCAAGTCCACCCAACGGACCCTACAAAAACAGCCTCCATTGGGGCACAGTTAAACCCCGCCGTATATGCCACACTACGAGAGTTCATGCGTGAGAATTGGGACATATTTGCCTGGCACCCCTCAGGCATGCCAGGAATCCCATGCAGACTGGCCGAGCACATCCTTAATATTCTAAAGGGATTCAAGCCGGTCAAGCAGACTCTTCGGCGTTTCTTTGAACCTAAGAGACAAGCTATTGGAGAGGAAATAGCCACGTTATTGGAGGCCGGATTCATTAAAGAAATAACACGCCCGGACTGGCTAGGAAACCTGGTGATGGTACCAAAGAAGGACAAATCCTGGCGCCTATGTGTCGATTTCAAGGACCTCAACAAGGCTTGCCCAAAGGATCCCTTCCTCCTCCCCCGCATCGATCAAATTATCGATGCCACCGCAGGACACGATTCATTGTGTTTCCTCGATGCATACTCCGGCTACCACCAAATCAAGATGGCGGAGTCCGACCAAGCCGCAACGGCATTTTTCACACCATACGGCCCCTTCTGTTTCAACACAATGCCTTTTGGGCTCAAAAATGCGGTGCAACATATCAGCGCATGATTCAGACATGTGTGGAGAAACAGATCGGCAAAACAGTAGAGGCATACGTAGATGATCTGGTCGTCAAAACCAAACACATCGACTCTCTAATAGACGACTTGAGGCTCACATTCGACAACCTCCGAACATACGACATCAAGCTCAATCTGGAAAAATGCGTTTTTGGTGTACTAGCCGGAAAGCTCCTGGGTTTCATTGTCTCCAGTAGAGGAATTGAAGCAAATCTGCCCAAAATCTGAGCTCTGTCACAGTTGGCTATCCCAACGGACCTCAAACAAATCCAGAAATTAACCGGATGTGTGGCGGCTCTAAGCCGCTTTATCTCCCGCTTAGGAGAAAAGGCATTACCCCTTTATCGCCTCCTTCGGCGCACCGAACACTTTGAGTGGGCGGATGCTGCCACAGCCGGATTGGAAGAAATAAAGGCCATACTGGCAACCAACCCAATCCTGGCCGCGCCAAACATCCGTGAACCAATGCTGTTGTACATTGCGGCAACTCATCAGGTTGTAAGCGCAGTGCTCGTCGTCGAACGAGAATCGGACGGACATAAATTCCCCCTTCAAAAGACGGTATATTATGTATCCACTGTCCTCACTCCATGCAAATCACAGTACCCACGTTATCAAAAGATAGCCTATGCAGTATTCATGGCATCCCAGAAGCTGCGACACTACTTTCAAGAGTGTTCAATTACAGTAGCCTCGGAAGTGCCATTTAATGATATTATAAACAACCACGATGCCACGGGTCGGATTGCCAAATGGGCCATTGAGCTCCTCCCGTTCGACATAACATACAAACACCGGCGAGCCATTAAATCGCAAGTATTGGCCGACTTTGTCACCGAATGGACGGAAGCCGAACTCCCTAAAGAGTACGACACATACTCCAATTGGATCATGCACTTCAACGTCTCCAAAATGTTGGCTGGTCTGGGGGCTGGCGTCGTCCTGACGTCCCCAACTAGAGATGCAGTTCATTACATACTACAGATACTGTATAAAGACTCCAACAACGCTGCCGAATACGAAGCCCTGTTACATGGCCTTCGGATGGCAGTTTCCATGGGCATTCAACGCCTGGAGGTGCATGGGGATTCAAACCTCGCAATATCCCAAATAAATGGAGACTTCGATGCCAAGGATCTGAAGATGGCGGCCTATCGCAACACTATCCTACAGATGTCAGCTCGGTTCGAGGGGCTCGAATTTCACCATGTGATAGACTTCATATCCGGGGTTGTACACTGTTATGGCATCCCCCACAGCATCATCACCGACAACGGCACGAACTTCACGGCCGACGAGGTAAAACTCTGGTGCAGCAACATGGGCATTAAGCTCGATTATGCCTCTGTCTATCACCCACAAACTAACGGCCAAGTTGAGCGAGCAGATGGTCTTATCATGAGCGGCATCAAACCCAGATTAGTGCAGTCCTTAAAGGAGTCTAACACGCACTGGGTAGAGGAGCTCGACTCTGTACTCTGGGGGCTGCGGACCACGCCGAATCATACTACCGGATACACACCCTTCTTTATGGTGTACAGCGCAGAGGCGGTTCTGCCCTGCGACATAATTCATGACTCACCTCGAGTGTGCATGTACGAAGAAAGAGAAGACGAGCTCGATCGACAGGACAGTCTGGACACCCTGGAGGAGGAGCGCGACGTGGCAAAAGCACGTTCTGCATTCTATCAGCAACAGGCTCGCAGATACCAAAGCAGAAAAGTACGGGCCAAAACTTATAATGTTGGCGAGCTAGTTTTACGCCTGTCGGAGAAGAAAAAGACCAAGATCGATCCCAAAAGGGAAGGTCCCTTCATTATTGACCAAGTTCTGACCGGTGGAGCGTACCGTCTGCGGGATGCATCGAATAATCGACTTGAGCCGAACCCATGGAACGCAGCCAGGCTCCGAAGATTCTACGCCTAGTGCCGGACTCTATGTCATCTCCTTCCTCTGTCCATTTTTGCATATACATTATCTATGTTTTTTCTCTTTCTTTCTTTTATTCTTTCTCAAGGCCTTCAAGGGCCAACTTGCTTGCACACTATTGACGCGCTAACCGTGCTCATTATACCTGGGGGCTTCTTACACAGAAGCTTAATTATTTATCTGGGCTTCATGCCCCGCACATGTGTTATACTTCCGCATGTACCTTTTCTTCGCCATTATATGCATCGATATGACTTAAGTTTTGGCCAAGCTGGGTTGCCTGGCTCTTGTATTTATGCCCTACGTTCCCGTTAATTCGGCTAGGGCATAAGGGGAGCACCTCTGCGATTGTTACTGCCGGGTCAGCCGGATGTGTACCTCAGACTGGGTGAAGCCGAAAGCTAGCGTTCTTAAGGGAATATTCGGTCGGTGAACAAAAGATGATTTTTATTTATTTTCCATATGTGCCCCCAGATGTTTTTGCCTGTGTCTCCTCTCGCAGTCCGGACATGCACTTTAGGGCATGCGTACCCAGGGAAAGGAACCCTTAATGGAACTATTCTCCCTGGAAGATGTTTCTTACTACCCATGTAATATAACATAACTAGTTGGGTACTTGTCTGTTCAAGAACTAATGACCCCTACGCCTGGTTTCCATGCATACCCCGGTTCTTATATAACAGAGCGGGTATTCGGATACACTCCGGACTATCGGTTCCCGAGGTTGAAGCGAAAAGGTCCGCCATGACAAATGATTTACAATCCGGCTAGAAGGCATTATACATGTCACTTTAATTACATAGTCATGTAGACTGACTAAATTCCTCTTCTATACCATCCAACACGCTGTCTAGCCTACAATCCTATTGGGATTACTTTGCGGCTAATTCTACTTGCCCATACACTAAGCTAACGGGGATCTCTTTCCCATCGGGCCCCACAGGTCCGACCTCGGCCTTGTGGTTTGGGTCAGCCTTGGTATACTGCATCTTCACCATGGCCCAGGCTTCCCTGGCACCATGACGGCAGGCTGATATCTTCCATAATCGGAAGCGCCGCCGTGCTCCCTTGAGATTCTCCGCAAGCTCTCCAATGCCTACTGGCAGGGATACGGATGGCCACAAGGCCTGGACAATACCTTGCATCACCTGCTGAACTTGTTCGTGCAGTTGTGAGAGCTCGGGTAGAAGATCACCCGCAGCCCGGGCATCTCCTCCGCGGGACGACCCGTCAGCATACCTGCAGACATAACTCTGTTAGTCGGCTTCTCCGCCGCACTCTTTTAAGGGTTCGTTCAAGCACTTACTGAAAATGCCGCGTCAAAGCCGCTTATTCTCTGTCGGCGTTCTGGGAATGGGGATCCCCAGACTTGCCTGCCTGCGGCCTGTGGCATGGCTAAAAGGGGGGGCCCAGCACGGCCCATCTTCACCAACACAGACCCAAGACCCTCGCGAGGGGCCAAGCCTCACGGGGCGGACGACACGGAGCTTCCTCAGGCACGGCCTCATCAGGCTGGCTCACGAGGAGGCGGAGAGATCAAGGCGGGGTACCTCACGAGGTGCCCGTGACGCAAGCCATGGTGACCAAAGGCGCCAGGTGGGTGCCAGCCCGCGCAGTGTCCTCCTTTCCTCTTTGGTGCAAACGGAGCAAGAGCAGCCGCGGAGTACCGAGGCATCAGGCAAAGGTTGCCATTTCAGTGCAACAAGACCAAGACCAGGAGGACTGCAAGAAGGAGGTCATTGTGGAGCCCAAGACGGCGTCAGCACCACAGCTTTGTGCAGGCGAAGACTACTTTTGTCAGGATAGCTAGTACTAGCTGTCTCCTTCAAATTAGCCCGCCATTGTTGGCTCCCTTCACGCTCGATATTTGGGAAGAGGACCAGGGCCTCTATAAATAGGACCAGCCACCCACAGGGTAGGCAGGTAGAGGTAGAGGTAGAGAGAGAGAGAGGTAGAAGTAGAGGTAGAGGTAGAGAGAGGAGAGAGAGAGAGGCGAAGGACGAAGAAGAGAAGATCGAAATTAGAGAGAGAGAGAAGGGTGACTGAACTCCTCCTAGCAGTTCGTCCCCCCCAGCCAAGAACAGACCCTCGCGAGGTTGTTCTTCCTTGTATTGTTCATCATCATCAGCCCAAGAGGCAATCCACCACACCACACACTGGAGTAGGGTATTACACCACAATGGTGGCCCGAACCAGTATAAACCCTGTGTCCCTTGTGTCGTTCTTCCCATATCCTAGATCTTAGCGAGGCAGAGGGGTGCAGGTAGGTAGGAGGCGAAATCTCCGCGCGCACCCCGGTGTTCGAACCTCAAGGGTCTGCCGGAACCTAAAATCCGACATTTGGCGCGCCAGGTAGGGGTGCGCCGGAATTCGTCTTCCACCACCCCGTTGGCTGACCCTGCGGAGTTCCTCCAGCTCTACGAGCTGGGCATCGAAGCTGCCAACGGAGACGAGAAGGTCATGGAGAACTGGTTTCCCATGGCGCTCATGGACAGGGCCCGCATCTGGCTCCTGAACCTGGCTCTGGGCACGATCTCCTGCTGGGACGAGATGCGCACCCGCTTCATCGCCAACTTCCAAGGTACTCGCGACCGGCCACCCGCTGTGAGCGACATGCGCCGCATCAAGCAACAACCCAGGGAGACCCTGCAGAAGTACATCCAGCGCTTCAACAACGCACGCCTCAAGATTCCCAGGGTGACTGAGGAGGCCATCATCTCAGCCTTCTCCGACGGCGTACGCGATGTCAAGATGAAGGAGGAGCTGGCGATGCATGAAGACCTGTGCAGTTCCTTGGAGCTGTTCAACTTGGCAACCAAGTGCGCCTGGGATGAGGAAGGGCGTATCTCCCTCCTCGAGCTGCCTGCCGCAGACCCAGAAGAGAAGAAGCCCAAGGCCAAGGATGTGAAGCGCAAGGGAGCTGCCGTGCTCGCAGCAGAACCAGACACAAAGCAAGGCAGAGATCAGCCCGGACCTTCCAAGGGCAGTCGGTACTGTGTGTACCACGACCTCCACACCCACAACACCAACGAATGTCAAGAGCTCCAAGCCGTGCGAGAAGGAAGGATCGGCCGTCGCCCCGACCGCGGTGACCGGGGCTATGGTCGAGGAGGAGGAAGGAACGCAGGACGCTGGGAAGACCGTGGCCCGCGCCAAGGGTGGCGCGATCAACCTCACGAGTATCGCTGGCAAGACCCGCCTCGCGAGGGAGATTGGAGGGATCAGCCTCGCGAGGATCGCCCACAAGGCAACGCAGGCCTCCCTCCGCTGCCGCCGCAGCCAAGGAGAAATGAGGACCGCCACCAGGACGAGGGGACTGGGGGCTTCCAGGAGCCGCGCGCGATTGCCTGCATCCTGGGTGGGGCTCAAGCCCCAGCCTCTCAACGCATCTTCAAGCAGTTCGCCCGTGAAGTGAATGCAGTCCTCCCCAGGCTCGAAGCCACGCGTCCTCTCAGGTGGTCGGTGTGCGCCATCACGTTCAGCTCAGCAGATCAGCTCAAGTGTGCGGCTACAGTCGGAGTCCTCCCGATGCTTTGCTCCCCAATCATCAGCAACGTGGTGGTCACCAGGACCCTCATCGATGGCGGGGCAGGGCTCAACGTCCTGTCCGTGGAAACATTCAACAATCTCCAAGTGCCCTACAGCCAGCTTCAGCCAACCAAGCCTTTCTCCGGAATCACCGACGGCTCCACGGTCTCGATTGGGCAGGTCCGCCTCCCTGTCACCTTCAGGGCACGCGACAACTACCGCACCGAGCTCATCGACTTCGACGTCGCTCACATTCGCCTGCCGTACAATGCCATCATTGGGTACCCAGCGCTGGCCAAGTTCATGGCCGTAACTCACTACGGATACAACGTACTCAAGATGCCAGGAAGTGGCGGAGTCATCACGGTGCCCTGTGGAGAGAAGGACGCGGTGTGTTCCCTGGAATGAGCCTTTCAGGCCGCGTCACTGGAAGACCCGGATCGCGGAAGCAGGAGGCTTCCCGAGACTGCCCTCGAGAAGAAGAAGACATCATCCGGCCCGGCCCCTCAGGAGGCAAGCCCCTCTAGGCCCGTGCCTGCCCAGGGGGAACCTCCTTCTGTCGCATAGGAAAGCGCGCCCGGCGCCCTCCTTAGGCAGGGCTCGGGGGCTCTCCCCCGGAGGGCTACCGACCTGGCTAGGGTCACGAGGGAGGCGCTTGGGCACCACATGGAGGCGTGTTTCAAAGCACGTTTCCCTCAAGAAAGGAGTGAGGCAAGGAGAGCCAGACCCTTAGGAGTTCGTCAGCAAGGCCATTCAGGAGCTACAGGAGTCAAGAGTCATGAAAGGCAGCCGCCGCCTACCAGCAGTGGCTCCCCATCCAGACGAGGATGGTGGGCTGCCCGTCTGCATCGACATACCAGGGCTCAACCGAGTCGCCTCTCTAGAGCGCCTCTGGCCCTTGCGAGTGGGGCACTGCGGAGGTCCACCCCACAGCTACTTTCGCATGCCTTACGGCTTGCCGAACGCAGCTGCCATGTACCAGCGCCTCATGAGCGGCATCATGGAGGCACAAGAGGCCAGGCGTTCCGCGGACCTGGCGGAGATGGAGATGGTCCGCGAGGAGCCACCACCGCCTCCGGAGCCTCTTGAGGCCCCTGGGCCTGGGGGCTCGTGAGGATCGGCTTCCGCGGCCCACCGAGTCTGCTACACCAACACCCCTTCGTCCTCAACGTCATCGGGTGACATCTTTCAAGTTTCACTTCCAGCTAGGAGCGCCCCCCTGGGCTGCATTATTCCCAGGCCTCGTGGGTCCGTCCCTGCGGCATGTATCCCTTTTATTATATGTTGTTAGCTCACCTTGTTGGGGGTGCCCCTCGGGCTGCATGATCCCCAAGTCGCTCGGGCCAGACCCAGCGGCATGTATCCCATTTGCGTTTATTTCCAGTTATGCGTTCGACCCACCATGCTTAATTATTTGATGCCGGTCCATGGCACCTCTTCTTCTCCATGCCGACCACTTGCACGTTAAAGGGGGGGGGTACCTAAGCATCGCGACTCAGGGCTCTTACTGGCTCTCCAGCCCTCACCCTCTGGCCTTGTCCACGACATCGCGACCTGGCATACCAGCGACGGCTGAGACCAGCTCAAGGGCCGGGACCCGAGGACGTAGAGTGCCGACATCTAACCAAATTTGCAGGGACACATCACAAGATAAGGCCCAGTGCCAGGTGCAACCCGCCTAGAGGTAGGGCCCCGTGAGTCCCGCGCTGGCTCACGGGTGCCCAGATACACCTCGCCAGGCCCTATCGTGCTAGCCACGTGTCAGGGCGGGGCTGTACACGCCCCGGGGGCTCCTCCCGGAGGGGGGCCCCCTCCCACGTACCAGTGGAAGCACCATGCTCCGTGCTGGCTGACGACACTGCCGAGGAGCGGCTATGCCCGTAGACATACGGAAGCGCTATGCTCCGCGCTGGTGATAAACAACTGAGGGTGGCCCCCGGGCCGCATCAACCTCAGGGAGCCCAGAGCTCAGTGTCTAGCCTCATTGTAACGCCTCCCCTCGGGAGTGCCACGCGAGGGGGCTGGGCACGGGGGCTGCGCCTGGGTCACGCCCAGACGC
>NC_041388.1:603822592-603842528 GCF_002162155.2 Triticum dicoccoides
CTAGTCACGTAGCCCCTCGCTCCTTAGTTCCGAAAGGCTAACGGCGGTTGAGGTATGCGCGCGGCCGGGCTCTGCAGACGTAGAACGGTAGATCCACCCACATCACACCTCCCTACTTGCTGTTCGTGCGCCAAGGGGGACTCCTGAGCATCGTGACTCAGGAGCCTAACTTGTCACGTAGCCTCTCACTCCTTGGCCCCGTCCTGGTTTCCGGTCGGGACTAACGCTGGGTGAGGTATGCGCGGGGCCGGGTTCTGCCGGTGTAGAACATAAGCAAGTAGGAAGGAAAAGCGCAAATTTCAAGGAATTCAAAAGCAAATATTACAGTCCACACTATTATCTCAATGCCAAACGCAAGTTTAAATGCCTCCCCGAGGCATGATACATGTGCAGGAATTAAAGGCAGGACAGGAGCCACAACGGAGTCACTTGTCGGTGGTGGAGCAGCGCGGAGTGGGTTCGCCTTATGGAGCAGTGGGGTCGGCAGCGCCTTGCTTCGGCTTGGTGCTGAAGGCCCGGAACTTCCCTAGCAGAGCCTCCGCGCGACCCTTCACGGCCTCGGCAGCGGCAGTGGCACGCTCGCTGCTTACTGGCTCCAGCAGGCTGTCGAGGTCAACGCCGGGATCGCGAAGGTAGATGTGGGTGAGGACCCGCGTCAGTGTTGCAGAAGACAGGAAACGCGCCTCGGCCTCGGCCGTGGGGCAAAGGCCAAGGGCGACATCTTCAAGAGCACGAACCAGGAAGGGAAGCAGCTTGGCGGGGCCGTCCTCGGCGCCAGCCAGCGGGCTCTCCAGGCCGCTGTCGTAAAGCGTCCTCAGCGAGGAGCGAGCCTTCGCCTCCATCTCCATGAAGGCCATGCGGTCCTCGGCAAGAACCAGGGCCTTGTCGTCCAGCTCGTCCTTCCTCGCCCCCAACTCCTGCTCCAGCGCGCCTAGGCGGTCACGGCGCTTCCTGAGCTTGACCCCCCTCTCCTTGACAACCGCCTCGCGAGCCTTCACGCCTTCTTCCTGCTCTTGGCAAAGGCGGGCCTCTTTCGCGAGCTGGTCCCACAGGCCTTGCAGCTCGTCCTCCAGCGCCTTGTAGCGACCACGGACGTCGACCACCTCCCCCAGGGCTGCGTCACGAGCAGCCTTCGCCTCAAGGATGGCCTGCTTCTCCTCATCGCAAGCTGTCGAGGCCTGGACCAGCGCCGCCCGAATCGAAGCGTCGGAGCAAACCCATCCTGAAGCCAGCTCCAAGAGCCCGGCCACCAAGCGAGGGTCGGCGCCAAGAAGATCCTGCCGCAGTCGGTCCAGCTCAGCAGCAGCACGATCCAAAATGGCAGAAGGAGTCGGAGAGACAGCAGCCGGTGGAGTAGGAGGAGAAGGCGGCAGCACGGCAACAGCATCCTGAGGCGGAGCCTGCTGCATCCCAACGGCTGTAGTGGCGGCGGCAGGCAAGGACACCTCGGGAGTCACTTGGGCCATGGAGGCTGAGCTCGCCTCAGCCGGCTCAGCCAGGCCTCGCGAGGACGACCGGGTAGGAGAAGCCTGTGCGTCGCGGTCACCCTCCTTCGCGGGCAAAGGCGCTGCCACGGATGGAACCTCAGGAGCTCCCTTCGGCTTCTTTGCTGCGAGCGCCAGCCTATCCAAGAGATGCGGACGTGAAGCCTCAGAAGCAGAACAAGAAATAAAGACAAGAATCAAACGCTTACGGGTTGTCGCCAGTGAGCTCGAGCGGCCTCCGGCCAAATTTGAAGCCTGAAAGCCACCTGGAAGGGTCAACCTCGGGAAGCTTGAAAGCGGAAGGTGCGTCCGCGGTCCGCCTCGGGGCCGGGGCAGACCCGTGGGAGATCAGCCCGGTCCTGTCCTTCTTCGGGATCGGGGGCAAGCTCCCGCCGTTCTGCTCATCATCACCCTCGTCATCATCGCTCGGAGCGAGGCGGAGAACGTGGGACCTGCGCCTGGGGAGGGGAGCCGTCGACTCTCCGTCAGTCGCCTCGGAGTCAGGCCCTTTATCCCGCTCCCCTCCTTCATCCTCTTCGCTGGAGTCATCGGAGGACACGTCCACCGATTCCCCGGGAGTTTCCATGGGCACGGGCCCGTCCCTGTTGAAGACGGGCATGGACTCCACTACCTGCTCCTAGTCGTCGCGGAGGAACAAGGGCGTAGGAGCGCCCTCCAACCTCGCCACATCGCCCCCGACCAGAGATTGGAGGACCGCAGCCAGATCTCTGTCGGCCAAGGCTGCGGGGCTCGGATGGGGCCTCCACATCAGAAGTGAGTACTGCTGAAGCAGAGCCAGCTAGTGCTCCAGGAATTTCCTCAGCAGCGACGCGCCGGTCAGCTTCGCCGCCACCATGTTGGCCGGCCTCAGATCCGCGTCCATCTTCTCCAACACCAGCCTCGCGCGGGGGTCCGCGAGCTCCGCTTGACCCCAATCGCTGGAGCTCGTGGGCGGCTCCATGGGCAAGATCAGCCGAGGGTGGATGCGCCCAGCATCCGCCAATACCCACTTGCTCCTGAAGCCCTCGATCCTTTTCTCGGGGTTCAAGATGGCAATGGCGCCACCGTACGCGATGAAGCTCGCGCACGCAGAAGCAGGACCGCGAGAGGTCCGAAGGTAGAAGTAGTGGCGCAGCAAGGCCACTGAGGGCTGCACCCCTACATGAGCCTCGCAGTAATAGGCAAAGATTGCCAGGAGAAGGACGAAGTTGGGGTGGAGATGCAGGGCCTGTAGCTTATAATGGCGGAGGACAGAGAAGAAGAACTCGGAGAAGGGAGGCACCAGGCCAGCAGCAATGGCACTTACGAAGAGCAGATAGAAGGTGCTCCCTTGGCCCTCAGGGGTGGAGGAGCCGGCCTTGAACACCTTCGCCCCGTCGATGCCCCGTGCCGCCGCCATCCGGCGCAACCGGGCGAGGCTCGCCTCCGACACGTTCGGCGAGTCCAGGGCGAACGAGTACCAAGCTACGGCCGGGGGCTGATGAGGAGCCATGGCTTCCTAGGTCACGCGGTCGGAGTAGATCTGGAAATTTTGGTGGAAGGAAGGAGAGGTGCAAGAAAGGGGATCTGAGCAGCAACCGGAGAAAGCGAAAAGCAAAGCCTAGGCGGATGCCGCTCCTTTATCGACTCGCGCTGTTGCTAAGGCGCCCACGTCCAATCAACCGCCACGCGGCGCCCAAGGGCGCAGGCTATTAGGGCCCGCGGTGCTTCGCTCTTGCCCTTCCGCCTCCCTGCACGGCCAAGTCCGGGCGCGCCTTGGGCCCGGGGGCTATTGTCGGTGTTCTGGGAACGGGGTCCCCAGACTTGCCTACCTGCGGCCTGCGGCGTGGCTAAAAGGGGGGCCCATCACGGCCCATCTTCACCAACACAGACCCAAGCCCCTCGTGAGGGGCCAAGCCTCGCGGGGCGGATGACACGGAGCTTCCTCAGGCACGGCCTCATCAGGCTGGCTCACGAGGAGGCGGAGAGATCAAGGAGGGGTACCTCACGAGGTGCCCGTGACGCAAGCCATGACGACCAAAGGCGCCAGGCGGGCGCCAGCCCGCACAGTGTCCTCCCTTCCTCTTTGGTGCAAAGGGAGCAAGCGCAGCCACGAAGTACCGAGGCATCAGGCAAAGGTTGCCATTTCGGTGCAACAAGACCAAGACTAGGAGGACTGCAAGATGGAGGTCATTGTGGAGCCCAAGACGGCGTCACCACCAGAGCTTTGTGCAGGCGAAGACTACTTTTGTCAGGATAGCTAGTACTAGCTGTCTCCCTTCAAATTAGCCCGCCATTGTTGGCTCCCTTCCCGCTCGATATTTGGGAAGAGGACCAGGGCCTCTATAATAGGACCAGCCACCCACGGGGTAGGCAGGTAGAGGTAGAGGTAGAGAGAGAGGTAGAAGTAGAGGTAGAGGTAGAGAGAGGAGAGAGAGAGGCGAAGGACGAAGAAGGGAAGATCGAAATTAGAGAGAGAGAGAAGGGTGACTGAACTCCTCCTAGCAGTTTGTCCCCCCCAGCCAAGAACAGACCCTCGCGAGGTTGTTCTTCCTTGTATTGGTCATCATCATCAGCTCAAGAGGAAATCCACCACACCACACACTTGAGTAGGGTATTACACCACAATGGTGGCCCGAACCAGTATAAACCCTGTGTCCCTTGTGTCGTTCTTCCCATAGCCTAGATCTTAGCGAGGCAGAGGGGTGCAGGTAGGTAGGAGGCGAAATATCGGTGCGCACCCCAGTGTTTGAACCTCAAGGGTCTGCCGGAACCCGAAATCCGACATTCTCCTTCACGGAGTCCGCAAGCTGGGCTCGAACCTCTTTCAGTTCCACGCCCAGCTTGGTATTGGCGTCTTGGAGATTGTTTTTCTCTCGCATGACCTTGGTCAGCACGCATTCGCCAGCCTTTAGCTGTCATACGACATGCTGGTCCTCCGGATTCTCTCCGGAGTCATCTGCAATATCTATTGTTAGATCTGCAGCCATGCCGCACACTATATGGTACCTATCATTCTTTGAAACAAATGTTACCAGCTGGGGACTTTTCAGGTTCCTTCAATGCGGCAACGGCGGCCCGAAGTTGGGTTTTGCATTCCTCCAGCTCCCGTGACAGTGGAGTATTCTTCTCTGTAAGAACCTGCACAATAAATGATCCTTAAATCAGTTGTGCCAACTGTTTCAAGTCTCAGGGGCTATTGATATATATACTCATCAAATTTTCTTACCCGTACATCCTTTACATACTGGTCCATGGCTCTGGCTAGACCATTTTGAGCAGCACGGATGTACGCATCTCCCGAGTTGAATGCATCAAATGCCTCTCGGGAGAAACAAGCATCACGGAGTACGGCTCAGCGACGCCTGTGATTCATGGAGCTCTCCACTTCGGAATTCGTAGTGGATATCTTATCCGCATCCTCTGTAGAAGGAGCATCCGGTGTGTACCTCGTGTTAGCTTCTGCCTCTGTGTCCGGCCTTGGAGCCCGACTGGTAGAGGCGTGATCGGCGACCCCTCCGTATATTGTCCGGCAAGCATTCTTCCTTCTAGGAAACATGGGTGTTATTATGTTTTTAAAGACGACAACCACGGAGTGAGGTGTTGCATCATACCTCTGCACCGGCGTCCCCGTCCGGACCACCTTCCTTTTTAGCCTGTCCAGCTTTAAGACCCCTTGTTGGCGAGTTGCCGCGGGCTCGGCATGGTGTCCCGAGAGCCTTCCCCATAAAACACCATTTGTATACGGCAGGTGAAGTGCATAAAAGGAAATCCTTTTCAAAGGTTGGGACTCCGGTCTCATTTACCTGCGAGGCTAGGAGTAGCCCAGGGTAGTCGGCTATAATGGCCACCGTGGCGTCATCACAGCTTAGCTGATAGAAAATCCTATCAATCAACTCCACGAATATGTCCGGATCCTCTTTCAGGCCGGGGTCGAGGACCCGCTCAGGATCCTCCGGTTGTGGAGGTGGGCTATTGATCTCCCCTACCGCCTTACGCAGTTCCTGCAATGAAACGGCAAGGTAAATATTTATCACGAAAACAATGGTAGAATGGAAGTAAAAAGAGCGGAAGCTCACCCAGCTTCGAGGGTTGTTCATGGAGAATCCATCCCGTGGCTTGATGCGGAGGAACTCCTCTTCTTCCCCCTTATACAGATCAGATAGAATTTTTGCTAGAGCAGCAACTGAGTCCGGTCCCTTGTGCCCGCAGCGAGTGGCATCATCTTCCCCGTTGAAGTGCCACATGGGGTGGCCTCGATATTGAAGTGGCTGCACCCCCCGCATAATGCATATTGCCATAACCTCGATATGGTCAGTCCTGATTTGGCTAGCAACTTTATCCGGCCCATCAGATAAAATACATCTCTATCATCTTCCTCATGTGGGCTCCGTGGGCCAGCTTAGGCGTTTCTTCAAAGGGGCGTTGTCGAACTCAGGAAGACCAATCCGGATAGGATCCGGGAGAGGAACATCCTCCATATAAAACCACTCTGAAGGCCAGTCCTCGGACGTCTTCTTCGGGGTACCGGATAGGTATCCTGTCCCGGGATGCGCCATACTTCGGCTCCGCCCACTTGATATATTGATCCCCTCTGTGTACGGGGCACAAGGTAGAACAACTTCTTCCACAGCGCAAAATGAGCTTCACAACCCAGAAACAGCTCGCAAAGGGCCACGTAACCAACGATGTGCAGTATGGAGGCAGGGGTGAGGTTATGCAACTGGAGGCCGTAGAACTCCAGGAGCCCTCAGAGAAATGGATGGATTGGAAATCCGAGTCCCCTTAACAAATAAGGGACAAGGCATACCCGCTCTCCCTCAGAGGGGTTGGGAAAGCTTTCTGCTTGCTCGCCGCCATTTTAGGTGGCGAGCCCGGCTCGAACCGGGACCATATACGCTAGAGGGAGGAATCCCTGGGTCTGTAGCTTCACTAATTGGCTGTGCGGGATGGAACACTTCTCCCAGTCTCTGGGTTTGGGGCTGCGGGAGCGAGAGGAGGAGCTGCGCTGGCCGGCCATGTTGGGATGGATTTTTTCGGGCACGCTTCGATGAATGCTCGCTGAGGGAGGATGGTGTGGTTTGGATATGAGGATCCTCGTCTCTTTAATAGACAGTTCATTCACATAGATGGGGTGGTAAATGTAAAAACACCCTGGCTCCTCACATTCGCTTGACACATGGAATATGGCCATTATTGGACGCAGAAGCCAAGAAGCGCAACATTTACGAGAAACCGGACACTATTTAGCAGGTACTCAGAGTTTGAAGAAGAACCCACCTTGCAATGTTGAGGACAATCTGTGCGCCGGACTCATCGTCATTGAAGCGTGGTTCGGGGGCTACTGAGGGAGTCCTGGATTAGGGGTATCCGGACAGCCGGACTATATCCTTTGGCCGGACGGTTGGACTATGAAGATACAAGATTGAAGACTTCGTCCCGTGTCCGAATGGGACTCTCCTTGGCGTGGAAGGCAAGCTTGGCAGTACGGATATGTAGATCTCCTTCCTTGTAACCGACTCTGTGTAACCCTAGCCCCCTCCGATGTCTATATAAACTGGAGGTTATAGTCCGTAGGACCAACAACACACAATCATACCATAGGCTAGCTTCTAGGGTTTAGCCTCTTCGATCTCATGGTAGAGCAATCAAGAGCAATCAAGCAGGACGTAGGGTATTACCTCCATCAAGAGGGTCCAAACCTGGGTAAACATCGTGTCCCCCGACTCCTGTTACCATCCGCCTAGACGCACAGTTTGGGACCCCCTACCCGAGATCCGCCGGTTTTGACACCGACACCAGGCGCAACCCACCTTCAGGTAGGGCCTCGTAAGTCCTGCACTGGCTCGCGAGTGCCCAGATACACCTCGCAGCCGTGCCATGCAAGCCACGTGTCAGGGCGGGGCTATACACGCCCCGAGGACTCCTCCTGGTGAGGGGCCCCCATCCCACGCCCAAGTAGAAGCTCCATCTTCTGTGCTGGCTGTCGACACTTCCGAGGAGCGGCTATGCCCGTGCACAAGCGGAAGCACTATGCTTTGCGCTGGTGATAAACAACTGAGGGCGACACCACGGCCGTACCAACCATAGGGAGCCCAGAGCTCAACGCCCAGTCCCACCACGACAACTCCCCTCGGGGGAGTCGCGCGAGGGGGCTGGGCACGGGGGCTGCGCTCAGGTCACGCCCAAGGACACACCACCCAACTAGGTCCCCCGGACATGGGCATCGCGCGCCCCTCTCGAGGCCTCGGCGAGGGCAGGTATGGAAATTGTTTGAACGTCAAGGGGGACTCCTGAGCATCACGACTCAGGAGCCTAACTGGTCACGTAGCCCCTCACTCCTTGGTCCGTCCTGGTCTCCGGTCGGACCAACGGCGGTTGAGGTATGCGTGGGGCCGGGCTCTGCCGACGTAGAACATTAATCTATCTTCGTGAACTCTCCCTATATGTTGTTCGCTTGTCAAGGGGGATTCCTGAGCATTGCGCCTCAGGAGCCTAATTGGTCACGTAGCCCCTCACTCATTGGTTCGTCCTGGTCTCCGGTCGGCTCAATGGCGGTTGAGGTATGCGCGGGGCCGGGCTCTGCCGATGCAGAATAAAGCAAATAGGAAGGAAAACGCAAAATCTCGAAGAAAATATTACAAGCACATTGTTCTCACAATGTCAAATGAAAAGTCTAAACGCCTCCACAAGGCCTGATGTATGTTGCAGGAAAGGAACAAGAATTATAGCCGCAGGTCACCCCCGGATGTCGCCATCGCCTGCGGAAGGTGCTTCCCCACGGGCGACGATGCACTCGCCTTCACCACCAGCCGCAGGATCCGCGCCATTGCCAGACAAAGGATCGGAGACAAAGCTGCTGAACTTCCCCAGCAAAGCCTCCACATGACCATGAACAGCTGCGGCGGCGGCGTCGCAGAGGTTTTCAGCTACATGCTCCAGCAGCTCGTCGAGGCGGGCGTTGGGGTCGCGGAGGTGCAGATGGCTCAGGACGCGAGTCAGTGCGGCCACGGACAGAACCTGAGCTTCTGCGTCCGCCATGGGACCAAGGCCCTCAATGACCTCCTCAAGCGCCTTCACCATGAGAGGAAGCTGCTGGGAAGGTTCGTCCTCGTCACTGTCCAGCGACTTCTCCAGGCCACGCTCGTACAATGTCTTCAGCACCTCGCGAGATCTCTTCTCGAGATCGGTGAAGGCCACACGGTCTTCGGCCAGGACTCGCGCCTTGGCGGCAAGGTCGGCCTCCCTCGCCTCTATCTTCTGCTCCAGCTCCTCCAACCGGTTGCGCTCGGCGGCCTGCTCCCTCCCCAGCTCCGCCAGCTCAGCATCACGGTTCTTGATGGCTTCCTCCCGGGCCTTCATCTCCTTCTCCTCTGACGGGCAGCGGCGTGCCTCTTCGGCGTGCTTGTCGCGCATGCTCTTCAACTCGCCCTCCAGCACTTGGCAGCGGTCGCGGGCAGCCTTGGCGTCTCTCAGCACCGCCTCACGATCGTCTGCAGCGCATGCGGCCCCTTGCTTCTCCCTCTCGGAAGCTGCAACAGCCTGGCCTATCACCACGCGTACCGCCAGGTCAGAGTGAAGCCAGCCGGAGGCCAACTCCAGACGCCAGGCCACCAGGCGCGGGTCAGCGCTCAGGAGATCCGCCTGCAGTTGGGTCATCTCTGAAAAGGCACGCTCCAAGATGGCAACAGGAGCGAAGGAACCGAGGAGTGGAGGCGCAACAATAGGAGTGAGTGGCGCGGTCACTAGGACTTGTGAGAGCGTGGGCTCCAGAGCAGCTGGGACCTCATCAGTCGCGCCAAGCACCGGCACCTCCGGAGCCGTCGGGGCTGACTCCACGCGGTGATGCTCCTCTTGGCCTCGCGAAGACGACCGAGATAGGGAGACACGGGCGATTTTGCCCCTGGCTCTGCGGAGGGAGGCACAGCTACCTTCCCTTCGTTCCTCTTCTTCGCCGAAGATGTCGGCCTGATCAACCAAGGGCGAGTGTCAGGAAGAAACAAGCACCAGCAAGGACCAAGCAAAGTTCGAAGCACCTACCGGTCCACTACAAAGTACTCCACCTTTCACTTGAGGAGCTTGAGGCCCGACAGCTTCGGGACCTGGGAGGCAGGCGCTCGGGCTCTGGTGGCGCCATGCGGTGCGGAGGCGGAACCGGCCCGAGGAGGTGTTGGAGTGGGGGCGGCACCACGATCCACCAGCGATGACCTACCCTTTGTCGGGACGAGGGGTTGCTCCTTCCCTCCTTGGTAGGCGTCGGCCTCAGCATCATCAGGAAGGGTGCAAAGAATCTTGGCCTTGCTCGGAGGGGAGGTCTCCTCCACCTCTTCCGGGGTCTCCTCAGAGCCCTCCTCCTCCTCCCCCTCTCCGCGGGACTCGCCAGAAGACACCTCCACCAGCTTTGGCGCTGAAGGAGCTCCCGAAGCACCGGCGGCACCAGCCTACGTGCATCTAATGTCTGCTTGGAGTCGACGAATTCCTCCCTATCCCTGCGTTGTAACAAGGGAATGAAGGCGCTAGGCGGGTGAGGGAGTCCTGGATTAGGGGGGTATCCGGACTGCCAGATTATATCTTTTGGCTGGACTGTTGGACTATGAACATAAAAGATTGAAGACTTCGTCCCGTGTCCGGATGGGACTCTCCTTGGCGTGTAAGCCAAGCTTGGCAATACGGATATGTAGATCTCCTTCCTTGTAACCGAATCTGTGTAACCCTAGCCCCCTCTGATGTCTATATAAACACTACAAGAAATATGTCAACTAGTGACCTTCTGTCAGTGACCCTGGAAGAATTGGTCATAAATTTATGACCATTTAGACCAATAGGTCAAAAGCTGTTGGGGGGGGGGGGCTCCAAACCCTAACCTATAACGACCATTCTGGTCAGAAAGGTCATAATGCCATTAGAGGAAATGGTCGTAAAGCGGGAAGCACTGTCCACTGCCTCACGTCTAGCTAATAACGACCAATATAACACGGTCACTACACTTGAGTTTAAACGAATTAGGATGATTAGGCAGCCACCTCAGCAACCTCGCTTATGTGTCACTGTCTAGGTGTCATTTTTGCTTAAATGTTAATATTCAACAATAGACGGGGCACACACTGACATGCATCACCCATTTGACATGTGGGGCCGAGTGCTTAATTCGCCCAAAAAAGAGGCGCGAGGCGGGACTCGAACCCATGACCTCGCGCTTGCTTCGCTCGCTTGCTACCGCTGGGCTAGAGAGGGACAGTTGCTCAGGTATGGGAATTTATCTATACATTATATAAAACTACGGCTCTCTTGTATCATTGACAAGTGGGACCTTCCGACCAGGTGGCATCGAACAGAGCGACACTGACAGGCGGGAAACATTTGATAGGTGGGTGAGCCACTGACAGGTGGGTGAGCGAGCGTTTAATTCCCTAAAAAATGTGTGCTTTAATTCCTAAAAAATGTGCGCTAGCGGGTACTCGAACCCACGACCTGGTGCTCGTTCGCTCGTTCGGTACCGCTGGGCTAGAGAGGGAATGTTGCTAATATGTGGGTAATTTTCTATATACTATACAAAACCAGGGCTCTCTCGTATCAGTGACAAGGTCTACAGTGGGTGGCATCGAACAGAGCAACACTTAGCGTTTTTCTAGGTCTTCTGACCAGGTGGTGGCGGGCGGCGGCGAAAGCAACCAGCAGGGGTCGCTCGGACGAGGGCAGGGCCGGTGGGCGGCGGGCGGCGGCCAACGGGCAAGGCCGGCGGCCGAAGCAACCAGTAGGGGCCGCTCGCCTTTCCCACGACCTCGCTGCAGGTGACCTCGCCCATGGCCTCGCGGTGGAAGCAACCAATAGGGGCGGAGGCGGGGGCGGGGGCGGGGCCCACGATAGGAACGGGACCTCGCTGCTCGCCTCGCCCACGCATGGGGGACTCGCCGCCGCCGAGCATAAGGGAGTCGCCACCGCCGCAAGCAGACCTCGCCCATGTATGCACCCCTCTCCTTCCCCCCTCCTCTTCCCCCTCTCCTCTCTGTTGATGTCAATGATTTGATGTACCCCCCTATAGGACCTCGGGCCGTGCACCTCCTGGCCTTGACCACGGCATCGCGACCTGGCATACCAGCGACGGCTGTCACCGCATTGGGAACAGGACCCATCGGCGTAGAGCAACAAGCTATCATGTAGAAAGAAAGGGGAGGCCGAGCCTTAATGGGACGCGCGTTCATCAATTTTTCACAATAAGGAAAATAGGTACAAAGGCATTGCGGATCCTTACATGCCCCCACGGGGTGATTCATGATTCTTCGCAGGAAACAAAAGCTAATGCTAAGGGGGATCCTATCTACATCCTCTCATGGCGGATGCCATCATCAACAGTGGGCCGCGGGAGGCCGGCGCCAACCCCATCCAGATCAGTGGCGGCGGCGGCCGGAAGCTGTAGCCTTGCCCCGGGCACAGCGAGAGCTCGGGGGGACGTAGCTGTCGTCACTCGTCTACGGAGTCTCCTGGTGCTCAGGAGAACTACTGGATTCCCAAGGGCTGCTGCTGCTGGGGTAGTCGCGGGCGGAACGCGTCGACCTCGTGCTCCTCTCCAGAGCAGCACTCCAGGCGGCGGCCCTCGGCGTCAAAGACCTTGAAGAGAAGCGTGGAGGCACCGTCGTACTCGAAGTGAATCGCGAGGGCACCACTCGCACGACAGATCTGCGCAATCTCGCCGCAGCCGCGAGTCATGAAGATTTTACCAATGGGAACCGCTTCGATCTTCGCTCTGATCGCCGGAGCGCCACAATCAGCATGCTGCAGTCAGAGCTCGAGAGGCCCCCTCAGCGGCATCACGTCAGAGAAGAACCGTGGGAAGCGTATCCAGGAGTTTGGAGACGACCACGTCCAATCAATCGCCAGCGTCAACCAAGGCTGCAGGCTTTTGGGGCCTGCGGCGCTTCGAGCTTGACCCTTGGCTTCACCGCGAAGCCAAGCCCGCGCGCACCTTGGGCCCGGGGGCTACTGTCGGTGTTCTGGGAACGGGGGTCCCCAGACTTGCCTGCCTGCGGCCCACGGCGGGGCTGAGCCAGCAGGCCGTACGGCCCATCTTCACCAAAAAAGCACTCAAGACCCTCGCAAGGGGCCAAGCCTCGCGAGGGGAACGATGCAAGACCTCCTCCGAAGTGGCCTAGTTGGCAGGCTCACGCGGAGCGGAGATATCAAGGTGGGGCAAACCTCATGAGGCTTTCGTGACGTGAGCCGTGACGATCAACACTAGGCGGGCGCCAGCGCGCACAACGTCCTTGTTTCCTCTTTGGTGCAAAGGGGGCAAGTGCAGCCGCGGAGTACCGAGGCATCAGGCAAAGGTTGCCATTTCGGTGCAACAAGACCAAGACCAAGGACTGCAAGACGGAGGTCATCGTGGAGCCCAGAGCAGCGTCACCACCAGAACTTTGTGCAGGCGAAGACTACTTTTGTCAGGTTAGCTTGTACTAGCCGCCCCCTTCAAATTAGCCCGCCATTGTTGGCTCCCTTCCCGCTCGATATTTGGGAAGAGGACCAGGGCCTCTATAAATAGGACTAGCCACCACAGCGGAGAGGAGGAGACACACAAGCTCACCGAGCCCGAGAACGCCTCAACCTCAGGAGGTCGTTCTTCCCTTGCATTGTTCATCATCAGCCCAAGAGGCAATCCACCACCACCACACTGGAGTAGGGTGTTACACCACAACGGTGGCCCGAACCAGTATAAACCATGTGTCGATCTGTGTTGTGAGTTCGTTGAGTTCGTCCGTGAGATCCTAGCAAGCTAGAGCGTAGATCGGTTGGAAGGATAGACTTCGCGCGCACCCCAGTGTTCGTACCTTAAGGGTTTGCCGGGACCCCCAACCCCGACAAGGTCTATCGTTCCGATGCCATAAAAATCAACAACTCCGAAGGCACAAATCCGAAGGTGGTGAGCGGTCAAAGAATCAAACATTATATCTCAGGTAATCCCATAAATGTTGGAACTAATATTATTGAAACCGTAACCTCGGAGGAATACATAAGGGACACTTTCCGGTACGTTTTAGACTCCGAAAAGGAATAGGTACGTGGTACGGTAAGTAAACTGACTCCAAAGCAGTTCTAATGGCAATTTTTCTCCGTTTTGGAATATTTAAGAAAATAGGAAAATAAGAAGCAGACCGGAAAGGACACGAGGCTTCCACGAGGGTGGAGGGCATGCCCCTGCCTCGTGGGCACCTCGTGTGCTCTCCGGACTCTGTTTTCTTTCACGAAACTTCTTTTGGTCGGTAAAAAATCACTATATAATCTCCCGAGGGTTTTGACCACCGTATCACGCAAATATCTCCTGTCTTTGTTTTGAGCTATTTTTCTGACAGATCTAGGTCGCCATGTCGTCTTCAAGTACCCCCAAGGACAAGTTATTCGAGAAGGTCACCAACCCCTACCTCGTGGAGGTGCTGCAACACCCTCAAACCAATGAGATGCGTGAGGGGTTGTTGCACATTCGTGATGTTGAGGGACCAAGGAGGACCGGAAGCACGGAGACAAGGCTCGAGGTATTGGAGCAACAAGTTTTCAAGTGCCAGGAGATGGTGGAACATGGACTCGACTCCAACCATATAATTATCATGGAGTTCACCAACAACCACAAGCTGGATGACAAGAACATTGGGGAGGCCATCTTCAAGCTTCATGAGAAAATCGAGCACCTCCAAGCCCAGATCTATGACCTGCAAAATCAAAACTGTGAGTATGAATATAGATTCAAGAGGATGAGTGTGGCTACAGATTTAAGGATCCCGGAGACTCGATCATCCTTCTATGATGGCGAGCCGATGCCTTGGAAGAGGGACGACAAGCCTACATCATCAACAACTCCATCTCCTTCACCGTCAAAAGAGACATAATCACATGGGTATGGGCACTCCCCTTGGCAACTGCCAAGCTTGGGGGAGTGCCCCGGTATCGTATCACCATCACTTTTATCTTTACCATTTTTCTTAGTTCGATCATTTTGATAATATCTTGATCTAGTAGAATAAAGTTTTAGTATGATCTAGTTGTGAGTTTTGCTTTATGATCTTCTTATGTAATCGAGACCGTGAGTTATATATAATATGATTAGTGTTGAGTCAAGGGCGTCATTATTTTGCTATGATCTTGAGGGAATAAAATAAAAGAGTAGAAATAAAAAGGAATAAAGAGATCATATGGATGTTATGGAGAGTAATGAGCTCACATATAAAGAGTATGATGAATAAAAGTTGTTGAGAGTTGACAAACATAGTTTTGGTCATCGTTGCAATTAATAGGAAGTAATAAAGAAAGAGAGGTTTTCACATATAAATATACTATCTTGGACATCTTTTATAATTGTGAGCACTCTTTAAAGTATGATATGCTAAAGAGTTGACACTGGACAAGGAAGACAACGTAATGGGTTATGTTCTCTTACATCTGAGATAAATTATATTGTCATGGACCATCCAACATGTTGAGCCTGCCTTTCCCTCTCATGCTAGCCAACTTCTTTGCACCAAGTAGAGATACTACTTGTGCTTCCAAATATCCCTAAACCCGTTTTTGCCATGAGAGTCCACCATACCTACCTATGGATTGAGTAAGATCCTTCAAGTAAGTTGTCATCGGTGCACGCAATAAAAGTTGCTCTCTAAATATGTATGATCTACTAATGTGGAGAAAATAAGCTGTATACGATCTTGTGATGTGGAAGAAATAAAAGCGACGGACTGCATAATAAAGGTCCACATCACAAGTGGCAATATAAAGTGACGTTCTTTTGCATTAAGATTTTGTGCATCCAACCATAAAAGCGCATGACAACCTCTGCTTCCCTCTGCGAAGAGCATATCTTTTACTTTTATCCTCTACCTTATGTAAGAGTCATGGTGATCTTCACCTTTCCTTTACACATTTTATCCTTTGGCAAGCACAATGTGTTGGAAAGATCCTAATATATATAGCTAATTGGATGTGAGTTTTCATGAACTATTATTGTTGACATTACCCTTGAGGTAAAAAGTTGGGAGGCAAAACTATAAGCCCCTATCTTTCTCTGTGTCCGATTAAAACTTCATACCCATAAATATTGCGTGAGTGTTAGAAATTTTGAAAGACTAAATGATAGTTGAGTATGTGGACTTGCTGAAAAGCTCTTATATTGACTCTTTCCTATGTTATGATAAATTGCAATTGCCTCAATGACTGAGATTAGAGTTTGTTGGTTCTCAATGAAGTTTATGATTCATACTTGAAATTGTGATTGAATTGTTACTTTAGCCTAAGAGATCATATGACAATATATATATGTAGCTATTCTAAGAATGATCATGATGCCCTCATGTCCGGATTTTATTTTTATCGACACCTCTATCTCCAAACATGTCGACATATTTTTCAGTTTCGGCTTTCGCTTGAGGACAAGCGAGGTCTCAACTTGGGGGAGTTGATACGTCCATTTTGCATCATGCTTTTATATCAATATTTATTGCATTATGGGATGTTATTACACATTATGTCACAATACTTATGCCTATTCTCTCTTATTTTACAAGGTTTACTTGAAGAGGGGGAATGCAGGCAGCTGGAATTCTGGGCTGGAAAAGGAGCAAATATTATAGACCTATTATGCACATCTCCAAAAGTCCTGAAACTCCACGGGATTTATTTTTAGAATAAAAAAATACTGAGCGAAGAAAGCACCAGAGGGGGGCCACCCACCATCCACGAGGGTGGGGGCGCGCCCTACACCCCTAGGCGCGCCCCCTGCCTCGTGGGCCCCCTGGTGGCCCTCTGATGCCAATCTTTGGCTATATGGAGTTCTTCGTCGAGGAAAAAATCATAAGCAAGCTTTCGGGAAGAAACTCCGCTGCCACGAGGCGGAACCATGGCGGAACCAATCTAGGGCTCCGGCAGAGCTGTTCTGCCAGGGAAACATCCCTCCGGGAGGGGGAAATCATCACCATCATCATCACCAACGATCCTCTCATCGGGAGGGGGTCAATCTCCATGAACATCTTCACCAGCACCATCTCATCTCAAACCCTAGTTCATCTCTTGTATCCAATCTTTGTACCCAAACCTCAGATTGGTACATGTGGGTTGCTAGTAGTGTTGATTACTCCTTGTAGTTGATGCTAGTTGGTTTACTTGGTGGAAGATCATATGTTCAGATCCATTATGCCTATTAATACCCCTCTGATTATGAACATGAATATGCTTTGTGAGCAGTTACGTTTGTTCCTGAGAACATGGGAGAAGTCTTGCTATAAGTAGTCATGTGAATTTGGTATTCGTTCGATACTTTGATGAGATGTATGTTGTCATCCCTCTAGTGGTGTCATGTGAACGTCGACTAGATGACACTTCACCATTGTTTGGGCCTAGAGGGAGGCATTGGGAAGTAATAAATAGGTGATGGGTTACTAGAGTGACAGAAGCTTAAACCCTAGTTTATGCGTTGCTTCGTAAGGGGCTGATTTGGATCCATATGTTTCATGCTATGGTTAGGTTTACCTTAATACTTCTGTTGTAGTTGCAGATGCTTGCAATGGGGGTTAATCATAAGTGGGATGCTTTTCCAAGTAAGGACAGTACCCAAGCACCGGTCCACCCACATATCAAATTATCAAAGTACCGAACGCGAATCATATGAACATGATGAAAACTAGCTTGAAGATAATTCCCATGTGTCCTCGGGAGCGCTTTCCTTCATATAAGAGTTTGTCCAGGCTTGTCCTTTGCTACAAAAAGGATTGGGCCATCTTGCTGCACCTTATTTACTTTTATTACATGCTACTCGTTACAAATTACCTTATTGCAAAACTATCTTTTACCGATAATTTCAGTGCTTGCAGAGAATACCTTACTGAAAAACTGCTTATCATTTCCTTCTGCTCCTCGTTGGGTTCGACACTCTTACTTATCGAAAAGGCTATGATAGATCCCCTACACTTGTGGGTCATCACATAACGTAAACATCACCTGCACACAAATAACAAATACTCGCAACCCGGCGTGCAAAAGGGGTTGTCAATCCCTTTTGGGTAGCGGCAATTGATAGAACTTCAAATAATCATGACGATATCGAGGCAATCGATGTCCAAGATTAGTAGACCAACTCCTGCCTGCATCTACTACTATTACTCCACACATCGACCGCTATCTAGCATACATCTAGTGTATTAAGTTAATGGAGAAACGGAGTAATGCAATAAGAACGATGACATAATGTAGGAAAGATCTATTTATGTAGAAATAGAACCCATCGCTTTGTCCTTAGTAGCAACGATACATACGCGTCGGTTCCCCTTTTGTCACTGGGATCAAGCACCGTAAGATCGAACCAACTACAAAGCACCTCTTCCCATTGCAAGATAAATAGATCGAGTTGGCCAAACAAAACCCAAATATCGGAGAAGAAATACGAGGCTATAAGAAATCATGCATATAAGAGATCAAAGAAACTCAAAAAGCTTTCATGGATATAAAAGATAGATCTGATCATAAACTCAATGTTCATCCGATCCCAACAAATACACCGCAAAAAGAGTTACATCATATGGATCTCCAAGAGACCATTGTACTGAGAATCAAACGAGAGAGAGGAAGCCATCTAGCCACTAACTACGGACCCGAAGGTCTACAAGGAACTACTCACGCATCATCGGACAGGCAGCAATGGAAGTGGTGAACCCCCTCCGTGATGGTGTGTAGATTGGATCTGGTGGTTCTGGACTCTGCGGCGGCTGGAATTAATTTTCGTCGACTCCCCTAGGGTTTCTGGAATATTGGGGTACTTATAGAGGAAAGAGGCAGTCCGGGGGGCACCCAAGGTGGGCACAACCCACCAGGGTGCCCCTGGGCCTCCTAGC
The DNA here is from genome assembly GCF_002162155.2 of Triticum dicoccoides. NCBI lineage: Eukaryota > Viridiplantae > Streptophyta > Magnoliopsida > Poales > Poaceae > Triticum > Triticum dicoccoides. The sequence goes on from NC_041388.1 coordinate 603,840,918, forward strand.
ACACCCTAGTGGGTTGTGCTCCCCTCGAAGCACCCCCCAGGCGCTGCCTTGGCACATTGGGTGTCTTCTGGTCCATAAAAAATCTCTGTGAAGTTTCGTCGCATTTGGACTCCTTTTGGTATTAATTTCCCGCGATCTATAAAACATTCAAAAAAAACAACAACTGGCACTTGGCACTATGTCAACAGGTTAGTACCAAAAAATGATATAAAATGACTATAAAATGACCAAGATTGATAGTATGACAACATGGAACGATAAAAAACTATAGATATGTTGGAGACTTATCAGCATCCCCAAGCTTAACTCCTGCTCTTCCTCGAGTAGGTAAGTGATAAAAACAGAATTTTTGATGTGGAATGCTGCCTAACATCTCATATCATATTCTTCTCTTTATAGCATGGACATTTGGATTTTATATTTTTCAAAGAAATAGTCTAGTTTTGACATGATAACTTAAATAATCAAGCATATCAACAAGCAACCATGTCTTTTAAAATATCACGCTAAAATAAGCTATCAACAAGCAACCATGTCTTTTGAAATATCAACGCTAAAATTATTTTCGCGAGCACAAAAGTTTCTATTTTTCAGCAAGATCAAACAACTATCACCCATGAAGATCCTAAAGGCTTTACTTGCCACAAACATGAATTAAAACAAAAAAAACACAATCATGACAGTAGCTAATTGTGCAAACACTCAAGAACATAAATAAAAATATAAAAATAAATTTTATTCATTGGGTTGCCTCCCAACAAGCGCTATCGTTGTACGCCCCTAGCTAGGCATAAGATTTTATTGATGCGCATGAAAGATAATAACTGAAACACAAAGAGAGCATCATAATACATGTGACAAACTCATTTAAGTCTAACATACTTTCTATGCATATGAATTTTATAGGCAAACAAATTATCAAGACAAGAAATAACTAGCATATACATAAGAGAGAAATAAAACATTGACAATCTCAACATAACGAGAGGCAACCTAGGAACATGAAAATTTGTACAACCATATTTTCCTCTCTCATAATAATTACATGTAAGCTCATAATAAAATTCAACAATATAGCTATCATAGAAAATTTTCTCTTCATGATCCACATGCATGCAAAGTTGACAATCTTCCAATATAGTGGGGTTACCATTGTGACGCCCGGATAATAAGGCTACAGTAATCCCATGTTAACAATGTCACGTCACCACCGTTACTGTTTAGATGCCGCGTTAGTTCGAAACCGATTCGAATTCAAATGCAAAATTAGTCAAAGAATAAAAGTTTTCGAACGGTAAAACTAAAATGTTCCGAGTGTGTCGGATATTTCATAAGTAATGTGGGTGATGAAACTACACTTTTATAAAATAATGTAATGCAGCAAAGTAATTAAAACATCATTTAAAATAATTAATCAATACTTTTAATTCGATAAATAATTGTAAACTAAGTTAAAATAATGTTGGGACAATTTATCTCAGCGGGTTTTGGGAAGATACTAATTTAGAATTAAGTTTTGTAATATTCCCAAGTCATTTGAGATCTAAACTAAAACAAAATAGTAAATAAAATAAAAAAAAGTCAAAATAAAAATAAAAAACAAAGCTCCCC
>NC_041388.1:603842936-603878335 GCF_002162155.2 Triticum dicoccoides
TCGGATCGGGAAGGAGCTCCCGATCCCGATCCGCCGGCGCCCCGCCCGCTGGTCGGCCGCCGCCTGGCCGGCCATCGTCGCCACCACCTCGCCTCCTCCCCGTCGGCCTGCCTCCTCGCCTCCTCATCCCTTTCCTCGACAGAGCGTTGTCCCCGTCCGCCTCCTCGACCCCCGCTGCCAAAACCCCTACGGCCACCATGAGCCCCTCCTCTCCTCCTCTCTCCCTTGTGCCTGACTACGCCTCTGCACGCTCACCCACGCGTGGCCGCGCTAGACACCGCGCCCCGCGCCTCACGCCCGCTCTGGCCACCGCCTTGCCACGCCTCTAGGAGCCGCCTGAGCCATGCGCTATGCCCCGTGTCCTCCCCTCTCCCTCGTGTGGCACTGTCGCTGCCTCTGCCGCTCCTCTGCTGCTGCTAGCGCCGCCGCCCCTACTGCCTTTGCTCCCCGCACTGAAACCGCTGCTGCTGGCTGCCCGCGCCGCCCGCCTCTGCCGCACGCGCCCCACCCCCACGACCACCCCAGCTCGAGTACGCCTGCACCGGCCGCCCTCTGCTCCCCGCCCGCGCGCACATGCCCCTCGCCTCGATGTGCTGGGCCGCGCCCACGCGCGCTCACCGCAACCGCTGCGCCCCGCCTCGCCCCGCCTCGCTGCACCTAGCCCCTGTCGCTGCCAAGTGAGGCCGCCATTGCCTCACCCCCCCGCTCGCCATGCCCGACCTCCCTCCTCGGCGCCCATCGCACCGCTCCGGCCTCCTAGCGCGGCTACCCCCTGCTTCGGCGCCGTCCTCGCATGGCGGCGCCACCGCTTGGTGCTCGCGGCCCCACCGCCTCCTTCGAACCGTGCTCGCCGCCCTCCCTCGTCTGCTCGCCGCGGCCGCGCTCCGGCGAGTCACCCGCGGCGCCCCGGCTGGCTCCGCTCGGGACTCGCCGTTCGGGTTCCCACGGCCGGCGCCCGTAAACCCCACACCCGCTAAGGCCTTTGGCCCTATGACAAACGGGGCCCAGTCTAGAACGTTTTAAAAAAGAGAATAAATAAATAATAATTAAAATAAATAAATAATTAATTAACTAAATTAATTCTGATTAGATTAGCTAATTATTTAATTAACCTGCCTAATCTACTAATTGACATGTGGGACCCACACGTCAGTTTGACCCAGTCAACACCTTGTTGACTGGTGATATCATGTTGACGTCAGCAAGCACTATTCTGGATAATGTTGAATTAAAGTAATTAAATAAATCCTAAAAATGATTTAAATCTTTTATAATTAATATAAAATAAACCGTAGCTCGTATGGAAAAACTTTGTACATGAAAGTTGCACAGAACAACGAGACGAATCCGGATACGCAGCCCATTCGTCCACCACGCATCCCTAGCATAGAAAACGAGCAACTTCCCACCTCCGATTCATTTGTCCAAAAACGCGAACCACCGGGGATACTTTCATGGATGTTTTCCCCCTTTGCCGGTATCACCTCCTACTGCGTTAGGGCCCACCTAGCACCGCTCATTGTCATGTCATGCATCGTTATGCATCTATTTGCATTGTATTCATTCTTTCTTCCCCCTCTTCTCTCCGGTAGACTACGAGACTGACACCGCTACTGGTGCCCCGATCGACTACGCTGTCGACGACCTCTACTTGCCAGAGCAACCAGGCAAGCCCCACCCCTTGATCAACAGATATCGCCTATTCTTCTCTCTACTGCTTGCATTAGAGTAGTGTAGGATGTTACTACTTTCCATTAATCCTATTCTGTTGCATAGCCTGTCATTGTTGCTACAGTTGTTGATACCTTACCTGCATTCCTAAATGCCTAGTATAGGATGCTAGTTTATCATAAGTGGCCCTACATTCTTCTCCGGCTGCCATGTTGTACTATCGGGCCGTGATCACTAGGGAGGTGATCACGGGTATATACTTATATACATATACATGATACATGTGATGACTAAAGACAGGTCAGCTCGTAGAGTACCCGCGAGTGATTCACAGATTGGGGGCTAAAAGGACCTTTGTCCCGACGGCCCTCTGGGTGGATCTTTGTGGCGGAGCGACAGTGCAGGTTGAGACCACCCAGGAGAGAGGTGGGCCTGGCCCAGGTCTGTGTTCGCGGTTACTTCAAGATAACACGCTTAACGAGATCTTGGTATTTGATTTGAGTCTGGCCACTGGCCTATATGCACTAACCAACTACGCGGGAATAATTATTCGCACTTGACGTCGTGGTATCAGCCAAAGCCTTCGTGACATCGGCAACTGAGCGGCATGCGCCGGGTTGGACCGCGTGACGCAACTTCCTTTGTAATGGAGGTTGCTAGGTCTGCTCACCGACCGTGTACGCAACGTGCAGGTGTGCAATGGGTGATGGGCCTAGACCCCAGCGCCATAGGACTTAGACCGGCGTGCTGACCTCTCTGTTGTGCCTAGGTAGGGCTGCGACGTGTTGATCTTTCGAGGCCGGGCATGACCCAGGAAAGTGTGTCCGGACAAAGGGGATCGAGCGTGTTGGGAAATGTGGTGCACCCCTGCAGGGAAGTTTATCTATTCGAATAGCTGTGTCCCTTGGTAAAAGGATGACCCGGAGTTGTACCTTGACCTTCTGACAACTAGAACCGGATACTTAATAAAACACACCCTTCCAAGTGCCAGATACAACCGGTGATCACTCTCTCATAGGGCGGCGAGGGGAGGATCACCGGGTAGGATTATGCTATGCGATGATACTTGGTGAACTTACCATCTACTCTCTTCTACATGCTGCAAGATGGAAGTTGCCAGAAGCGTAGTCTTTGATAGGATTAGCTATCCCCCTCTTATCCCGGCATTCTGTAGTTTAGTCCACATATACTACCCCTTTCATTTGATACCAATGCATATATAGTGTAGCTCCTTGCTTGCGAGTACTTTGTATGAGTACTCACGGTTGATTTGCTCCCCCTTTTCGCCCTTTCTATACCCGATTGTCGCGACCAGACGATGGAGTCCAGGAGCCAGATGCCACCGTCGACGACGACTCCTACTACACTGGAGGTGCCTATTACTACGTGCAGGCCACTGACGACGACCAGGAGTAGTTTAGGAGGATCCCAGGGAGGAGGCCTGCGCCTCTTTCGATATGTAACCCTGTTTGTGCTACCCTTCTTAAGGCAAACTTGTTTACCTATGTTTGTACTCGGATATTGTTGCTTCCGCTGACTCATCTATGATCGAGCTCTTGTATTCGAGCCCTCGAGGCCCCTAGTTTGTGATATGATGCTTGTATGACTTATTTTATTTGTAGAGTTGTGTTGTGATATCTCCCCGTGAGTCCCTGATCCTGATCGTACACATTAGCATGGATGATTAGTGTACGATTGAATCGGGGGCCGACTGCCTGTAGGAATCCCCCTTCCACACTCCTTGGCCGAAGTTGAGTCTAGTCATTTAAAATTGTTTTAATAACATGGCTGTGCGGCCCATGGGTCCATGTTGCCATTGGGTGGTATTAAGATCTTTTATTCCTCGTCTATACTCTGGGACTCTGATCTCTCTTCTATTCTGGTTAAATGAATTTTGCTAAATCTAACATTAGGATCTTGTGATCACTTTCACCCGGAGAACACCTTAATACCGATGGTCGTCTGCTGCAACAGAAGATTTTGAAGATAGTCTCTGATATTCTCTCGAGACTTTGTGCCCTTTGCTTTTGCAATTCCCTACCACCAAAATATCCCTATGGATAAATACGTACACTTCCCATTCATACAATCATTCCCCGTTAATCCTGTTATTACAAGATACCCCAGAATTCTCTCTAATGTTCCGATAATACTTTGTGCCTATTGCCTTACAGTTTTTTGCCACATGAATACCCCTACGGATAATTTCTCACACTTACCGAGTATCCACTCATCCCTAGTTGATTCATGTATGTCACCAATCTTCAAAATACCATTCGATCTTCCAAAAATCCTCAGTAGCCTATTGCTCTTGAACTTCTTGCTTGCTTGCATTATGGTTAATCCCATACGTAATCTTATTGGCATACCTTTCCATTATCATTTGGAGTCGGTTAATTCAATATGTTGTGGATGCTCGCAATCCTCTATCGGATTCTACAATTCATCCTTCTGGATCAGACGTCATTTTAAAACATGAGCTGGTTCTCGACCAATCAAATTTGCGTTGATTGTACCCCTAAGCTTACTCAACTTATCCATCCTTAATCAGAGCATTTGCTTATGATCCCTTGATTTGGAAATCATAATTACTTTGCATTTGAGCGTTGAGTTAGTCAGTTGTTTCTATAATCTGATCTCCTGGCATTCTTTCTTCCTCTGGTTGAGTACCGATGCTCACATCAGATCCCTTGTGGACCACCAGATCCTTTGTTGGATTTTATCCGACAACGTCCTTCATAATCCATCACTTTGGAAGTCTTTCCATGATACATAATGCCATTGGTAAATTCTATTCCTTGATTTGACCAACCATGATTTTCCTTCGAGCTCGTAATACTTACTCTCGAAGCTTGTGGTATATGTTTCTAAGATGCCCCGATGGGTTGAGCCTATGCCTTCCTTAATTTGTGTGAACCCGGAAACTACTACGGGTCATACTCTACTGGTGTTATGTCAGATAAAAATTTCAATATTACAACTTCTTCGAAAATGAGAAGTGAGTGGAAGGTTATGCATTGGAGAAGTGGGAGTCGACCTTGAACTTTGTGTTCATGCCCATGGACCCGATGTGGAACTTATCATGGAAGCTTCTTGCAAAATATTTAATCATTTGGATAATTCTTTCAGCGTCAATATGGATAACCATATTGTTCTTATTTGATCCCATTTCTCGGGCATGTTTAAGCACTTGTCTTCTGCGGATCAATATCTCATTCCAACATTTACTTTGATCTACCGTTGAGTATTACCCTCTGGTATCTCGAGAATATCACGAAACTACATAACTTCTGATGAGTTCTTCATCAACTATTGTTCTCGCCAATTCCAATTCCCCCTCCCCCAGGTTATGAGTTATTAGTCACTCGAGAACACCGATAACTGAATCGAGTCCGCACTATGATTCAACAACTCTTATTAACCATCATTGCTTACGAGTTTGAACTCGATCACATCATTCCTAGCCTGATTGGCTATATCAGTATTGTGTGGATTTTAACTGTGCTACCTGGTCCTTATTCCTGCTTTTGATGATGAGCTAACCCTACGTCGATCTTCCTCGTCATATCATTTCTCCTTGAACAACAAGCTTGATTTCGTGTATGTGTCCAATCCTTGGATTCAATAACCTTTCCCTTCATCATTCCTTTGACTTGATGTCATCGCCGATCAATTACACCTACATGAAATCTCTCGACAATTGTGTCATGATCATCATCAACATTTTGAGCTCTTTCAGGATATCAATCAAATTCATGATGGGAAATACCATCTTTCCCCCTTGATGATTTGTGTTATCATCGACCACATTATTGCCTCCCCTCCAACACAAACTTGATCTTGTTATGGAGCTCCTTGCTATCCAGCTTATTTTATGTTCCACCTTGGATTATTATCATCTTTTATATCAAGGATGTTGTGAGAAATGCTCCACCTCTTAAGAATTCTTTTTATAGTATTACTTCTCGTCATCTCCATTCATTTCTTGGTCCTCATGTGGTTTCTAATCGAAATACCGACTATCGAACTTTGAGGTGTAAATTCAAAACTTCTAGCAACTCTATTGCTTGGAAGTGAATGGTCGATAGTTTCATTCTACTTCTTTTGTTCATTTAGTCACCATTCTAACATTGATCGTGCGACCCAGCCCATATTTTGGGTGCACCTTTCAATCAATGTTCAATTGTGTATGCTTTCCTCGAGGACACCATTATATCATCTGATCTGACAAATGTTATCTCCTTGTTCACATGATTGTGGAAACCCATCTTTTTGGAAATCTGGAGGAATGGTTGCTGAGCCATCAGCCACCTCCTCACCCTCTCCTTGGCTTAATGATGAACTCTTGTTTCGGAACTCACTTCCATAGTTTGTTTCTCGAGAATCTTACAATGTCATCTCGTCAATTGGTGTTGCGCCTTTTCTTCTCAGGCATCCTGAGTCTGAGGCATCCCGACACCAATTAGATCTGAACCTCAATCAGATATGATGGTGGGAACATATTTCCAACAGTAATAACAATGGTCTTTATATGACCCGGTAAGGTGATATCGTGCCTAGCACACCTGACCGGAGGACCTATTATTACTGTTTCCTTTTTAGCAAGGCTATCCTTTCTTCATGTGGGAATTGTAAGACTTATTCTACAAGTCATTCCTGATGGATCCTTTGTGTTTCTAAAGTCTGATCTTCACCTGAAGACCACGTCAATGCTATCTCGAAGCATGTCTTTGATACTCAGATTTTCAGTAAGAACATTTGAAGCACAATGCTAAATGTTTCTTGCTCAATTATCCAAACACCGTTGTATGGGTAATGTCATGAAATTTCTCTCCCCTTACCTAAAGGGTTTTCTACAATTATATAATGTCATGAATATCATGCTCTCCTTGTCCTTGGGAAGGATATACGCCTGAGTTATGTGTTTAAACACATTTTTTCCTTTCCATTGTTCTATTTAATCTGATAATCACATTTTCCTTACCATTGTTTTGTTTAACCTTCTTGAGGTTTATATGATCTAAGCAGTAATAAGTCACTGCTTTTGTAAGCACCTCGGTGTACAACTCTGTCAGTAAGACTGTGCTACTAATGTTGGTGACATTTTGGTAACCACCAATGGACGAGAACTTTGCCTATTGGTCCGCCTCTTTTCAAAGAGCAGGAATATGGTTCTCTTTGTCCCTCGCCCTTGGTACCAACGATGCTGCCAATATAACTGACAGGCTATCCTCTAACATGCCTTGCTACCACGACCGTGCAAGATGTCACCACTCTTTGTACTTTTAACCCACATGGTGGGCCCATAACCCACAGTTCCACAGGATCGAGACCTGACTCTCCTGTACACCCTTGTTGCCAAAGTTATTCCTCACACTTGCTTCGTATGTAATTCACGAGCCACCTTTCTAGAGATGATCTACTCTAGTATCAGACACAATACTTTTTCTGATTGCTCAGAACCCCTTTCACCCTCTGTTTCAGGCAACGAGCGATTGCCTACCCACTTGAAGCTTCTCATGGAACCTTCTTACCTTGCTCTCGATACTTTCTTAAGTTTTAATTCAAGAGATATGCTCTGCCACCTTCCCTGAGATATCTACCAGATAAGCAACCGTGTAGAGTTCCGTTCTTATCTTTTGTGTAAGTATCATGGAGATCCTGAAGGAAGAATGAAAACTTCGTCACGATGCCATGAAGCAAGAAATAAAAACAGAAACGAAAATGATCAACTTCTTCGAGAAGAGCAACCAAGACCGAGAAGATCCGTTAGAATTTCGTAACCAGAACTTTCCCCCTTATTCCACCTCTTAAATCTCGGGACGAGATTTCTTGTAGTGGAGGAGAATTGTGATGCCCGGATAATATGGCTATAGTAATCCCACTTTAACGATACCACGCCACTACCGTTACTGTTTAAATGTCGCTTTAGTTCGAAACCGATTCGAATTCAAATTCAAAATTAGTCAAAGAATAACAGTCTTCGAACGGTAAAACTAAAATGTTCCGAGTGTGTCGGATATTTCATAAGTAATGTGGGTGATGAAACTACACTTTTACAAAATAATTTAATGCAACAAAGTAATTAAAACATCATTTAAAATAATTAAAACATCATTTAAAATAATTAAAACATCATTCAAAATAGTTAATAAATACTTTTAATTCGATAAGTAATTGTAAACTAAGTTAAAATAATGTTGGGACAATTTATCTCAGTGGGTTTTGGTAAGATACTAATTTAGAATTAAGTTTTGTAATATTCCAAAGTCACTTGAGATCTAAACTAAAACAAAATAGTAAATAAAATAAACAAAAGTCAAAATCAAAATAAAAGATAAAGCCCCCCCCCCACATTGGGCCTCAGCCCAGCTGGCTATCCATCCAGCCGGCCCAGCCGACCACCCTGCTGCCCACTGGCCTACTAAACCACCGACACCCCCACCGACACCACAAACCCCTCCCCCGAAATATTTCCTGGATCGGATTGGGAGAGGAGCTCCCGATCCCGATCCGCCGGCGCCCCGCCCGCCGGTCGGCCGCCGCCTGGCCGACCACCGTCGCCACCATTGTCGGTGTTCTGGGAATGGGGGTCCCCAGACTTGCCAGCCCGCGGCCCACGGTGTGGCTGAGCCAGCAGGCGATACGTCCCATCTTCACCAGCAATGCACTCAAGACCCTCGTGAGGGGCCAAGCCTCGCGAGGCGGATGATGTAGGACCTCCTCCGGAGTGGCCTAGCTGGGCAGGCTCACGAGGAGCGGAGATATCAAGGCGGGGCGAACCTCATGAGGCTTTCGTGACGTGAGCCACGACGATCGACACCAGGCGGGCTCCAGCGCGCACAACGTCCTTGTTTCCTCTTTGGTGCAAAGGGGGCAAGCGCAGCCGCGGAGTACCGAGGCATCAGGAAAAGGTTGCCATTTCGGTGCAACGAGACCAAGACCAAGGACTGCAAGATGGAGGTCATCGTGGAGCCCGGAACAGCGTCACCACCAGAACTTTGTGCAGGCGAAGACTATGTTTGTCAGGATAGCTTGTACTAGCTGCCCCCTTCAAATTAGCCCGCCATTGTTGGCTCCCTTCCCGCTCGATATTTGGGAAGAGGTCCAGGGCCTCTATAAATAGGACTAGCCACCACAGTGAAAAGGGGACGAGGCTTGAGGAAACAAGGAGGCTCGAGGAAACGACAAAGCTCGAGGAAACAACGAAGCTCGGGACAGACCACCTCACACACAAGCTCACCGAGCCCAAGAACGGCTCAACCTCGGGAGGCCGTTCTTCCCTTGTATTGTTCATCATCGGCCCAAGAGGCAATCAACCACCACCACACTGGAGTAGGGTGTTACACCGCAACGGTGGCCCGAACCAGTATAAACCCTGTGTCCATCTGTGTCGTGAGTTCATCGAGTTCGTCCGCGTGATCCTAGCAAGCTAGAGCGTAGATCAGTTGGAGAGATAGACTTCACGCACACCCCAGTGTTCGAACCTTAAGGGTTTGCCGGGACCCCAATCTTGACATTTGGCGCGCCAGGTAGGGGTGCGTTGTAGCTTCCTCTCCGTCGCTCATCGCTCCATTGCCCCGTCGTCTCCATGGCGGACGCTCGTCGTGCTCGAGCTGAACGTTGGGCCGCCCTCGCCGCCTGCGTCGCTCAGACGACACCCGTCGGTGGGCCGCCTCATCGATCTCCGTCCCCCGCCGCCAACGCATCCACCGGCCCGGTGGGAAACGAGCAGCATGCGTCCTCGCAACATCCTTCGGTGCGGCAGAACGGCCGCACCACTACTCCATCACTCGCTCGTGCTGGCTCTTCGTCTCACGCGCACCATGCTCCCCTGAAGGCACAGGCCGTGCTCATCGCGGCAAACGAGCTCCTGCATTACCGCCCTGTCGATGACATCTATGAAGAGTGGCTCGACCGCATCGCCGAGCTCGTTCGTGTCGCGGGGGGCTCTCTGGCACCGTCTCACTCTCTGCCTCCCCCTCAACAGGCTGCGAGCAACGGGGCCCGTGGCGCACCACCACCACCTCAACCCCAAGACGGTGCCTTGGCGCCAAGGCGCGCGCCTCCGCGACGAGATCCGCCGCGCCCGGCGCCCATGCGTGAAGAAAGGAGCTGCCAAGAAGTCCCGCGACCGCGAGAAGCCGCACCATCGCTCCCCGTGGCACCTCGTCGAGACCGCACGCCGCCTGTAGTGGCGCAGCGCGGACCTCGCCAAGACCAAGCTCCGCCCCCGAGGCGGGCCCGGACAACCACGGCAGGCTGCCGCGCCTTCACCCCTGAGCTGCGTATTATTGCCTGGCCAGGCAAGTTCAAGCCAGATCTGCCTCGACGGTACGATGGCACCGCCGACCCAGCGGAGTTCCTGCAGCTCTATGAGTTGAGCATCGAAGCGGCCAATGGCGACGAGAAGGTCATGGTGAACTGGTTTCCCATGGCTCTCAAGGATGGGGCCCGCTCCTGGCTCCTGAACCTGCAGCACGGCTCGATCTCCTCGTGGGACGAGATGCGCGACCGCTTCGTCGCCAACTTCCAGGGCACTCATGACCGCCCATCGATCGCGGGCGACCTACGCCGCATCAAGCAACGACCAGGAGAGACCCTCGAGAAGTACATCCAGCACTTCAACGGCACCCGCCTCAAGATTCCCAAGGTCTCGGACAAGGCCATCATCTCGGCGTTTTCCGATGGCGTCCGCGACGAAAGAAGAAGGAAGAGCCAGCCATCCATGAGGAGCTCTGCACATCTCAGGAGCTGTTCAACCTGGCGACCAGGTGCGCAAGTGCTGAGGAGGGGCGCCTCTCTCTCCTGGAGCTGCCAGCTATAGGAGTGGAAGAAAAGAAGGCCAAGGCCAAGGACGTGAACTGCAAAGAGGCAGTCATGCTCGCAGCGGAGCCCGACACCAAGCGAGGCAGAGATCAGCCCGAGTCATCCAAGAACGGCCGGCCCTTCTGCCCCTTCCACAACCTGAACACCCACAACACCAGTGACTGTCAAGAGCTCAGAGCTATTCGAGAAGGACGCTTTGGTCGACACCCCGAGCGCAGCGACCGGGGCTACAGCCACGGAGGAGGACGCGGAGGCGGACACTGGGACGATCGTGGCCTGCGCCAGGAGTGGCGCGACCGGCCTTGCGAGGACCGCTGGCAGGATCAACCTCGCGAGGGCGCCTGGAGGGACCCGCCTCGCGAGGATCGCCCCCAGGGCAACGCCGGTCTTCCCCCGTTGCCGCCGCCAAGGAGGAACGACGACCATCACCAGGACGAGGGGGCTGGGGGCTTCCAGGAGCTGTGTGCAGTTGCTTGCATCCTGGGCAGCGCTCAGGCCCCAGCTTCTAAGCGCATCTTCAAACAGTTCGCTTGCGAAGTAAACACGGCGCTCCCCAAGCTTGAGGCCACGCGCCCGCTTCGGTGGTCCCAATGCGCACCTTCAGCTCGGCCGACCAGCTCAAGTGCGCAGCCGCCGCTGGCACACTCCCTATGATGTGCTCACAAGTCATCAGCAATGTGCAAGTCACCAAGACTCTCATCGACTATGGCGCAGGGCTCAACGTCCTATCCGCCGACACATTCGACATCCTCCAAGTGCCCTATGAGTAGCTCTAGCCAACCAAGCCTTTTTCAGGAGTGACTGACGGTTCCACCACACCAATAGGGCAGGTCCGCCTGCCTGTCACCTTCGGGGAGCGCAAGAATTACGGCATCGAGCTCATCGACTTCGACGTCGCACACATCCGCCTGCCATACAACGCCATCCTCGGGTACCCAGCCCTGGCCAAGTTCATGGCAGTCACTCACCACGGCTACAACGTCCTCAAGATGCAAGGAAGCGGGGCGACCATCACGGTCCCATGTCAAGAAAGGGATGTGGTGTGCTCCCTTGAGCGCGCCTTCCAAGCCGCGGCAATCTACAAACCTGACTACAGAAGTGAGGGCCCTCCGGAGACCATCCCCAAGAAGAATCTACTGTGCCGTGCAGGGCCCCAAGAAGATGGCGTCGCATCAGGAGCCTCGTCAGGATCGGCGCCCGCTCGAGGGGTGCCTCCCTGCACCGCATAGGAAAGCGCGCCCGGCACCCTCCTCGGGCAAGGCTCGGGGGCTCTCTTCTGGAGGGCCTCAGACCTTGCCACTCTCATGAGGGAGGCGCTTGGGCACCACTTGGAAGCGTGCTTTGCGACACGTGTTCCATAGGAGAGCATGAGGCGAGGAATGCCCACCACCAAGGAGTTCATCACCAAGACCGGCCAAGAGCTACAAGACGCAAGAGCCATGCGCGGCGATAGCCTCTCACAAAGTGTGGCTCACCACCCAGGCGAGGGTGCTGAGTTACACGCCTGCATCGACATCCCATGGCTCAACAGGGCAGCATCTCAGGAACGCTTCTGGCCATCACGCGTGGGCCGCTATGAGGGTCCACCGCATAGCTACATTCGCATGCCCTTCGGCTTGCCGAGCGCGGCGTCAGCCTATCAGCGCAACGTACGGCAAGTCCAGGCGGCTCAGGGGGCCAGGTTCCATGCCGTTTGGGAGGAGATGGCAACGGCCTTCGGGGAACCTCCTGAGCTCCTAGAGCCTCCTGAGGCTCAGGGTCTCGGTGACATCTTGGCTTCAGCTGCACCAGCTCTACTTCGTCTAGAGACCCAGGTGACATCTTCCAAGTTCATCTAAGCTGGGAGCACCCTTCGGGCTACACTATTCCCAGGCCGCGTGGGTCCGTCCCCGCGGCATGTATCCCTTTTACTTATGTCTTTAGGTCACCTTGCTGGGGGCGCCCCTCGGGCTGCATCATCCCCACGCCGCTCGGGCCAGACCCAGTAGCATGTATCTTCCTGCATTTATCCAAGTCGATCTGCTCTTCATGCTTAACCTGGCGACGGCTATCACCTGCCGAACTGCTATCTCCCGTTTGATTACCACCCACCTCGAGCCCGTTCGCCCCATGCAATTTGCTTGCATGTTAAAAGGGGGGCACCTGAGCATCGTGACTCAGGAGCTCTTACTGGCTCTCGAGCTCTCACCCCCTGGCCTTGACCACGGCATCGCGACCTGTCATACTAGTGGTGGCTGAGCTCACTCGAGGGCCGGGACCTGAGGATGTAGAGTGCTTGCATCTAACCTCCTTGCAGGGACATACAGCTACCAAGACTCAAGACCAGGTGAGGGAGTCCTGGATTAGGGGGTATCCGAAAAGTCGGACTATATCCTTTGGTCGGACTGTTGGACTATGAAGATACAAGATTGAAGACTTTGTCCCGTGTCCGGATGGGACTATCCTTGGCATGGAAGGAAAGCTTGGCAGTACGGATATGTAGATCTCCTTCCATGTAACCGACTCTGTGTAACCCTAGCCCCCTCCGGTGTCTATATAAACTGGAGGGTTTAGTCCGTAGGACCAACAACACACAATCATACCATAGGCTAGCTTCTAGGGTTTAGCCTCTTCGATCCCGTGGTAGATCAACTCTTGTACAACTCATATTATCAAGAACAATCAAGAAGGACGTAGGGTATTATCTCCATCAAGAGGGCCAGAACCTGGGTAAACATCATGTCCCCCGCCTCCTGTTACCATCCGCCTAGACGCACAGTTCGGGACCCCCTACCCGAGATCCGCCGGTTTTGACACCGACATTGGTGCTTTCATTGAGAGTTCCACTGTGCCGTCACCGTAAGGAAGGATGCCTCGTCTCGTTGTTAAAAACAACATTACCGCCGGGGGAGGCCTGGTTGTCGGCCAAACTCTCCGGCTAGGCGGTTTCATCATGACCGCCCGTTCGGCTGCTGCACCGACGATGACTTCTCGGGTCATCGAAAACAGCCTCCACGTCGGCTCAGAATTTGCCGAGCAGATGGATCCAATGGAGCTCTCATCCCTAAACGAGCTCTTGGATCACATCGCCGCCTTGGGAGTCGCTACGGACTATGATTGGATTGGGCTTAAACCCGATCAAAGGTAGATTAAATCTCCACCGGTCACCCATCATATTGCGGTGGTGGAGGAATAATGCGGCGATTCTTCCTCTATGTTGAGGACTAACTATGTCCGGATTCCTGAGCTCTCCGAGCCGGATACCCATTTACGGGAGGACATCACCCAAGCCCTGAACCTAGAGTCAGGCTGCGGGCTAGACTTATCGGGCAACATCCCGGAACCCGAACTTCCAAGATTGGAAACTCCTCGGCCCCTGGGTCTCAGATCGGGTAAGGGTTCGGACTCAAATCCACCCACCCACCCAAACATAAACGATCTTTCCCACATCAGGCAACCGCTCCAGGAAACAGTACATCATTATTGGGCCAGATTCCTCCTTGTGATGAACAAGGTTAAGGACTGTCGCGAGGAAGACACAGTCTTATTTTTCCACAATAATTGCACGGACAAGGGAATCCTTAACGCCATAAGTCGCCGTGACATATCACGCTTCGCTGACTTGGTGTCCATAGTACGAAAGTACTGTGCGAGGGAAAGCGCCTGGAAAACCGAAACGGAATTTTGGGATAATCCGGCTCCAAATATACACCCACTCGGAAGTAAAAGGGTGCACTATCATAAGACACCCGAGTTAATTACAATGAAGAAAAAACCCTCTACAGGGCATGGAACTGTATTGGAGGGATGGCTCAACGGACCCTGCAAAATTCATAGTACAACGGATACCATACCAACACACAGCCTTAGAGCATGTTGGGTACTCCGGCAGGTGGCCGAAAGTGGTGAGGATCTTCTCATCCCAGATGCCACAGAGCACCATCCTGGGGATAACAATACGGTATTAACAGTCTTTGACACCTTCGCATCAAATAACAGGCGCAAGCGAACACTCCGCAGCCTTGCCGAAATCTGCCACGTGGCAGCAATAAATCCATGGAGTGACACGACTATTACCTTCAATGCCAGTGACGACCCTAAATTCCGAACAGCCCGAGCACCAGCTGCACTGGTCCTCAGTCCAATTGTGGACGGCTTTCGACTCACCAAAGTACTCATGGACGGCGGTAGTGGATTAAACCTCATCTATGAGGAAACTCTTCAAAAAATGGAAATAGACTGGAACCGCATTGAGCAAAGCAGCACAACCTTCAGAGGAATCATCCCCAGTCGGGAAGCACGCTGTTCTAGGAAAATCACACTAGATGTCGTATTCGGCACGCCGGAGAACTATAGGTCCGAAGAAATTACATTCCAAGTGGCCCCGTTCAGTAGCAGATACCACGCCCTTTTAGGGCGGGAGGCGTTCATGATCTTCCAAGCCATACCCCATTAGGGGTACATGAAGCTCAAAATGCCCGGGCCCAACGGAATCATCACTCTCGCTAGTGATCCGGACACAGCACTCCGCGCCGAAAACAAAACTGCCGCATTGGCCCTCGAGGCATTATCCGAAGCCCTTTCGGCCGAGGAATTAACTGGGCTACGATCCACAATGGACAGGGACGACGTGATACTTGACAAGAGATCCAAGTCCACATCTCTTAAACCAGCGGATGAAGTAGTCAAATTCCAAGTCCACCCAACGGACCCTACAAAAACAGCCTCCATCGGGGCACAGTTAAACCCCGCCGTATACGCCGCACTACGAGAGTTCCTGCGTGAGAATTGGGACATATTCGCCTGGCACCCCTCAGACATGCCAGGAATCCCACGCAGGCTGGCCGAGCACAGCCTTAATATTCTAAAGGGATTCAAGCCGGTCAAGCAGACTCTTCGGCGTTTCTTTGAACCTAAGAGACAAGCTATTGGAGAGGAAATAGCCAAGTTATTGGAGGCCGGATTCATTAAAGAAATAACACACCCGGACTGGCTAGGAAACCTGGTGACGGTACCAAAGAAGGACAAATCCTGGCGCCTATGTGTCGATTTCAAGGACCTCAACAAGGCTTGCCCAAAGGATCCCTTCCCCCTCCCCCGCATCGATCAAATTATTGATGCTACCGCAGGACACGATTCATTGTGTTTCCTCGATGCATACTCCGGCTACCACCAAATCAAGATGGCGGAGTCCGATCAAGCTGCAACGGCATTTATCACACCATATGCCCCCTTCTGTTTCAACACAATGCCTTTTGGGCTCAAAAACGCGGTGCAACATATCAGCGCATGATTCAGACATGTGTGGAGAAACAGATCGGCAAAACAGTAGAGGCATACGTAGATGATCTGGTCGTCAAAACCAAACACATCAACTCTCTAATAGACGACTTGAGGCTCACATTCGACAACCTCCGAACATACGACATCAAGCTCAATCCGGAAAAATGCGTTTTCGGTGTACTAGCCGGAAAGCTCCTGGGTTTTATTGTCTCCAGTAGAGGAATTGAAGCAAATCCGGCCAAAATCCGAGCTCTGTCACAGTTGGCTATCCCAACGGACCTCAAACAAATCCAGAAATTAACCGGATGTGTGGCGGCTTTAAGCCGCTTTATCTCCCGCTTAGGAGAAAAGGCATTACCCCTTTATCGCCTCCTTCGGCGCACCGAACACTTTGAGTGGACGGATGCTGCCACAGCCGGATTGGAAGAAATAAAGGCCATACTGGCAACCAACCCAATCCTGGCCACGCCAAACATCGGCGAACCAATGCTGTTGTACATTGTGGCAACTCATCAGGTTGTAAGCGCAGTGCTCGTCGTCGAACGAGAAACGGACGGACATAAATCCCCCCTTCAAAAGCCGGTATATTATGTATCCACTGTCCTCACTCCATGCAAATCATGGTACCCACGTTATCAAAAGATAGCCTATGCGGTATTCATGGCATCCCAGAAGCTGTGACACTACTTTCAAGAGTGTTCAATTACAGTAGCCTCGGAAGTGCCACTTAATGATATTATAAACAACCGCGATGCCACTGGTCGGATTGCCAAATGGGCCATTGAGCTCCTCCCGTTCGACATAACATACAAACCCCGGTGAGCCATTAAATCGTAAGTATTAGCCGACTTTGTCACCGAATGGACGGAAGCCGAACTCCCTAAAGATTATGGCGCATACTCCAATTGGATCATGCACTTCAACGTCTCCAAAATGTTGGCTGGTCTGGGGGCTGGCGTCGTCCTGACGTCCCCAACTGGAGATACAGTTCAACACGTACTACAGATACTGTATACAGACTCCAACAACGCTGCCGAATACGAAGCCATGTTACATGGTCTTCGGATGGCAGTTTCCATGGGCATTCAACGCCTGGAGGTGCATGGGGATTCAAACCTCACAATATCCCAAATAAATGGAGACTTTGATGCCAAGGATCCGAAGATGGCGGCCTATCGCAACACTGTCCTACAGATGTCAGCTCGGTTCGAGGGGCTCGAATTTCACCATGTGGCTCGGGAAAACAATCAAGCGGCGGATATCCTCGCCCGCATCGGCGCAAAACGCGATGCGGTCCCCCCCCCAACATCTTTTTGGAGAGGTTGTTTAAGCCATCTGTGGTATGGGAAGGGGACACCGGTAACAATAGTCCGGACCCGGCCAAAATGCCCGATACCGAACACTCTGACATAATCGAAGGCTCTGCCACTGAAATAACACCTTCAGCCCAGGTAATAATGGCCATCATCTCCCCGTGGACAGAACCATTCCTGGCCTACCTAACTAGGCAAGAATTTCCCGAGGACCAAAATGAGGCACGCTGCATAGTGCGGCGATCTAAAGCCTACAGGGACCACGAGGGAGAGCTGTATAAAAAAAGCACTACCAGAGTCCTTCAAAGGTGCATCTCCGAAGAGGAAGGCCGGAAGCTTTTGGCAGACATTCATACCGGACTCGGCGGCCACCACGCCACAGCCCGGGCCCTTGTAAGCTAGGCCTTCTGTATAGGTTTTTATTGTCCGACGGCCCGGGTAGATGCACAAGACTTGGTCCAACGCTGCGTCGGTTGCCAGCTTTTTGCAAACCAAAGCCACATGCCACCCACCGCCCTCCAAACAATCCCCATTACCTAGCCCTTCGCGGTCTGGGGGCTTGACATGGTTGGACCCATTAAAGGGGGAACCCATAAGAAAAAATACTTACTCGTCATGGTGGATAAATTCACCAAATGGATAGAAGCCAAACCTGTTAAAATGGCCGAATCCGGGGTTGTACACTGTTATGGCATCCCCCACAGTATCATCACTGACAACGGCACGAACTTCACGGCTAACGAGGTAAAACTCTAGTGCAGCAACAGGGGCATTAAGCTCGATTATGCCTCTGTCTATCACCCACAAACTAACGGCCAAGTTGAGCGAGCAGATGGTCTTATCATGAGCGGCATCAAACCCAGATTAGTGCGGTCCTTAAAGGAGTCTAACACGCACTGGGTAGAGGAGCTCGACTCCGTACTCTGGGGGCTGCGGACCACGCCGAATCATACTACCGGATACACACCCTTCTTTATGGTGTATAGCGCAGAGGCGGTTCTGCCCTGCGACATAATTCATGACTCACCTCGAGTGTGCATGTACGAAGAAAGAGAAGACGATCTCGATCGACAGGAAAGTCTGGACACCCTGGAGGAGGAGCGCGACGTGGCAAAATCCCGTTCCGCATTCTATCAGCAACAGGCTCACAGATACCAAAGCAGAAAAGTACGGGCCAAAACTTATAATGTTGGCGAGCTAGTTTTACGCCTGCCGGAGAAGAAAAAGACCAAGATCGAGCCCAAATGGGAAGGTCCCTTCATTATTGACCAAGTTCTGACCGGTGGAGCGTACCGTCTGCGGGATGCATCGAATAATCGACTTAAGCCGAACCCATGGAATGCAGCCAGGCTCCGAAGATTCTACGCCTAGTGTCGGACTCTATGTTCGTCTCCTTCCTCTGTCCATCTTTTGCATATACATTATCTATGTTTTTTCTCTTTCTTTCTTTTATTCTTTCTCAAGGCCTTCAAGGGCCAACTTGCTTGCACACTATTGATGCGCTAACCGCGCTCATTATACCTGGGGGCTTCTTACACAGAAGCCTAATTATTTATCTGGGCTTCATGCCCCGCACATGTGTTATTCTTCCGCATGTACCTTTTCTTCGCCATTATATGCATCGATATGACTTAAGTTTTGGCCAAGCTAGGTTGCCTGGCTCTTGTATTTATGCCCTACATTCCCATTAATTTGGCTAGGGCATAAGGGGAGCACCTCTGCGATTGTTACTGCCGGGTCAGCCGGATGTGTACCTCAGACTGAGTGAAGTCGAAAGCTAGCGTTCTTAAGGGAATATTCGGTCGGTGAACAAAAGATGATATTTATTTATTTTCCATATGTGCCCCCAGATGTTTTTGCCAGCGTCTCCTCTCGCAGTCCGGACATGCACTTTAGGGCATGCGTACCCAGGGAAAGGAACCCTTAACGGAACTATTCTCCCTGGAAGATGTTTCTTACTACCCATGTAATATAACATAACTAGTTGGGTACTTGTCTGTTCAAGAACTAATGACCCCTACGCCTGGTTTCCATGCATACCCCGGTTCTTATATAACTGAGCGGGTATTCGGATACACTCTGGACTATCGGGTCCCGAGGTTAAAGCGAAAAGGTCCTCTATGAAAAATGCTTTACAATCCGGCTAGAAGGCATTATACATGTCACTTTAATTACATAGTCATGTAGACTGACTAAATTCCTCTTCTATACCATCCAACACGCTGTCTAGCCTACAATCCTGTTGGGAATACTTTGCGGCTAATTCTACTTGCCCATACACTAAGCTAACGGGGATCTCTTTCCCATCGGGCCCCAGAGGTCCGACCTCGGCCATGTGGTTTGGGTCAGCCTTGGTATACCGCGTCTTCACCATGGCCCAGGCTTCCCTGGCACCTTGACGGCAGGCCGATATCTTCCATAATCGGAAGCGCCGCCGTGCTCCCTTGAGCTTCTCCGCAAGCTCTCCAATGCCTGCTGGCAGGGAGACGGATGGCCACAAGGCCTGGACAATACCTTGCATCACCTGCCGAACTTGTTGGTGCAGTTGTGAGAGCTCGGGTAGAAGATCGCCCGCAGACCCGGGCATCTCCTCCGCGGGACGACCCGTCAGCATACCTGCAGACATAACTTTGTTAGTCGGCTTCTCCGCCGCACTCTTTTAAGGGTTCGTTCAAGCACTTACTGAAAATGCCGCGTCAAAGCCGCGTATTCTCCTTCACGGAGTCCGCAAGCTTGGTATTGGCGTCTTGGAGATTGTTTTTCTCCCGCATGACCTTAGTCAGCACGCGTTCGCCAGCCTTTAGCTGTCGTACGACATGCTGGTCCTCTGGATTCTCTCCGAAGTCATCTGCAATATCTATTGTTAGATCTGCAGCCATGCCGCACACTATATGGTACCTATCATTCTTTGAAACAAATGTTACCAGCTGGGGACTTTTCAGGTTCCTTCAATGCGGCAACGGCGGCCCGAAGTTGGGTCTTGCATTCCTCCAGCTCCCGTGACAGTGGAGTATTCTTCTCTGTAAGAACCTGCACAATAAATGATCCTTAAATCAGTTGTGCCAACTGTTTCAAGTCTCAGGGGCTACTGATATATATACTCATCAAATTTTCTTACCCGTACATCCTTTACATACTGGTCTATGGCTCTGGCTAGACCATTTTGAGCAGCACGGATGTACGCATCTCCCGAGTTGAATGCATCAAACGCCTCTCGGGAGAAACAAGCGTCACGGAGTACGGCTCGGCGACGCCTGTGATTCATGGCGCTCTCCACTTCGGAATTCGTAGCGGATATCTTATCTGCATCCTCTGTAGAAGGAGCATACGACATGTACCTCGTGTTAGCTTCTGCCTCTGTGTCCGGCCCTGGAGCCCGACTGGTAGAGGCATGATCGGCGACCCCTCCGTCTATTGTCCGGCAAGCATTCTTCCTTCTAGGAAACACGGGTGTTATTATGTTTTTAAAGATGACAACCACGGAGTGAGGTGTTGCATCATACCTCTGCGCCGGCGTCCCCGTCCGAACCACCTTCCTTTTTAGCCTGTCCGGCTTTGAGACCCCTTGTTGGCGAGTTGTCGCGGGCTCGGCATGGCGTCCCGAGGGCCTTCCCCATAAAACACCATTTGTATATGGTAGGTGAAGTGCATAAAAGGAAATCCTTTTTAAAGGTTGGGACTCCGGTCTCATTTACCTGCGAGGCTGGGAGTAGCCCAGTGTAGTCGGCTATAATGGCCACCATGGCGTCATCACAGCTTAGCTGATAGAAAATCCTATCAATCATCTCCACAAATATGTCCGGATCCTCTTTCAGGCCGGGGTCGAGGACCCGCTCAGGATCCTCCGGTAGTGGAGGTGGGCTATTGATCTCCCCTACCGCCTTACGCAGTTCCTGCGATGAAATGGCAAGGTAAATATTTATCACGAAAACAAGGGTAGAATGGAAGTAAAAAGAGCGGAAGCTCACCCAGCTTTGAGGGTTGTTCATGGAGAATCCATCCCGTGGCTTGATGCGGAGGAACTCCTCTTCTTCCCCCTTATACAGATTAGATAGAATTTTTGCTAGAGCAGCAACTGAGTCCGGTCCCTTGTGCCCACAGCGAGTGGCATCATCTTCCCCGTTGAAGTGCCACATGGGGTGGCCTCGATATTGAAGTGGCTGCACCCCCCGCATAATGCATATTGCCATAACGTCGGTTATGGTCAGTCCTGATTTGGCCAGCAACTTTATCCGGCCCATCAGATAAAATACGTCTCTATCATCTTCCTCCTGTGGGCTCCGTGGGCTAGCTTAGGCGTTTCTTCAAAGGGGCGTTGTCGAACTCAGGAAGACCGATCCGGATAGGATCCGGAAGAGGAACATCCTCCATATAAAACCACTTCGAAGGCCAGTCCTCGGAAGTCTTCTTCGGGGTACCGGATAAGTATCCGGTCCCGGCAATGCGCCATACTTTGGCTCCGCCCACTTGATATATTGATCCCCTCTATGTACTGGGCACAAGGTAAATCCGAGTCCCCTTAACAAATAAGGGACAAGGCATACCCGCTCTCCCTCAGAGGGGTTGGGAAAGCTCTCCGCTTGCTCGCCGCCATTTTAGGTGGCGAGCCCGGCTCGAACCGGGACCATATACACTGGAGGGAGGAACCCCTGGGTTTGTAGCTTCACTAATTGGCTGTGCGGGATGGAACACTTCTCCCAGTCTCCGGGTTTGGGGCTGCGGGAGCGAGAGGAGGAGCTGCGCTGGCCGTCCATGTTGGGATGGATTT
This sequence comes from Triticum dicoccoides, assembly GCF_002162155.2. Taxonomy (NCBI): domain Eukaryota; kingdom Viridiplantae; phylum Streptophyta; class Magnoliopsida; order Poales; family Poaceae; genus Triticum; species Triticum dicoccoides. Next base: position 603,864,780 of record NC_041388.1, read on the forward strand.
TTTCGGCGCGCTCCGATGAATGCTCGCTGAGGGAGGATGGTGTGGTTTGGATATGAGGATCCTCGTCTCTTTAATAGACAGTTCATTCACATAGGTGGGGTGGTAAATGTAAAAACACCCTAGCTCCTCACATTCGCTTGACACGTGGAAGATGGCCATTATTGGACGTAGAAGCCAAGAAGCGCAACATTTACGAGAAGCCGGACACTATTTAGCAGGTACTCAGAGTTTGAAGAAGAACCCACCTTGCAATGCCGAGGACAATCTGCGCGCCGGACTCATCGTCATTGAAGCCTGGTTCGGGGGCTACTGAGGGAGTCCTGGATTAGGGGGTATCCGGACAGCCGGACTATATCCTTTGGCCGGACTGTTGGACTAGGAAGATACAAGATTTAAGACTTCGTCCCGTGTGCGGATGGGACTCTTCTTGGCGTGGAAGGCAAGCTTGGCAGTACGGATATGTAGATCTCCTTCCTTGTAACCGACTCTGTGTAACCCTAGCCCCCTCCGATGTCTATATAAACCGGAGGGTATAGTCTGTAGGACCAACAACACACAATCATACCATAGGCTAGCTTCTAGGGTTTAGCCTCTTCGATCTCATGGTAGAACAATCAAGAACAATCAAGCAGGACGTAGGGTATTACCTCCATCAAGAGGGTCCGAACCTGGGTAAACATCGTGTCCCCCGCCTCCTGTTACCATCCGCCTAGACGCACAGTTCGGGACCCCCTACCCGAGATCCGCCGGTTTTGACACCGACACCAGGCGCAACCCACCTTGAGGTAGGGCCTCGTAAGTCCTGCGCTGGCTCGCGAGTGCCCAGATACACCTCGCAGCCGTGCCGTGCAAGCCACGTGTCAGGGCGGGGCTGTACACGCCCCGAGGGCTCCTCCCGGTGAGGGGCCCCCATCCCACGCCCAAGTAGAAGCTCCATGCTCCGCGCTGGCTGTCGACACTTCCGAGGAGCGGCTATGCCCGTGCACAAGTGGAAGCACTATGCTTTGCGCTGGTGATAAACTACTGAGGGCGACCCACGGCCGTACCAACCTCAGGGAGCCCAGAGCTCAATGCCCAGTCCCACCACGACAACTCTCCTCAGGGGAGTCGCGCGAGGGGGCTGGGCACGACGGCTGTGCTCAGGTCACGCCCAAGCACACGCCACCCAACTAGGTCCCCTGGACCTGGGCATCGCGAGCCCCTCCCGAGGCTTCGGCGAGGGCAGGTATGAAAATTGTTTGAACGTCAAGGGGGACTCCTGAGCATCACGACCCAGGAGCCTAACTGGTCACGTAGCCCATCACTCCTTGGTCCATCCTGGTCTCTGGTCGGCCCAACGGCGGTTGAGGTATGTGCGGGGCCGGGCTCTGCCGACGTAGAACATTAATCTATCTTCGTGAACTCTCCCTATATGTTGTTCGCATGTCAAGGGGGATTCCTGAGCATCGCGACTCAGGAGCCTAACTGGTCACGTAGCCCCTCACTCATTGGTTCGTCCTGGTCTCCGGTCGGCTCAATAGCGGTTGAGGTATGCGCGGGGCCGGGCTCTACCGACGCGGAATAAAGCAAATAGGAAGGAAAACGCAAAATCTCGAAGCAAATATTACAAGCACATTGTTCTCACAATATCAAATGAAAAGTCTAAACGCCTCCACAAGGCCTGATGTATGTTGCAGGAAAGGAGCGAGAAGAATAGCCGTAGGTCACCCCCGGATGTCGCCGTCGCCTGCGGAAGGTGCTTCCCCACGGCGATGATGCGCTCACCTTCACCACCAGCCGCAGGATCCGCGCCATTGCCAGACAAAGGATCGGAGACAAAGCTGCTGAACTTCCCCAGCAAAGCCTCCACATGACCTTGAACAGCTGCGGCGGCGGCAACGCAGAGGTTTTCAGCTACAGGCTCCAGCAGCTCATCGAGGCGAGCGTTGGGGTCGCGGAGGTGCAGATGGCTCAAGACGCGAGTCAGTGCAGCCACGGACAGAACCTGAGCTTCTGCCTCCGCCATGGGACCAAGGCCCTCAATGACCTCCTCAAGCGCCTTCACCACGAGACGAAGCTGCTGGGAAGGGTCGTCCTCGTCACTGTCCAGCGACTTCTCCAGGCCACGCTCATACAATGTCTTTAGCACCTCGCGAGATCTCTTCTCGAGATCGGTGAAGGCCACCCGGTCTTCGGCCAGGACTCGCGCCTTGGCGGCAAGGTCGGCCTCCCTCTCCTCTATCTTCTGCTCCAGCTCCTCCAACCGGTTGCGCTCGGCGGCCTGCTCCCTCCCCAGCTCCGCCAGCTCAGCATCACGGTTCTTGACGGCTTCCTCCCGGGCCTTCATCTCCTTCTCCTCTAACTGGCAGTGGCGTGCCTCTTCGGCGTGCTTGTCGCGCATGCTCTTCAACTCGCCCTCCAGCACTTGGCAGCGGTCGCGGGCAGCCTTGGCGTCTCTCAGCGCCGCCTCATGATCGTCTGCAGTGCACGCGGCCCCTTGCTTCTCCCTCTCGAAAGCAGCAACAGCCTGGCCTAGCACCGCGCGTACCGCCAGGTCAGAGTGAAGCCAGCCGGAGGCCAACTCCAGACGCCCGGCCACCAGGCGCGGGTCAGCGCTCAGGAGATCCGCCTGCAGTTGGGTCATCTCTGAAAAGGCACGCTCCAAGATGGCAACAGGAGCGAAGGAACCGAGGAGTGGAGGCGCAACAGTAGGACTGAGTGGCGCGGTCACCAAGACTTGCGAGAGCGTGGGCTCCAGAGCAGCTGGGACCTCATCAGTCGCGCCCAGCACCGGCACCTCTGGAGCCGTCGGGGCTGACTCCACGCAGCGATGCTCCTCTTGGCCTCGCGAAGACGACCGGGATAGGGAGACACGGGCGATGTTGCCCCCTGGCTCTGCGGAGGGAGGCACCGCTACCTTCCCTTCATTCCTCTTCTTCGCCGAAGATGTCGGCCTGATCAACCAAGGGCGAGTGTCAGGAAGAAACAAGCACCAGCAAGGACCAAGCAAAGTTCGAATCACCTACCGGTCCACTACAAAGTACTCCACCTTTCGCTTGAGGAGCTTGAGGCCCGACAGCTTCGGGACCTGGGAGGCAGGCGCCATGCGGTGCGGAGGCGGAACCGGCCCGAGGAGGTGTTGGAGTGGGGGCGGCACCACGATCCACCAGCGACGACCTACCCTTTGTCGGGACGAGGGGTTGCTCCTTCCCTCCTTAGTAGGCGTCGGCCTCAGCATCATCAGGAAGGGCACAAAGAATCTCGGCCTTGCTCGGAGGGGAGGTCTCCTCCGCCTCTTCCGGGGTCTCCTCAGAGCCCTCCTCCTCCTCCTCCTCTCCGCGGGACTCGCCAGAAGACACCTCCACCGGCTTTGGCGCTGAAGGAGCTCCCGAAGCACCGGCGGCACCAGCCTACGTGCATCTAATGTCGGCCTGGAGTCGACGAATTCCTCCCTATCCCTGCGCTAGGCGGGTGAGGAAGTCCTGGATTAGGGGGGTATCCGGACTGCCAGATTATATCATTTGGCTGGACTGTTGGACTATGAAGATACAAGATTGAAGACTTCGTCCCATGTCCGGATGGGACTCTCCTTGGCGTGTAAGCCAAGCTTGGCAATACAGATATGTAGATATCCTTCCTTGTAACCGAATCTGTGTAACCCTAGCCCCCTCCGATGTCTATATAAACACTACAAGAAATATGTCAACTAGTGACCTTCTGTCAGTGACCCTGGAAGAATTGGTCATAAATTTATGACCATTTTAGACCAATAGGTCAAAAGCTATTGGGGGGGGGGGCTCCAAACCCTAACCTATAACGACCATTCTGGACAGAAAGGTCATAATGCCATTAGAGGAAATGGTCGTAAAGCGGGAAGCACTGTCCGCTGCCTCACGCCTAGCTGATAACGACCAATATAACATGGTCACTACACTTGAGTTTGAACGAATTAGGATGATTAGGCAGCCACCTCAGCAACCTCGCTTATGTGTCACTGTCTAGGTGTAATTTTTGCTTAAATGTTAATATTCAACAACAGACGGGGCACACACTGACATGCATGACCCATTTGACATGTGGGGCCGAGTGCTTAATTCGCCCGAAAAAGAGGCGCGAGGCGGGACTCGAACCCACGACCTCGCGCTTGCTTCGCTCGCTTGCTACCACTGGGCTAGAGAGGGACAGTTGCTCAGGTATGGGAATTTATCTATACATTATATAAAACTATGGCTCTCTCGTATCATTGACAAGTGGGACCTTCCGACCAGGTGGCATCGAACAGAGCGACACTGACAGGCGGGAACCATTTGATAGGTGGGTGAGCCACTGACAGGTGGGTGAGCGAGCGTTTAATTCCCTAAAAAATGTGTGCTTTAATTCCTAAAAAATGTGCGCTAGCGGGGACTCGAACCCACGAACTGGCGCTCGTTCGCTCGTTCGGTACCGCTGGGCTAGAGAGGGAATGTTGCTAATGTGTGGGTACTTTTCTATATACTATACAAAACCAGGGCTCTCTCGTATCAGTGACAAGGTGTACAGTGGGTGGCATCAAACAGAGCAACACTTAGCATTTTTCTAGGTCTTTTGACCAGGTGGTGGCGGGCGGCGGCGAAAGCAACCAGCAGGGGTCGCTCGGACGAGGGCGGGGCCGGTGGGCGGCGGGCGGCGGCCAACGGGCGAGGCCGGCGGCCGAAGCAACCAGTAGGGGCCGCTCGCCTTGCCCACGACCTCGCCGCAGGTGACCTCGCCCATGGCCTCGCGGCGGAAGCAACCAACAGGGGCGAAGGCGGGGGCGGGGGCAGGGCCCATGATAGGAACGGCGACCTTGCCGCTCGCCTCGCCCACGCATGGGGGACTCGCCGCCGCCGAGCATGGGGGAGTCGCCACCGCTGCAAGAAGACCTCGCCCATGTATGCACCCTTCTCCTCCCCCCTCCTCTTCCCCCTCTCCTCTCTGTTGATGTCAATGATTTGATGTACCCCCCTACTGGACCTCGGGCCGTGCACCTCCTGGCCTTGACCACGGCATCGCGACCTGGCATACCAGTGACGGCTGTCGCCGAATTGGGAACGGGACCCATCGGCATAGAGCAACAAGCTATCGCGTAGATAGAAAGGGGAGGCCGAGCCTTAACAGGACGCGTGTTCATCAAATTTTCACAATAAGGAAAATAGGTACAAAGGCATTGCGGATCCTTACATGCCCCACGGGGTGATTCATGATTCTTCGCAGGAAACAAAAGCTAATGCTAATGGGGATCCTATCTACATCCTCCCATGGCGGATGCCATCATCAACAGTGGGCCGCGGGAGGCCGGCGCCAAGCCCATCCAAATTAGCGGCGGCGGCGGCTGGAAGCCGTAACCTTGCCCCGGGCACGGCGAGAGCTCGGGGGGACGTAGCTGTCGTCACTCGTCTCCGGAGTCTCCTGGTGGTCAGGAGAACTGCTGGATTCCCAAGGGCTGCTGCTGCTGGGGTAGTCGCGGGCGGAACACGCATCGGCCTCGTGCTCCTCTCCAGAGCAGCACTCCAGGCGGCGGCCCTCGGCATCAAAGACCTTGAAGAGAAGCGTGGAGGCACCGTCGTACTCGAACTGAATCGCGAGGGCACCACTCGCGCGACAGATCCGCGCAATCTCGCCGCAGCCGCGAGTCATGAAGATTTTGCCAATGGGAACCGCTTCGATCTTCGCTCTGATCGCCGGAGCGCCACAATCAGCATGCTGCAGTCAGAGCTCCAGAGGCCCCCTCAGCGGCATCACGTCAGAGAAGAACCGTGGGAAGCGGATCCAGGAGTTCGGAGACGACCACGTCCAATCAATCGCCATGCGTCAACCGAGGCTGCAGGCTTTTGGGGCCTGCGGGGCTTCGAGCTTGACCCTTGGCTTCGCCGTGAAGCCAAGCCCGTGCGCACCTTGGGCCCGGGGGCTACTATCGGTGTTCTGGGAACGGGGGTCCCCAGACTTGCCTGCCTACGGCCCACGACGGGGCTGAGCCAGCAGGCCGTACGTCCCATCTTCACCAACAAAGCACTCAAGACCCTCGCGAGGGGCCAAGCCTTGCGAGGGGGACGATGCAAGACCTCCTCCGGAGTGGCCTAGTCGGGCAGGCTCACGCAAAGCGGAGATATCAAGGCGGGGCGAACCTCATGAGGCTTTCGTGACGTGAGCCGTGACGATCAACACTAGGCGGGCGCCAACGCGCACAGCGTCCTTGTTTCCTCTTTGGTGCAAAGGGGGCAAGCGCAGCCACGGAGTACCGAGGCATCAGGCAAAGGTTGCCATTTCGGTGCAACAAGACCAAGACCAAGGACTGCAAGACGGAGGTCATCGTGGAGCCCGGAGCAGTGTCACCACCAGAACTTTGTGCAGGCGAAGACTACTTTTGTCAGGATAGCTTGTAGTAGCCGCCCCCTTCAAATTAGCCCGCCATTGTTGGCTCCCTTCCCGCTCGATATTTGGGAAGAGGACCAGGGCCTCTATAAATAGGACTAGCCACCACAGCGGAGAGGAGGAGACACACAAGCTCACCGAGCCCGAGAACGCCTCAACCTCAGGAGGTCGTTCTTCCCTTGCATTGTTCATCATCAGCCCAAGAGGCAATCCACCACCACCACACTGGAGTAGGGTGTTACACCACAACGGTGGCCCGAACCAGTATAAACCCTGTGTCGATCTGTGTTGTGAGTTCGTCGAGTTCGTCCGTGAGATCCTAGCAAGCTAGAGCGTAGATCGGTTGGAGGTATAGACTTCGCGCGCACCCCAGTGTTCGTACCTTAAGGGTTTGCCGGGAGCCCCAACCCCGACAAGGTCTATCGTTCCGATGCCATAAAAATCAACAACTCCGAAGGCACAAATCTGAAGGTGGTGAGCGGTCAAAGAATCAAACATTATATCTCAGGTAATCCCATAAATGTTGAAACTAATATTATTGAAACCGTAACCTCGGAGGAATACATAAGGGACACTTTACGGAACGTTTTAGACTCCGAAAAGGAATAGGTACGTGGTACGGTAAGTAAACTGACTCCAAAACAGTTCTAATGGCAATTTTTCTCTGTTTTGGAATATTTAAGAAAATAGGAAAATAAGAAGCAGACCGGAAAGGACACAGGGCTTCCACGAGGGTGGAGGGCATGCCCCTGCCTCATGGGCACCTCGTGTGCTCTCCGGACTCTGTTTTCTTTCACGATACTTCTTTTGGTCGGTAAAAAAATCACTATATAATCTCCCGAGGGTTTTGACCACCGTATCACGCAAATATCTCCTGTCTTTGTTTTGAGCTATTTTTCTGACAGATTTAGGTCGCCATGTCATCTTCAAGTACCCCCAAGGACAAGTTATTCGAGAAGGTCATCAACCCCTACCTCGTGGAGGTGCTGCAACACCCTCAAACCAATGAGATGCGTGAGGGGTTGTTGCACATTTGTGATGTTGAGGGACCAAGGAGGACCGGAAGCACGGAGACAAGGCTTGAGGCATTAGAGCAACAAGTTTTCAAGTGCGAGGAGATGGTGGAACATGGACTCGACTCCAACCATATAATGATCATGGAGTTCACCAACAACCACAAGCTGGATGACAAGAACATTGGGGAGGCCATCTTCAAGCTTCATGAGAAAATCGAGCACCTCCAAGCCCAGATCTATGACCTGCAAAATCAAAACTGTGAGTATGAATATAGATTCAAGAGGATGAGTGTGGCTTCATATTTAAGGATCCCGGAGACTCGATCATCGTTCTATGATGGCGAGCCGATGCCTTGGAAGAGGGACGACAAGCCTACATCATCAACAACTCCATCTCCTTCACCGTCAAAAGAGACATAATCACATGGGTATGGGCACTCCCCTTGGCAACTGCCAAGCTTGGGGGAGTGCCCCGGTATCGTATCACCATCACTTTTATCTTTACCATTTTTCTTAGTTCGATCCTTTTGATAATATCTTGATCTAGTAGAATAAAGTTTTAGTATGATCTAGTTGTGAGTTTTGCTTTATGATATTCTTATGTAATCGAGTCCGTGAGTTATATATAATATGATTAGTGTTGAGTCAAGGGCGTGACTATTTTGCTATGATCTTGAGGGAATAAAATAAAAGTGTAGAAATAAAAAGGAATAAAGAGATCATATGGATCTTATGGAGAGTAATGAGCTCACATATAAAGAGTATGATGAATAAAAGTTGTTGAGAGTTGACAAACATAGTTTTGATCATCGTTGCAATTAATAGGAAGTAATAAAGAAAGAGAGGTTTTCACATATAAATATACTATCTTGGACATCTTTTATAACTGTGAGCACTCATTAAAGTATGATATGCTAAAGAGTTGACATTGGACAAGGAAGACAACGTAATGGGTTATGTTCTCTTACATCTGAGATAAATTATATTGTCATGGACCATCCAACATGTTGAGCTTGCCTTTACCTCTCATGCTAGCCAACTTCTTTGCACCAAGTAGAGATACTACTTGTGCTTCCAAATATCCCTAAACCCGTTTTTGCCATGAGAGTCCGCCATACCTACCTATGGATTGAGTAAGATCCTTCAAGTAAGTTGTCATCGGTGCACGCAATAAAAGTTGCTCTCTAAATATGTATGATCTATTAATGTGGAGAAAATAAGTTGTATACGATCTTGTGATGTGGAAGAAATAAAAGCGACAGACTACATAATAAAGGTCCACATCAAAAGTGGCAATATAAAGTGACGTTCTTTTGCATTAAGATTTTGTGCATCCAACCATAAAAGCGCATGACAACCTCTGCTTCCCTCTGCGAAGAGCATATCTTTTACTTTTATCCTCTACCTTATATAAGAGTCATGGTGATCTTCACCTTTCCTTTTCACATTTTATCCTTTGGTAAGCACAATGTGTTGGAAAGATCCTAATATATATAGCTAATTGGATGTGAGTTTTCATGAACTATTATTGTTGACATTACCCTTGAGGTAAAAAGTTGGGAGGCAAAACTATAAGCCCCTATCTTTCTCTGTGTCCAATTAAAACTTCATACCCATAAATATTGCGTGAGTGTTAGAAATTTTGAAAGACTAAATGATAGTTGAGTATGTGGACTTGCTGAAAAGCTCTTATATTGACTCTTTCCTATGTTATGATAAATTGCAATTGCCTCAATGATTGAGATTAGAGTTTGTTGGTTCTCAATGAAGTTTATGATTCATACTTGAAATTGTGATTGAATTGTTACTTTAGCCTAAGAGATCATATGACAATATATATATATATATATATATATATATATATATATATATATATATATGTAGTTGTTCTAAGAATGATCATGATGCCCTCATGTCCGTATTTTATTTTTATCGACACCTCTATCTCCAAACATGTCGACATATTTTTCGATTTCGACTTTCGCTTGAGGACAAGCGAGGTCTCAACTTGGGGGAGTTGATACGTCCATTTTGCATCATGCTTTTATATCGATATTTATTGCATTATGGGATGTTATTACACATTATGTCACAATACTTATGCCTATTCTCTCTTATTTTACAAGGTTTACATGAAGAGGGGGAATGCCGACAGCTGGAATTCTGGGCTGGAAAAGGAGCAAATATTAGAGACCTATTATGCACATCTCCAAAAGTCCTGAAACTCCACGGGATTTATTTTTAGAATAAAAAAAATACTGAGCGAAGAAAGCACCAGAGGGGGGCCACCCACCATCCACGAGGGTGGGGGCGCGCCCTACCCCCTAGACGCGCCCCCTGCCTCGTGGGCCCCCTGGTGGCCCTCTGATGCCAATCTTTGGCTATATGGAGTTCTTCGTCGAGGAAAAAATCATAAGCAAGCTTTCGGAAAGAAACTCCACTGCCACGAGGCGGAACCTTGGCGGAACCAATCTAGGGCTCCGGCAGAGCTGTTCTGCCAGGGAAACATCCCTCCGGGAGGGGGAAATCATCACCATCATCATCACCAACGATCCTCTCATCGGGAGGGGGTCAATCTCCATGAACATCTTCACCAGCACCATCTCATCTCAAACCCTAGTTCATCTCTTGTATCCAATCTTTGTACCCAAACCTCAGATTGGTACATGTGGGTTGCTAGTAGTGTTGATTACTCCTTGTAGTTGATGCTAGTTGGTTTACTTGGTGGAAGATCATATGTTCAGATCCATTATGCCTATTAATACCCCTCTGATTATGAACATGAATATGCTTTGTGAGCAGTTACGTTTGTTCCTGAGAACATGGGAGAAGTCTTGCTATAATTAGTCATGTGAATTTGGTATTCGTTCGATACTTTGATGAGATGTATGTTGTCATCCCTCTAGTGGTGTCATGTGAACGTCGACTAGATGACACTTCACCATTGTTTGGGCCTAGAGGGAGGCATTGGGAAGTAATAAATAGGTGATGGGTTGCTAGAGTGAGAGAAGCTTAAACCCTAGTTTATGCGTTGCTTCGTAAGGGGCTGAATTGGATCCATATGTTTCATGCTATGGTTAGGTTTACCTTAATACTTCTGTTGTAGTTGCAAATGCTTGCAATGGGGGTTAATCATAAGTGGGATGCTTGTCCAAGTAAGGACAATACCCAAGCACCGGTCCACCCACATATCAAATTATCAAAGTACCGAACGCGAATCATATGAACATGATAAAAACTAGCTTGACGATAATTCCCATGTGTCCTTGGGAGCGCTTTCCTTCATATAAGAGTTTGTCCAGGCTTGTCCTTTGCTACAAAAAGGATTGGGCCATCTTCCTGCACCTTATTTACTTTTATTACGTGCTACTCATTACAAATTACCTTATCGCAAAACCGATGATTTCAGTGCTTGCAGAGAATACCTTACTGAAAAACTGGTTATCATTTCCTTCTGCTCCTCGTTGGGTTTGACACTCTTACTTATCGAAAAGGCTATGATAGATCCCCTACACTTGTGGGTCATCACACAACGTAAACATCACCTGCACACAAATAACAAATACTCGCAACCCGGCGTGTAAAAGGGGTTGTCAATCCCTTTTGGGTAGCGGCAATCGATAGAACTTCAAATAATCATGACGATATCCAGGCAATTGATGTCCAAGATTAGTAGACCAACTCCTGCCTGCATCTACTACTATTACTCTACACATCGACTGCTATCCAGCATGCATCTAGTGTATTAAGTTAATGGAGAAACGGAGTAATGCAATAAGAACGATGACATAATGTAGGAAAGATCTATTTATGTAGAAATAGACCCCATCGCTTTGTCCTTAGTAGCAACGATACATACGCGTCGGTTCCCCTTCTGTCACTGGGATCAAGCACCGTAAGATCGAACCAACTACAAAGCACCTCTTCCCATTGCAAGATAAATAGATCAAGTTGGCAAAACAAAACCCAAATATCGGAGAAGAAATACGAGGCTATAAGAAATCATGCATATAAGAGATCAAAGAAACTCAAATAACTTTCATGGATATAAAAGATAGATCTGATCATAAACTCAATGTTCATCCGATCCCAAAAAAAATACACCGCAAAAAGAGTTACATCATATGGATCTCCAAGAGACCATTGTATTGAGAATCAAATGAGAGAGAGGAAGCCATCTAGCCACTAACTACGGACCCGAAGGTCTACAAGGAACTACTCACGCATCATCGGACAGGCAGCAATGGAACTGGTGAACCCCCTCCGTGATGGTGTCTAGATTGGATCTGGTGGTTCTGGACTCTTCGGCGACTGGAATTAATTTTCATCGACTCCCCTAGGGTTTCTGGAATATTGGGGTACTTATAGAGGAAAGAGGCAGTCCGGGGAGCACCCGAGGTGGGCACAACCCACCAGGGTGCGCCTGGGCCTCCTAGCACACCCTAGTGGGTTGTGCTCCCCTCGAAGCACTCCCCAGGCGCTGCCTTGGCACATTGGGTGTCTTCTGGTCCATAAAAAATCTCCGTGAAGTTTCGTCGCATTTGGACTCCTTTTGGTATTAATTTCCCGCGATCTATAAAACATTCAAAAAAACAACAACTGGCACTTGGCACTACGTCAACAGGTTAGTACCAAAAAATGATATAAAATGACTATAAAATGACCAAGATTGATAGTATGACAACATGGAACAATAAAAAATTATAGATACGTTGGAGACTTATCAGCATCCCATAGCTTAACTCCTGCTCTTCCTCAAGTAGGTAAGTGATAAAAACAGAATTTTTGATGTGGAATGCTGCCTAACATGTCATATCATATTCTTCTCTTTATAGCATGGACATTTGGATTTTTTTATTTTTCAAAGCAATAGTCTAGTTTTGACATGATAACTTAAATAATCAAGCATATCAACAAGCAACCATGTCTTTTAAAATATCAACGCTGAAATAAGCTATCAACAAGCAACCATGTCTTTTAAAATATCAACGCTAAAATTATTTTCGCGAGCACAAAAGTTTCTATTATTTCAGCAAGATCAAACAACTATCACCCAAGAAGATCCTAAAGGCTTTACTTGGCACAAACATGAATTAAAACAAAAAAACACAATCATGACAGTAGCGTAATTGTGCAAACACTCAAGAACATAAATAAAAATATAAAAATAAATTTTATTCATTGGGTTGCCTCCCAACAAGCGCTATCGTTGTACGCCCCTAGCTAGGCATAAGATTTTATTGATGCGCATGAAAGATAATAACTGAAACACAAAGAGAGTATCATAATACATGTGACAAACTCATTTAAGTCTAACATACTTTCTATGCATATTAATTTTATAGGCAAACAAATTATCAAGACAAGAAATAACTAGCATATACATAAGAGAGAAATAAAACATTGACAATCTCAACATAACGAGAGGCAACCTAGTAACATGAAAATTTGTACAACCATATTTTCCTCTCTCTCATAATAATTACATGTAAGCTCATAATAAAATTCAACAATATAGCTATCATAGAAAATTTTCTCTTCATGATCCACATGCATGCAAAGTTGACAATCTTCCAATATAGTGGGGTTACCATTGTGACGCCCGGATAATAAGGCTACAGTAATCCCATGTTAACAATGTTACGTCACCACCGTTACTGTTTAGATGCCGCGTTAGTTCGAAACTGATTCGAATTCAAATGCAAAATTAGTCAAAGAATAAAAGTTTTCAAACGGTAAAACTAAAATGTTCCGAGTGTGTCAGATATTTCATAAGTAATGTGGGTGATGAAACTACACTTTTATAAAATAATGTAATGCAGCAAAGTAATTAAAACATCATTTAAAATAATTAATCAATACTTTTAGTTCGATAAATAATTGTAAACTAAGTTAAAATAATGTTGGGACAATTTAACTCAGCGGGTTTTGGTAAGATACTAATTTAGAATTAAGTTTTGTAATATTCCCAAGTCATTTGAGATATAAACTAAAACAAAATAGTAAATAAAATAAACAAAAGTCAAAATAAAAATAAAAGACAAAGCTCCCCCCCCCACATTGGGCATCGGCCCAGCTGGCTATCCATCCAGCCGGCCCAGCCGACCACCCTGGTGCCCACTGACCTACTAAACCACCGACACCCCCACCGACACCACAACCCCCTCCCCC
>NC_041388.1:603878401-603885820 GCF_002162155.2 Triticum dicoccoides
AATATCTCCTGGATCGGGTCGGGAAGGAGCTCCCGATCCCGATCCGCCGGCGCCTCGCCCGCTGGTCGGCCGCCGCCTGGCCGGCCATCGTCGCCACCACCTCGCCTCCTCCCCGTCGGCCTGCCTCCTCGCCTCCTCATCCCTTTCCTCGACAGAGCGTTGTCCCCGTCCGCCTCCTCGACCCCCGCTGCCAAAACCCCTACGGCCACCATGAGCCCCTCCTCTCCTCCTCTCTCCCTTGTGCCTGACTACGCCTCTGCGCGCTCACCCACGCATGGCCGCGCCAGACACCGCGCCCCGCGCCTCACGACCGCTCTGGCCACCGCCTTGCCACGCCGCTAGGAGCCGCCCGAGCCTTGCGCCATGCCCCGTGTCCTCCCCTCTCCCTCGTGTGGCACTGTCGCTGCCTTTGCCGCTCCTCTGCTGCTGCTAGCGCCGCCGCCCCTACTGCCTTTGCTCCCCGCGCTGAAACCGCTGCTGCTGGCTGCCCGCGCCGCCCGCCTCTGCCGCACGCGCCCCACCCCCGCGACCACCCCAGCTCGAGCACGCCTGCACCAGCCGCCCTCTGCTCCCCGCCCGCGCGCAATTGCCCCTCGCCTCGATGTGCTGGGCCACGCCCACGCGCGCTCACCGCAACCGCTGTGCCCCGCCTCGCTGCGCCTAGCCCCTATCGCTGCCAAGTGAGGCCGCCGTCGCCTCGCCCTCCCCCCGCTCGCCATGCCCAACCTCCCTCCTCGGCGCGCATCGCACTGCTCCGGCCTCCTAGTGCGGCTACCCCCTGCTTCGGCACCGTCCTCGCCTGGCGGCGCCCCCGCTCGATGCTCGCGGCCCCCACCGCCTACTTTGAACCGCGCTCGCCGCCCTCCCTCGTCTGCTCGCCGCGGCCGTGCTCCGGCGAGTCACCCGCGGCGCCCCGGCTGGCTCCGCCCGGGACTCGTCGTTCGGGTTCCCACGGCCGGCGCCCGTAAACCCCACACCCGCTAAGGCCTTTGGCCCTATGACAAACGGGGCCCAGTCTAGAATGTTTTAAAAAAGAGAATAAATAAATAATAATTAATTAATTAATTACCTAAATTAATCCTGATTAGATTAGCTAATTATTTAATTAACCCGCCTAATCTACTAATTGACATGTGGGACCCACACGTCAGTTTGACCCAGTCAACACCTCTGTTGACTGGTGACATCATGTTGACATCAGCAAGCGCTATTCTGGATAATGTTGAATTAAAGTAATTAAATAAATCCTAAAAATGATTTAAATCTTTTATAATTAATATAAAATAAACCGTAGCTCGGATGGAAAAACTTTGTACATGAAAGTTGCACAGAACAACGAGACAAATCTAGATACGCAGCCCATTCGTCGACCACGCATCCCTAGCATAGAAAACGAGCAACTTCCCACCTCCAATTCATTTGTCCAAAAACGCGAACCACTGGGGATACTTTCATGGATGTTTCCCCCCTTTGCCGGTATCACCTCCTACTGCGTTAGGGCCCACCTAGCACCGCTCATTGTCATGTCATGCATCGTTATGCATCTATTTGCATTGTATTCATTCTTTGTTCCCCCTCTTCTCTCCGGTAGACTACGAGACTGACGCCGCTACTGGTGCCCCGATCGACTACGCTGTCGACGACCTCTACTTGCCAGAGCAACCAGGCAAGCCCCACCCCTTGATCAACAGATATCGCCTATTCTTCTCTCTAGTGCTTGCATTAGAGTAGTGTAGGATGTTACTACTTTCCATTAATCCTATTCTGTTGCATAGCCTGTCATTGTTGCTACAGTTGTTGATACCTTACCTGCATTCCTAAATGCCTAGTATAGGATGCTAGTTTATCATAAGTGGCCCTACATTGTTCTCCGGCTGCCATGCTGTACTATCGGGCCGTGATCACTAGGGAGGTGATCATGGGTATATACTTATATACATATACATGATACATGTGATGACTAAAGACGGGTCAGCTCATAGAGTACCCGCGAGTGATTCACAGATTGGGGGCTGAAAGGACCTTTGTCCCGATGGCCCTCTGGCTGGATCTTTGTGGCGGAGCGACAGTGCAGGTTGAGACCACCCAGGAGAGAGGTGGGCCTGGCCCAGGTCTGTGTTCGTGGTTACTTCAAGATAACACGCTTAACGAGATCTTGGTATTTGATTTGAGTCTGGCCACTGGCCTATATGCACTAACCAACTACGCGGGAACAATTATTCGCACTTGACGTCGTGGTATCAGCCAAAGCCTTCGTGATGTCAGCAACTGAGCGGCATGCACCGGGTTGGACCGCGTAACGCAACTTCCTTTGTAATAGAGGTTGCTAGGTCTGCTCACCGACCGTGTACGCAACGTGCAGGTGTGCAATGGGTGATGGGCCTAGACCCCTGCGCCATAAGATTTAGACCGGCGTGCTGACCTCTCTGTTGTGCATAGGTAGGGTTGCGACGTGTTGATCTTTCGAGGCCGGGCATGACCCAGGAAAGTGTCTCCGGACAAAGGGGATCGACCGTGTTGGGAAATGTGGTGCACCCCTGCAGGGAAGTTTATCTATTCGAATAGCTGTGTCCCTTGGTAAAAGGATGAGCCGGAGTTGTACCTTGACCTTCTAACAACTAGAACCAGATACTTAATAAAACACACCCTTCCAAGTGCCAGATACAACCGGTGATCCTCTCTCATAGGGCGGCGAGGGGAGGATCACCGGGTAGGATTATGCTATGCGATGATACTTGGTGAACTTACCATCTACTCTCTTCTACATGCTGCAAGATGGAAGTTGCCAGAAGCGTAGTCTTTGATAGGACTAGCTATCCCCCTCTTATTCCGGCATTCTGCAGTTCAGTCCACGTATACTACCCCTTTCATTTGATACCAATGCATATATAGTGTAGCTCCTTGCTTGCGAGTACTTTGTATGAGTACTCACGGTTGATTTGCTCCCCCTTTTCGCCCTTTCTATACCCGATTGTCGCGACCAGACGATGGAGTCCAGGAGCCAGATGCCACCGTCGACGACGACTCCTACTACATTGGAGGTGCCTACTACTACGTGCAGGCCACTGACGACGACCAGGAGTAGTTTAGGAGGATCCCAGGCAGGAGGCCTGCACCTCTTTCGATATGTAACCCTGTTTGTGCTAGCCTTCTTAAGGCAAACTTGTTTACCTATGTTTGTACTCGGATATTGTTGCTTCCGCTGACTCATCTATGATCGAGCTCTTGTATTCGATCCCTTGAGGCCCCTAGTTTGTAATATGATGCTTGTATGACTTATTTTATTTGTAGAGTTGTGTTGTGATATCTCCCCGTGAGTCCCTGATCCTGATCGTACACATTAGCATGGATGATTAGTGTACGATTGAATCGGGGGCGTTACAAGTTGGTATCAGAGCCGACTGCCTTTAGGAATCCCCCTTCCACACTCCTTGGCCGAAGTTGAGTCTAGTCATTTAAAATTGTTTTACTAACATGGATGTGCGGCCGATGGGTCCACATCGCCATTGGGTGGTATTAAGATCTTTTATTCCTCGTCTATACTCTGGGACTCTGATCTCTCTTCTATTCTGGTTAAATGAATTTTGCTAAATCTAACATTAGGATCTCGTCATCACTTTCACCTGGAGAACACCTTAATACCGATGGTCGTCTGCTGCACCAGAAGATTTTGAAGATAGTCTCTGATATTCTCTCGAGACTTTGTGCCCTTTGCTTTTGCAATTCCCTACCACCAAAATATCCCTATGGATAAATACGTACACTTCCCATTCATACAATCATTCCCCGTTAATCCTGTTATTACAACATACCCCGGAATTCTCTCTAATGTTCCGATAATACTTTCTGCCTATTGCCTTGCAGTTTTTTGCCACATGAATACCCCTACGGATAATTTCTCACACTTACCGAGTATCCACTCATCCCTAGTTGATTCATGTATGTCACCAATCTTCAAAATACCATTCGATCTTCCGAAAATCCTCAGTAGCCTATTGCTCTTGAAATTCTTGCTTGCTTGCATTATGGTTAATCCCATAAGTCTTGTAATCTTATTGGCATACCTTGCCATTATCATTTGGAGTCCGTTAATTCAATATGTTGTGGATGCTCGCAATCCTCTATCGGATTCTACAATTCATCCTTCTGGATCAGACGTCATTTTAAAACATGAGCTGGTTCTCGACCAATCAAATTTGCGTTGATTGTACCCCTAAGCTTACTCAACTTATCCATCCTTAATCAGAGCATTTGCTTATGATCCCTTGATTTGGAAATCATAATTACTTTGCATTTGAGCTTTGAGTTAGTTAGTTGTTTCTATAATCTGATCTCCTGGCATTCTTTCTTCCTCTGCTTGAGTACCGATGCTCACATCAGATCCCTTGTGAACCACCAGATCCTTTGTTGGATTTTATCCGACAACGTCCTTCATAATCCATCACTTTGGAAGTCTTTCCATGATACATAATGCCATTGGTAAATTCTATTCCTTGATTTGACCAACCATGATTTGCCTTCGAGCTCGTAATACTTACTCTCGAAGCTTGTGGTATATGTTTCTAAGATGCCCCGATGGGTTGAGCCTATGCCTTCCTTAATCTGTGTGAACCCGGAAACTACTACGGGTCATACTCTACTGGTGTTATGTCAGATAAAAATTTCAATATTACAACTTCTTCGAAAATGAGAAGTGAGTGGAAGGTTATGCATTGGAGAAGTGGGAGTCGACCTTGAACTTTGTGTTCATGCCCATGGACCCGATGTGGAACTTATCATGGAAGCTTCTTGCAAAATATTTAATCATTTGGATAATTCTTTCAGCGTCAATATGGATAACCATATTGTTCTTATTTGATCCCATTTCTCGGGCATGTTTAAGCATTTGTCTTCTGTGGATCAATATCTCATTCCAACATTTACTTTGATCTACCGTTGAGTATTACCCTCTGGTATCTCGAGAATATCACAAAACTACATAACTTCTGATGAGTTCTTCATCAACTATTGTTCTCGCCAATTCCAATTCCCCCTCCCCAGGTTATGAGTGATTAGTCACTCGAGAACACCGATAACTGAATCATGTCCGCACTACGATTCAACAACTCTTACTAACCATCATTGCTTACGAGTTTGAACTCGATCACATCATTCCTAGCCTGATTGGCTATATCATTATTGTGTGGATTTTAACTGTGCAGCCTGGTCCTTGTTCCTGCTTTCGATGATGAGCTAACCCTACGTCGATCTTCCTCGTCATATCATTTCTCCTTGAACAACAAGCTTGATTTCGTGTATGTGTCCAATCCTTGGATTCAATAACCTTTCCCTTCATCATTCCTTTGACTTGATGTCATCGCCGATCAATTACACCTACATGAAATCTCTCGACAATTGTGTCATGATCATCATCAACATTTTGAGCTCTTTCAGGATATCAATCAAATTCATGATGGGAAATACCATCTTTGCCCCTTGATGATTTGTGTTATCATCGACCACATTATTGCCTCCCCTCTGACACAAACTTGATCTTGTTATGGAGCTCCTTGCTATCTAGCTTATTTTATGTTCCACCTTGGATTATTATCATCTTTTATATCAAGGATGTTGTCAGAAATTCTCCACCTCTTAAGAATTCGTTTTATAGTATTACTTCACGCCATCTCCGTTCATTTCTTTGTCCTCATGTGGTTTCTAATCGAAATACCGGCTATCAAACTTTGAGGTGTAAATTCAAAACTTCTAGCGACTCTATTGCTTAGAAGTGAATGGTCGATAGTTTCATTCTACTTCTTTTGTTCATTTAGTCACCATTCTAACATTGATCGTGCGACCCAGCCCATATTTCTGGTGAACCTTTCAATCAATGTTCAATTGTGTATGCTTTCCTCGAGCACACCATTATATCATCTGATCTGACAAATGTTATCTCCTTGTTCACATGATTGTGGAAACCCATCTTTTTGGAAATCTGGAGGAATGGTTGCTGAGCCATCAGCCACCTCCTCACCCTCTCCTTGGCTTAATGATGAACTCTTGTTTCGGAACTCGCTTCCATAGTTCGTTTCTCGAGAATCTTACAATGTCATCTCGTCAATTGGTGTTGCGCCTTTTCTTCTCAGGCATCCCGAGTCTGAGGTATCCCGACACTGTGCTACTAATGTTGGTGACATTTTGGTAACCACCAATGGACGAGAACTTTGCCTATTGGTCCGCCTCTTTTCAACGAGCAGGAATATGGTTCTCTTTGTCCCTCGCCCTTGGTACCAACGATGCTGCCAATATAACTGACAGACTATAATCTGACGTGCCTTGCTACCACGACCGTGCAAGATGTCACCACTCTTTCTACTTTTAACCCACATGGTGGGCCCATAACCCACAGTTCCACAGGATCGAGACCTGACTCTCCTGTACACCCTTGTTGCCAAAGTTATTCCTCACACTTGCTTCGTATGTAATTCACGAGCCACCTTTCTAGAGATGATCTACTCTAGTATCAGACACAATACTTTTTCTGATTGCTCAGAACCCCTTTCACCCTCTGTTTCAGGCAACGAGCGATTGCCTGCCCACTTGAAGCTTCTCATGGCACCTTCTTACCTTGCTCTCGATACTTTCTTAAGTTTTAATTCAAGAGATATGCTCTGCCACCTTCCCTGAGATATCTACCAGATAAGCAACCGTGTAGAGTTCCGTTCTTTTGAAGTTTCCTCCTTATCTTTTGTGTAAGTATGATGGAGATCCTGAAGGAAGAATGAAAACTTCGTCACGATGCCATGAAGCGAGAAATAAAAACAGAAACGAAAATGATCAACTTCTTCGAGAAGAGCAACCAAGACCGAGAAGATCCGTTAGAATTTCGTAACCAGAACTTTCCCCCTTATTCCACCTCTTAAAACACGGGACGAGATTTCTTGTAGTGGAGGAGAATTGTGATGCCCGAATAATATGGCTATAGTAATCCCACTTTAAAGATACCATGCCACTACCATTACTGTTTAAATGTCGCGTTAGTTCGAAACCGATTCGAATTCAAATTCAAAATTAGTCAAACAATAACAGTCTTCGAACGGTAAAACTAAAATGTTCCAAGTGTGTCAGATATTTCATAAGTAATGTGGGTGATGAAACTACACTTTTACAAAATAATTTAATGCAACAAAGTAATTAAAACATCATTTAAAATAATTAAAACATCATTTAAAATAATTAAAACATCATTCAAAATAGTTAATAAATACTTTTAATTCGATAAGTAATTGTAAACTAAGTTAAAATAATGTTGGGACAATTTATCTCAGTGGGTTTTGGTAAGATACTAATTTAGAATTAAGTTTTGTAATGTTCCAAAGTCATTTGAGATCTAAACTAAAACAAAATAGTGAATAAAATAAACAAAAGTCAAAATCAAAA
>NC_041388.1:603886081-603899311 GCF_002162155.2 Triticum dicoccoides
CCATCCAGCCGGCCCAGCCGACCACCCTGCTGCCCACTGGCCTACTAAACCACCGACACCCCCACCGACACCACAACCCCCTCCCCCGAAATATTTCCTAGATCGGATCGGGAGAGGAGCTCCCGATCCCGATCCGCCGGCGCCCCGCCCGCCGGTCGGCCGCCGCCTGGCCGGCCACTGTCGCCACCATTGTCGGTGTTCTGGGAACGGGGGTCCGCAGACTTGCCAGCCCGCGGCCCGCGGTGTGGCTGAGCCAGCAGGCGATATAGCCCATCTTCACCAGCAATGCACTCAAGACCCTCGTGAGGGGCCAAGCCTCGCGAGGCGGACGACGCAGGACCTCCTTCGGAGTGGCCCAGCTGGGCAGGCTCATGAGGAGCAGAGATATCAAGGCAGGTCGAACCTCATGAGGCTTTCGTGACGTGAGCCGTGACGATCGACACCAGGCGGGCGCCAGCGCGCACAACGTCCTTGTTTCCTCTTTGGTGCAAAAGAGGGCAAGCGCAGCCGCGGAGTACCGAGGCATCAGGAAAAGGTTGCCATTTCAGTGCAACAAGACCAAGACCAAGGACTGCAAGATGGAGGTCATTGTGGAGCCCGGAACAGCGTCACCACCAGAACTTTGTGCAGGCGAAGACTATGTTTGTCAGGATAGCTTGTACTAGCTGCCCCCCTTCGAATTAGCCCGCCATTGTTGGCTCCCTTCCAGCTCGATATTTGGGAAGAGGTCCAGGGCCTCTATAAATAGGACTAGCCACCACAGTGAAAAGGGGACGAGGCTCGAGGAAACAAGGAGGCTCGAGGAAACGACAAAGCTTGAGGAAACAACGAAGCTCGGGAGAGACCACCTCACACACAAGCTCACCGAGCCCAAGAATAGCTCAACCTCGGGAGGCCGTTCTTCCCTTGTATTCTTCATCATTGGCCCAAGAGGCAATCAACCACCACCACACTAGAGTAGGGTGTTACACCGCAACGGTGGCCCGAACCAGTATAAACCATGTGTCCATCTGTGTCGTGAGTTCGTCGAGTTCGTCCGCGTAATCCTAGCAAGCTAGAGCATAGATCGGTTGGAGAGATAGACTTCGCACACACTCCAGTGTTCGAACCTTAAGGGTTTGCCGGGACCCCAACCCTAACATTTGGCGCACCAGGTAGGGGTGCGCCGTAGCTTCCTCTCCGTCGCTCATCGCTCCATCGCCCCGTCGTCTCCATGGCGGACGCTCGCCATGCTCGAGCTGAGCGTCGGGCCGCCCTCGCCACCTGCGTCGCTCAGTCCGCACCCGTCGGTGGGCCGCCTCATCGATGTCCGTCCCCCGCCGCCAACGCATCCACCGGCCCGGTGGGAAACGAGCAGCATGCGTCCTCGCAACATCCTTCGGTGCGGCAGGACGGCCGCACCGCTACTCCATCACTCGCTCGTGCTGGCTCTTCGTCTCACGTGCACCGCGCTTCCCTGGAGGCACGGGCCGCGCTCATCACGGCAAACGAGCTCCTGCGTTACCGCCCTGTCGATGACATCTATGAAGAGTGGGTCGACCACATCGCCAAGCTCGTCCGTGTCGCGGGGGGCTCTCTGGCGCCGTCTCACTCTCTGCCTCCCCCTCAACAGGCTGCGAGCAATGGGGCCCGTGGCGCGCCACCACCACCTCAACCCCAAGACGGGGCCTTGGCGCCAAGGCGCGCGCCTCCGCGACGCGATCCGCTGCGCCCGGCGCCCACGCGTGAAGAAAGGAGCTGCCAAGAAGTCCCGCGACCGCGAGAAGCCGCACCGTCGCTCCCCGTGGCACCTCGTCAAGACGGCGCGCTGCCTGTAGTGGCGCAGCGCGGACCTCACCAAGACCAAGCTCCGCCCCAAGTCGGGCCCCGACAACCACAGCAGGCTGCCGTGCCTTCACCCCTGAGCTGCGTATTATTGTCTGGCCAGGCAAGTTCAAGCCAAATCTGCCTCCACGGTACGATGGCACCACCGACCCAGTGGAGTTCCTGCAGCTCTATGAGTTGAGCATCGAAGCGGCCAATGGCGACGAGAAGGTCATGGCGAACTGGTTTCCCATGGCTCTCAAGGATGGGGCCCGCTCCTGGCTCGTGAACCTGCAGCACGGCTCGATCTCCTCGTGGGACGAGATGCGCGACCGCTTCGTCGCCAACTTCCAGGGAACTCGTGACCACCCATCGGTCGCGGGCGACCTACGCTGCATCAAGCAACGACCAGGAGAGACCCTCGAGAAGTACATCCAGCGCTTGAACGACACCCGCCTCAAGATTCCCAAGGTCTCGGACAAGGCCATCATCTCGGTGTTTTCCGACGGCGTCCGTGACGTCAAGATGAAGGAAGAGCTAGCCATCCATGAGGAGCTCTGCACATCTCAGGAGCTGTTCAACCTGGCGACCAGGTGCGCAAGAGCTGAGGAGGGGTGCCTCTCTCTCCTGGAGCTGCCAGCTATAGGAGTGGAAGAAAAGAAGGCCAAGGCCAAGGACGTGAAGTGCAAAGAGGCAGTCGTGCTCGCAGCGGAGCCCGACACCAAGCGAGGCAGAGATCAGCCCGAGTCATCCAAGAACAGCCGGCCCTTTGGCGCCTTCCACAACCTGAACACCCACAACACCAGCGACTGTCAAGAGCTCAGAGCTATTCGAGAAGGACACTTTAGTCGACGCCCCGAGCGCAGCGACCGGGGCTACAGCCGCGGAGGAGGACGCAGAGGCGGACACTGGGACGACCGTGGCCCGTGCCAGGAGTGACGCGACCGGCCTCGCGAGGACCGCTGGCAGGATCAACCTCGCGAGGGCCCCTGGAGGGACCCGCCTCGTGAGGATCGCCCCCAGGGCAACGCCGGTCTTCCCCCGTTGCCGCCGCCAAGGAGGAACGACGACCATCACCAGGACGAGGGGGCTGCGGGCTTCCAGGAGCTGCATGCAGTCGCTTGCGTCCTGGGCAGCGCTCAGGCCCCAGCTTCTCAACGCATCTTCAAACAGTTCGCTCACGAAGTAAACATGGCGCTCCCCAAGCTTGAGGCCACGCGCCCGCTCCGGTGGTCCCAATGCGCCATCACCTTCAGCTCGGCCGACCAGCTCAAGTGCGCAGCCGCCGCTGGCACACTCCCTATGATGTGCTCACCAGTCATCAGCAATGTGCAAGTCACCAAGACTCTCATCGACTATGGCGCAGGGCTCAACGTCCTATCCGCCGACACATTCGACAGCCTCCAAGTGCCCTATGAGCAGCTCCAACCAACCAAGCCTTTTTCAGGAGTGACTGGCGGTTCCACCACACCAATAGGGCAGGTCCGCCTGCCTGTCACCTTCGGGGAGCGCAAGAATTACGGCACCGAGCTCATCGACTTCGACGTCGCACACATCCGCCTGCCGTACAACGCCATCCTCGGGTACCCAGCCTTGACCAAGTTCATGGCAGTCACTCACCACGGCTACAATGTCCTCAAGATGCCAGGAAGCGGGGGGACCATCACGGTCCCATGCCAAGAAAGGGATGTGGTGTGCTCCCTTGAGCGTGCCTTCCAAGCCGCGGCAATCGACAAACCTGACTACAGAAGTGAGGGCCCTCCGGAGACCATCCCCAAGAAGAATCTACTGTGCCGTGCAGGACCCCAAGAAGATGGCGTCGCATCAGGAGCCTCGTCAGGATCGGCGCCCGCTCCAGGGGTGCCTCCCTCCACCGCATAGGAAAGCGCGCTCGGCACCCTCCTCGGGCAAGGCTCGGGGGCTCTCTTCTGGAGGGCCTCAGACCTTGCCACTCTCACGAGGGAGGCGCTTGGGCACCACTTGGAAGCGTGCTTCGCGACACGTGTTCCATAGGAGAGCATGAGGCAAGGATTGCCCACCACCAAGGAGTTCATCACCAAGACCGCCCAAGAGCTACAAGACGCAACAGCCATGCGCGGCGACAGCCTCTCATAGAGTGTGGCTCACCACCCAGGTGAGGGTGCTGAGTTACGCGCCTGCATCGACATCCCATGGCTCAACAGGGCAGCATCTCAGGAACGCTTCTGGCCATCACGCGCGGACCGCTGTGAGGGTCCACTGCACAGCTACGTTCGCATGCCCTTCGGCTTGCCGAGCGCGGCGTCAGCCTATCAGCACAACCTACGGCAAGTCCAGGCGGCTCAGGGGGCCAGGTTCCATGCCGTTCGGGAGGAGATGGCAACGGCCTTCGGGGAACCTCCTGAGCTCCTAGAGCCTCCTGAGGCTCAGGGTCCCGGTGACATCTTGGCTTCAGCTGCACCAGCTCTACTTCGTCTAGAGACCCAGGTGACATCTTCCAAGTTCGTCTAAGCTGGGAGCGCCCTTCGGGCTACACTATTCCCAGACCGCGTGGGTCCGTCCCCGCGGCATGTATCCCTTTTACTTATGTCTTTAGCTCACCTTGCTGGGGGTGCCCCTCAGGCTGCATCAACCCCACGCCGCTTGGGCCAGACCCAGTAGCATGTATCTTCCTGCATTTATCCAAGTCGATCTGCTCTTCATGCTTAACCTGGCGATGGCTATCACCTGCCAAACTGCTATCTCCCGTTTGATTACCACCCACCTCGAGCCCGTTCGCCCCATGTAATTTGCTTGCACGTTAAAAGGGGGGAACCTGAGCATCGCGACTCAGGAGCTCTTACTGGCTCTCCAGCCCTCACCCCCTGGCCTTGACCAAGGCATCGCGACCTGGCATACTAGCGGTGGCTGAGCTCGCTCGAGGGCCGGGACCTGAGGACGTAGAGTGCTTGCATCTAACCTCCATGCAGGGACATACAGCTACGAAGACTCAAGACCAGGTGAGGGAGTCCTGGATTAGGGGGTATCCGAAAAGTCGGACTATATTCTTTGGCCGGACTAATGGACTATGAAGATACAAGATTGAAGACTTTGTCCCGTGTCCGGATGGGACTCTCCTTGGCGTGGAAGGAAAGCTTGGTAGTACGGATATGTAGATCTCCTTCCTTGTAACCGACTCTGTGTAACCCTAGCCCCCTCCGGTGTCTATATAAACTGGAGGGTTTAGTCCGTAGGACCAACAACACACAATCATACCATAGGCTAGCTTCTAGGGTTTAGCCTCTTCGATCCCGTGGTAGATCAACTCTTGTACTACTCATATTATCAAGAACAATCAAGAAGGACGTAGGGTATTATCTCCATCAAGAGGGCCTGAACCTGGGTAAACATCGTGTCCCCCGCCTCCTGTTACCATCCGCCTAGACGCACAGTTCGGGACCCCCTACCCGAGATCCGCCGGTTTTGACACCGACATTGGTGCTTTCATTGAGAGTTCCACTGTGCCGTCACCGTAAGGAAGGATGCCTCGTCTCGTTGTTAAAAACAACATTACTGCTGGGGGAGGCCTGGTTGTCGGCCAAACTCTCCGGCTAATCGGTTGCATCATGACCGCCTGTTCGGCTGCTGCACCGACGATGACTTCTCGGGTCATCGAAAACAGCCTCCACGTCGGCTCGGAATTTGCCGAGCAGATGGATCCAATGGAGCTCTCATCCCTAAACGAGCTCTTGGATCGCATCGCCGCCTTGGGAGTCGCTACGGACTATGATTGGATTGGGCTTAAACCCGATCAAAGGGAGATTAACTCTCCACCGGTCACCCATCATATTGCGGTGGTGGAGGAATAATGCGACGATTCTTCCTCTATGTTGAGGACTAACTATGTCCGGATTCCTGAGCTCTCCGAGCCAGATACCCGTTTATGGGAGGACATCACCCAAGCCCTGAACCTAGAGTCAGGCGGCGGGCCAGACTTATCGGGCAACATCCCGGAACCCAAACTTCCAAGATTGGAAACTCCTCGGCCCCTGGGTCTTAGATCGGGTAAGGGTTCAGACTCAAATCCACCCACCCACCCAAACATAAACGATCTTTCCCACATCAGGCAACCGCTTCAGGAAACAGTACATCATTATTGGGCCAGATTCCTCCTTGTGATGAACAAGGTTAAGGACTGTCGCGAGGAAGACACGGTCTTATTTTTCCACAATAATTGCACGGACAAGGGAATCCTTAACGCCATAAGCCACCGTGACATATCACGCTTCGCTGACTTGGTGTCCATAGTACGAAAGTACTGTGCGAGGGAAAGCGACTGGAAAACCGAAACGGAATTTTGGGATAATCCGGCTCCAAATATACACCCACTCCGAAGTAAAAGGGTGCACTATAATAAGACACCCGAGTTAATTAAAATGAAGAAAAAACCCTCTACAGGGCATGGAACCGTATTGGAGGGATGGCTCAACGGACCCTGCAAAATTCATAGTACAGCAGATACCATACCAACACACAGCCTTAGAGCATGTTGGGTACTCCGGCAGGTGGCCAAAAGTGGTGAGGATCTTCTCATCCCAGATGCCACAGAGCACCATCCCGGGGATAACAATACGGTATTAACAGTCTTTGACACCTTCGCATCAAATAACAGGCGCAAACGAACACTCCGCAGCCTTGCCGATATCTGCCCCGTGGCAGCAATAAATCCATGGAGTGACACGACTATTACCTTCAATGCCAGTGACGACCTTAAATTCCGAACAGCCCGAGCACCAGCTGCACTGGTCCTCAGTCCAATTGTGGACGGCTTTCGACTCACCAAAGTACTCATGGACGACGGCAGTGGATTAAACCTCATCTATGAGGAAACTCATCAAAAAATGGAAATAGACTGGAACCGCATTGAGCAAAGCAGCACAACCTTCAAAGGAATCATCCCCAGTCGGGAAGCACGCTGTTCTGGGAAAATCACACTAGATGTGGTATTCGGCACGCCGGAGAACTATAGGTCCGAAGAAATTACATTCCAAGTGGCCCCGTTCAGTAGCAGATACCACGCCCTTTTAGGGCGGGAGGCGTTCATGATCTTCCAAGCCATACCCCATTACGGGTACATGAAGCACAAAATGCCCGGGCCCAATGGAATCGTCACTCTCGCTAGTGATCCGGACACAGCACTCCGCGCTGAAAACAAAACAGCCGCATTGGCCCTCGAGGCATTATCCGAAGCCCTTTCGGCCGAGGAATTAACTGGGCTACGCTCCATAGTGGACAGGGACGACGTGATACTTGACAAGAGATCCAAGTCCACATCTCTTAAACCAGCGGATGAAGTAGTCAAATTCCAAGTCCACCCAACGGACCCTACAAAAATAGCCTCCATCGAGGCACAGTTATACCCCACCGTATACGCCGCACTACGAGAGTTCCTGCGTGAGAATTGGGACATATTCGCTTGGCACCCCTCAGACATGCCAGGAATCCCACGCAGGCTGGCCGAGCATAGCCTTAATATTCTAAAGGGATTCAAGCCGGTCAAGCAGACTCTTCGGCGTTTCTTTGAACCTAAGAGACAAGCTATTGGAGAGGAAATAGCCAAGTTATTGGAGGCCGGATTCATTAAAGAAATAACACACCCGGACTGGCTAGGAAACCTGGTGATGGTACCAAAGAAGGACAAATCCTGGCGCCTATGTGTCGATTTCAAGGACCTCAACAAGGCTTGCCCAAAGGATCCCTTCCCCCTCCCCCGGATCAATCAAATTATTGATGCTACCGCAGGACACGATTCATTGTGTTTCCTCGACGCATACTCCGGCTACCACCAAATCAAGATGGCGGAGTCCGACCAAGACGCAACGGCATTTATCACACCATACGGCCCCTTCTGTTTCAACACAATGCCTCTTGGGCTCAAAAACGCGGTGCAACATATCAGCGCATGATTCAGACATGTCTGGAGAAACAGATCGGCAAAACAGTAGAGGCATACGTAGATGATCTGGTCGTCAAAACCAAACACATCGACTCTCTAATAGACGACTTGAGGCTCACATTCGACAACCTCCGAACATACGACATCAAGCTCAATCCGGAAATATGCGTTTTCGGTGTACCAGCCGGAAAGCTCCTGGGTTTCATTGTCTCCAGTAGAGGAATTGAAGCAAATCCGGCCAAAATTCGAGCTCTATCACAGTTGGCTATCCCAATGGACCTCAAACAAATCCAGAAATTAACCGGATGTGTGGCGGCTCTAAGCCGCTTTGTCTCCCGCTTAGGAGAAAAGGCATTACCCCTTTATCGCCTCCTTCGGCGCACCGAACACTTTGAGTGGACGGATGCTGCCACAGCCGGATTGGAAGAAATAAAGGCCATACTGGCAACCAACCCAATCCTGGCCGCGCCAAACATCGGCGAACCAATGTTGTTGTACATTGCGGCAACTCATCAGGTTGTAAGCGCAGTGCTCGTCGTCGAACGAGAAACGGACGAACATAAATTCCCCCTTCAAAAGCCGGTATATTATGTATCCACTGTCCTCACTCCATGCAAATCACGGTACCCACATTATCAAAAGATAGCCTATGCGGTATTCATGGCATTCCAGAAGCTGCGACACTACTTTCAGGAGTGTTCAATTACAGTAGCCTCGGAAGTGCCACTTAATGATATTATAAACAACCGCGATGCCACGGGTCGGATTGCCAAATGGGCCATTGAGCTCCTCCCGTTCGACATAACATACAAACCCCGGCGAGCCATTAAATCGCAAGTATTGGCCGACTTTGTCACTGAATGGACGGAAGCCGAACTCCCTAAAGAGTACGGCGCATACTCCAATTGGATCATGCACTTCAACGTCTCCAAAGTGTTGGCTGGTCTGAGGGCTGGCGTCGTCCTGACGTCCCCAACTGGAGATACAGTTCAATACGTACTACAGATACTGTATACAGACTCCAACAACGCTGCTGAATATGAAGCCATGTTACATGGTCTTCGGATGGCAGTTTCCATGGGCATTCAACGCCTGGAGGTGCATGGGGATTCAAACCTCGCAATATCCCAAATAAATGGAGACTTCGATGCCAAGGATCCGAAGATGGCGGCCTATCGCAACACTGTCCTACAGATGTTAGCTCGGTTCGAGGGGCTCGAATTTCACCATGTGGCTCGGGAAAACAATCAAGCGGCGGATACCCTCGCCCGCATCAGCGCAAAATGCGATGCGGTCCCCCCCATCATCTTTTTGGAGAGGTTGTTTAAGCCATCTGTGGTATGGGAAGGGGACACCGGTAACAATAGTCCGGACCCGGCCAAAATGCCCGATACCAAACACTCTGACATAATCGAAGGCTCTGCCACGGAAATAACACCTTCAGCCCACGTAATAATGGCCATCATCGCCCCGTGGACAGAACCATTCCTGGCCTACCTAACTAGGCAGGAACTTCCCGAGGACCAAAATGAGGCACGCTGCATAGTGCGGCGATCTAAAGCCTACAGGGTCCACGAGGGAGAGCTGTATAAAAAAGCACTACCGGAGTCCTTCAAAGGTGCATCTCCGAAGAGGAAGGCCGGAAGCTTTTGGCAGAAATTCACGCCGGACTCGGCGGCCACCACGCCGCAGCCCGGGCCCTTGTAAGCTAGGCCTTCCATATAGGTTTTTATTGTCCGACGGCCCGGGTAGATGCACAAGACTTGGTCCAACGCTGCGTCGGTTGCCAGCTTTTTGCAAAACCAAAGCCACATGCCACCCACCGCCCTCCAAACAATCCCCATTACCTAGCCCTTCGCAGTCTGGGGCCTTGACATGGTTGGACCCCTTAAAGGGGGAACCCATAAGAAAAAATACTTACTGGTCATGGTGGATTAATTCACCAAATGGATAGAAGCCAAACCTGTTAAAATGGCCGAATTCGGACCGGTGATAGATGTCATATCCGGGGTTGTACACTGTTATGGCGTCCCCCACAGCATCATCACTGACAACGGCACGAACTTCACGGCTAACGAGGTAAAACTCTGGTGCAGCAACATGGGCATTAAGCTCGATTATGCCTCTGTCTATCACCCACAAACTAACAGCCAAGTTGAGCGAGCAGATGGTCTTATCATGAGCGGCATCAAACCCAGATTAGTGCGGTCCTTAAAGGAGTCTAACACGCACTGGGTAGAGGAGCTCGACTCCGTACTCTGGGGGCTGCGGACCATGCCGAATCGTACTACCGGATACACACCCTTCTTTACGGTGTACAGCGCAGAGGCGGTTCTGCCCTGCGACATAATTCACGACTCACCTCGAGTGCGCATGTACGAAGAAAGAGAAGACGAGCTCGATCGACAGGAAAGTCTGGACACCCTGGAGGAGGAGCGCGACGTGGCAAAAGCCCGTTCCGCATTCTATCAGCAACAGGCTCGCAGATACCAAAGCAGAAAAGTATGGGCCAAAACTTATAATGTTGGCGAGCTAGTTTTACGCCTGCCAGAGAAGAAAAAGACCAAGCTCGAGCCCAAATGGGAAGGTCCCTTCATTATTGACCAAGTTCTGACCGGTGGAGCGTACCGTCTGCGGGATGCATCGAATAATCGACTTGAGCCGAACCCATGGAACGCAGCCAGGCTCCGAAGATTCTATGCCTAGTGACGGACTCTATGTTCGTCTCCTTCCTCTGTCCATTTTTTGCATATACATTATCTGTGTTTTTTCTCTTTCTTTCTTTTATTCTTTCTCAAGGCCTTCAAGGGCCAACTTGCTTGCACACTATTGACGCGCTAACCGCGCTCATTATACCTGGGGGCTTCTTACACAGAAGCTTAATTATTTATCTGGGCTTCATGCCCCGCACATGTGTTATTCTTCCACATGTACCTTTTCTTCGGCATTATATGCATCGATATGACATAAGTTTTGGCCAAGCTGGGTTGCCTGGCTCTTGTATTTATGCCCTACGTTCCCATTAATTTAGCTAGGGCATAAGGGGAGCACCTCTGCGATTGTTATTGCCGGGTCAGCCGGATGTGTACCTCAGACTGGGTGAAGCCGAAAGCTAGCGTTCTTAAGGGAATATTCGGTCGGTGAACAAAAGATGATTTTTATTTATTTTCCATATGTGCCCCCAGATGTTTTTGCCTGTGTCTCCTCTCGCAGTCCGGACATGCACTTTAGGGCATGCGTACCCAGGGAAAGGAACCCTTAACGGAACTATTCTCCCTGGAAGATGTTTCTTACTACCCATGTAATATAACATAACTAGTTGGGTACTTGTCTGTTCAAGAACTAATGACCCCTACGCCTGGTTTCCATGCATACCCCGGTTCTTATATAACTGAGCGGGTAATCGGATACACTCCGGACTATCGGGTCCCGAGGTTGAAGGGAAAAGGTCCGCCATGACAAATGATTTACAATCCGGCTAGAAGGCATTATACATGTCACTTTAATTACATAGTCATGTAGACTGACTAAATTCCTCTTCTATACCATCCAACATGCTGTCTAGCCTACAATTCTGTTGGGAATACTTTGCGGCTAATTCTACTTGCCCATACACTAAGCTAACGGGGATCTCTTTCCCATCGGGCCGCACAGGTCCAACCTCGGCCATGTGGTTTGGGTCAGCCTTGGTATACCGCGTCTTCACCATGGCCCGGGCTTCCCTGGCACCTTGACGGCAGGCCGATATCTTCCATAATTGGAAGCGCCGCCGTGCTCCCTTGAGCTTCTCCGCAAGCTCTCCAATGCCTGCTGGCAGGGAGACGGATGGCCACAAGGCCTGGACAATACCTTGCATCACCTGCCGAACTTGTTGGTGCAGTTGTGAGAGCTCGGGTAGAAGATCACCCGCAGACCCGGGCATCTCCTCCGTGGGACGACCCGTCAGCATACTTGCAGACATAACTTTGTTAGTCGGCTTCTCCGCCGCACTCTTTTAAGGGTTTGTTCAAGCACTTACTGAAAATGCCGCGTCAAAGCCGCTTATTCTCCTTCACGGAGTCCGCAAGCTGGGCTCGAACATCTTACAGTTCCACGCTCAGCTTGGTATTGGCGTCTTGGAGATTTTTTTCTCCTGCATGACCTTAGTCAGCATGCGTTCGCCAACCTTTAGCTATCGTACGACATGCTGGTCCTCTGGATTCTCTCCGGAGTCATCTGCAATATCTATTGTTAGATCTGCAGCCATGCCGCACACTATATGGTACCTATCATTCTTTGAAACAAATGTTACCAGTTGGGGACTTTTCAGGTTCCTTCAATGCGGCAACGGCGGCCCGAAGTTGGGTCTTGCATTCCTCCAGCTCCCGTGACAGTGGAGTATTCTTCTCTGTAAGAACCTGCACAATAAATGATCCTTAAATCAGTTGTGCCAACTGTTTCAAGTCTCAGGGGCTACTGATATATATACTCATCAAATTTGCTTACTCGTACATCCTTTACATACTGGTCCATGGCTCTGGCTAGACCATTTTGAGCAGCACGGATGTACGCATCTCCCGAGTTGAATGCATCAAACGCCTCTCGGGAGAAACAAGCGTCACGGAGTACAGCTCGGCGACGCCTGTGATTCATGGCGCTCTCCACTTCAGAATTCGTAGCGGATATCTTATCCGCATCCTCTGTAGAAGGAGCATCCGGCGTGTACCTCGTTTTAGCTTCTGCTTCTGTGTCCGGCCCCGGAGCCCGACTGGTAGAGGCGTGATCAGCGACCCCTCCGTATATTGTACGGCAAGCATTCTTCCTTCTAGGAAACACGGGTGTTATTATGTTTTTAAAGACGACAACCACGGAGTGAGGTGTTGCATCATACCTCTGCGCCGGCGTCCCCGTACAGACCACCTTCCTTTTTAGCCTGTCCGGCTTTGAGACCCCTTGTTGGCGAGTTGCCGCGGGCTCGGCATGGCGTCCCGAGGGCCTTCCCCATAAAACACCATTTGTATATGGTAGGTGAAGTGCATAAAAGGAAATCCTTTTCAAAGGTTGGGACTCCGGTCTCATTTACCTGCGAGGCTGGGAGTAGCCCAGTGTAGTCGGCTATAATGGCCACCATGGCGTCATCACAGCTTAGCTGATAGAAAATCCTATCAATCATCTCCACGAATATGTCCGGATCCTCTTTCAGGCCGGGGTCAAGGACCCGCTCAGGATCCTCCGGTTGTGGAGGTGAGCTATTGATCTCCCCTACCGCCTTACGCAGTTCCTGCGATGAAACGACAAGGTAAATATTTATCACGAAAACAAGGATAGAATGGAAGTAAAAAGAGCGGAAGCTCACCCAGCTTTGAGGGTTGTTCATGGAGAATCCATCCCGTGGCTTGATGCGGAGGAACTCCTCTTCTTCCCCCTTATACAGATCAGATAGAATTTTTGCTAGAGCAGCAACTGAGTCCGATCCCTTGTGCCCGCAGCGAGTGGCATCATCTTCCCCGTTGAAGTGCCACATGGAGTGGCCT
>NC_041388.1:603899641-603972564 GCF_002162155.2 Triticum dicoccoides
ATATTGCCATAACCTCGGTTATGGTCAGTCCTGATTTGGCCAGCAACTTTATCCGGCCCATCAGATAAAATATGTCTCTATCATCTTCCTCCTGTGGGCTCCGTGGGCTAGCTTAGGCGTTTCTTCAAAGGGGCGTTGTCGAACTCAGGAAGACCAATCCGGATAGGATCCGGGAGAGGAACATCCTCCATATAAAACCACTCCGAAGGCCAGTCCTCGGACATCTTCTTCGGGGTACCGGATAGGTATCCGGTCCCGGCAATGCGCCATACTTTGGCCCCGCCCACTTGATATATTGATCCCCTCCGTGTATGGGGCACAAGGTAAAACAACTTCTTCCACAGCGCGAAATGAGCTTCGCAACCCAGAAACAGCTCGCAAAGGGCTACGTAACCGGCGATGTGCAGTATGGAGGCAGAGGTGAGGTTATGCAACTGGAGGCCGTAGAACTCCAGGAGCCCTCGGAGAAATGGATGGATTGGAAATCGGAGTCCCCTTAACAAATAAGGGACAAGGCATACCCGCTCTCCCTCAGAGGGGTTGGGAAAGCTCTCCGCTTGCTCGCCGCCATTTTAGGTGGCGAGCCCGGCTCGAACCGGGACCATATACACTGGAGGGAGGAATCCCTGGGTCTGTAGCTTCACTAATTGGCTGTGCGAGATGGAACACTTCTCCCAGTCTCCGGGTTTGGGGCTGCGGGAGCGAGAGGAGGAGCTGCGCTGGTCGTCCATGTTGGGATGGATTTTTTCGGGCGCGCTCCGATGAATGCTCGCTGAGGGAGGATGGTGTGGTTTGGATATGAGGATCCTCATCTCTTTAATAGACAGTTCATTCACATAGGTGGGGTGGTAAATGTAAAAACACCCTGGCTCCTCACATTCGCTTGACACGTGGAAGATGGCCATTATTGGACGCAGAAGCCAAGAAGCGCAACATTTACGAGAAGCCGGACACTATTTAGCAGGTACTCAGAGTTTGAAGAAGAACCCACCTTGCAATGCCGAGGACAATCTGCGCGCTGGACTCATCGTCATTGAAGCCTGGTTCGGGGGCTACTGAGGGAGTCCTGGATTAGGGGGTATCCGGACAGCCGGACTATATCCTTTGGTCGGATTGTTGGACTATGAAGATACAAGATTGAAGACTTCGTCCCGTGTCCGAATGGGACTCTCCTTGGCATGGAAGGCAAGCTTGGCAGTACGGATATGTAGATCTCCTTCCTTGTAACCGACTCTGTGTAACCCTAGCCCCCTCCGATGTCTATATAAACCGGAGGGTATAGTCCGTAGGACCAACAACACACAATCATACCATAGGCTAGCTTCTAGGGTTTAGCCTCTTCGATCTCATGGTAGAACAATCAAGAACAATCAAGCAGGACATAGGGTATTACCTCCATCAAGAGGGTCCGAACCTGGGTAAACATCGTGTCCCCCGCCTCCTGTTACCATCCGCCTAGACGCACAGTTCGGGACCCCCTACCCGAGATCCGCCGGTTTTGACACCGACACTAGGCGCAACCCACCTTGAGGTAGGGCCTCGTAAGTCCTGCGCTGGCTCGCGAGTGCCCAGATACACCTTGCAGCCTTGCCGTGCAAGTCACGTGTCAGGGCGGGGCTGTACACGCCCCTAGGGCTCCTCCCGGAGAGGGGCCCCCATCCCACGCCCAAGTAGAAGCTCCATGCTCCACGCTGGCTATTGACACTTCCGAGGAGCGGCTATGCCCATGCACAAGTGGAAGCACTATGCTTTGCGCTGGTGATAAACAACTGAGGGCGACCCCACGGCCGTACCAACCTCAGGGAGCCCAGAGATCAACGCCCAGTCCCACCACGACAACTCCCCTCGGGGGAGTCGCGCGAGGGGGCTGGGCACGGGGGCTGCGCTCGGGTCACGCCCAAGCACACGCCACCCAACTAGGTCCCCCAGACCTGGGCATCGCGCGCCCCTCCCGAGGCCTCGGCGAGGGCAGGTATGGAAATTGTTTGAATGTCAAGGGGGACTCCTGAGCATCGCGACTCAGGAGCCTAACTGGTCACATAGCCCCTCACTCCTTGGTCTGTCCTGGTCTCCGGTCGGCCCAACGGCGGTTGAGGTATGCGCGGGGCCGGGCTCTGCCGACGTAGAACATTAATCTATCTTCGTGAACTCTTCCTATATGTTGTTCGCATGTCAAGGGGGATTCCTGAGCATCGCGACTCAGGAGCCTAACTGGTCGCATAGCCCCTCACTCATTGGTTCGTCCTGGTCTCCGGTTGGCTCAACGGCGGTTGAGGTATGCGCCGGGCCGGGCTCTGCCGACACAGAATAAAGCAAATAGGAAGGAAAACGCAAAATCTCGAAGCAAATATTACAAGCACATTGTTCTCACAATATCAAATGAAAAGTCTAAACGCCTCCATAAGGCCTGATGTATGTCGCAAGAAAGGAACAAGAAGAATAGCCGCAGGTCACCCTCGGATGTCGCCGTCGCCTGCGGAAGGTGCTTCCCCACGGGCGACGATGCGCTCGCCTTCACCACCAGCCGCAGGATCCGCGCCATTGCCAGACAAAGGATCGGAGATAAAGCTGCTGAACTTCCGCGGCAAAGCCTCCACGTTACCTTGAACAGCTGCGGCGGCGGCGTCGCAGAGGTTTTCAGCTACAGGCTCTAGCAGCTCGTCGAGGCGGGCGTTGGGGTCGCGGAGGTGCAGATGGCTCAGGACGAGAGTCAGTGCGGCGACGCACAGAACCTGAGCTTCTGCCCCCGCCATGGGACCAAGGCCCTCAACGACCTCCTCAAGCGCCTTCACCACGAGAGGAAGCCGCTGGGCAGGGTCGTCCTCGTCACTGTCCAGCGACTTCTCCAGGCCACACTCGTACAATGTCTTCAGCACCTCGCGAGATCTCTTCTCGAGATCGGTGAAGGCCACATGGTCTTCGGCCAGGACTCACACCTTGGCGGCAAGGTCGGCCTCCCTCGCCCCTATCTTTTGCTCCAGCTCCTCCAACTGGTTGCGCTTGGCGGCCTGCTCCCTCCCCAGCTCCGCCAGCTCAGCATCACGGTTCTTGGCGGCTTCCTCCCGGGCCTTCATCTCCTTCTCCTCTGACTGGCAGCGGCGTGCCTCTCCGGCGTGCTTGTCGCGCATGATCTTCAACTCACCCTCCAGCACTTGGCAGCGGTCACGGGCAGCCTTGGCGTCTCTCAGCGCCACCTCACGATCGTCTGCAGCGCAGGCGGCCCCTTGCTTCTCCCTCTCGTAAGCCGCAACAGCCTGGCCCAGCACCGCACGTACCGCCAGGTAAGAGTGAAGCCAGCCGGAGGCCAACTCCAGACGCCCAGCCACCAGGCGCGGGTCAGCGCTCAGGAGATCCGCCTACAGTTGGGTCATCTCTGAAAAGGCATGCTCCAAGATGGCAACAGGAGCGAAGGAACCGAGGAGTGGAGGCGCAACAGTAGGAGTGAGTGGCGCGGTCACCAGGACTTGTGAGAGCGTGGGCTTCGGAGCAGCTGGGACCTCATCAGTCGCGCCAAGCACCGGCACCTCCGGAGCCGTCGGGGCTGACTCCACGCGGCGATGGTCCTCTTGGCCTCGCGAAGACGACTGGGATAGGGAGACACGGGTGATGTTGCCCCCTGGCTCTGCGGAGGGAGGCACAGCTACCTTCCCTTCGTTCCTCTTCTTTGCCGAAGATGTCGGCCTGATCAACCAAGGGCGAGTGTCAGGAAGAAACAAGCACCGGCAAGGACCAAGCAAAGTTCGAAGCACCAACCGGTCCACTACAAGGTACTCCACCTTTCGCTTGAGGAGCTTGAGGCCCGATAGCTTTGGGACCTGGGAGGCAAGCGCTCGGGCTCCGGTGGCGCCATGCAGTGCGGAGGCGGAACCGGCCCGAGGAGGTGTTGGAGTGGGGGCGGCACCACGATCCACCAGCGACGACCTACCCTTTGTCGAGACGAGGGGTTGCTCCTTCCTTCCTTGGTAGGCGTCAGCCTCAACGTCATCAGGAAGGGTGCGAATAATCTCGGCCTTGCTCGGAGGGGAGGTCTCCTCCGCCTCTTCCGAGGTCTCCTCAGATCCCTCCTCCTCCTCCCCCTCTCCGCGGGACTCGCCAGAAGACACCTCCACCGGCTTTGGCACTGAAGGAGCTCCCGAAGCACCGGCGCCACCAGCCTGCGCGCATCTAAAGTCGGCCTGGAGTCAACGAATTCCTCCCTATCCCTGCGTTGTAACAAGAGAATGAAGGCGCTAGGCGGGTGAGGGAGTCCTATATTTGGGGGGTATCCGGACTTCCAAATTATATCATTTGGCTGGACTACTAGACTATGAAGATACAAGATTGAAGACTTCGTCCCATGTCCGGATGGGACTCTCCTTGGCGTGTAAGCCAAGCTTGGCAATATGGATATGTAGATCTCCTTCCTTGTAACCGAATCTGTGTAACCCTAGCCCCCTCCGATGTTTGTATAAACACTACAAGAAATATGTCAACTAGTGACCTTCTGTCAGTGACCCTGGAAGAATTGGTTATAAATTTATGACCATTTTAGACCAATAGGTCAAAAGCTATTGGGGGGGGGGGCTCCAAACCCTAACCTATAACGACCATTCTAGTCAGAAAGGTCATAATGCCATTAGAGGAAATGGCCGTAAAGCAGGAAGCACTGTCCACTGCCTCACGCCTAGCTGATAACGACCAATATAACATGGTCACTACACTTGAGTTTGAATGAATTAGGATGATTAGGCAGCCACCTCAGCAACCTCGCTTATGTGTCACTCTCTAAGTGTCATTTTTGCTTAAATGTTAATATTCAACAACAGATGGGGCACACACTGACATGCGTGACCCATTTGACATGTGGGGCCGAGTGCTTAATTCGCCCAAAAAAGAGGCGTGAGGCGCGACTCGAACCCACGACCTCGCGCTTGCTTCGCTCGCTTGCTACCGCTGGGCTAGACAGGGACAATTGCTCAGGTATGGGAATTTATCTATACATTATATAAAACTACGACTCTCTCGTATCATTGACAAGTGGGACCTTCCGACCAGGTGGCATCGAATAGAGCAACACTGACAGGCGGGAACCATTTGACAGGTGGGTGAGCCACTGACAGGTGGGTGAGCGAGCGTTTAATTCCCTAAAATTTGTGCGCTTTAATTCCTAAAAAATGTGCGCTAGCGGGGACTCAAACCCATGACCTGGTGCTCATTCGCTCGTTTGGTACCACTGGGCTAGAGAGGGAATGTTGCTAATGTGTGGGTAATTTTCTATATACTATGCAAAACCAGGGCTCTCTCGTATCAGTGACACGGTGTACAGTGGGTGTCATCGAACAGAGCAACACTTAGCGTTTTTCTAGGTCTTCTGACCAGGTGGCGGCGGGCGGCGGTGGAAGCAACCAGCAGGGGTCGCTCGGACGAGGGCGGGGCCGGTGGGCGGCGGGCGGCGGCCAACGGGCGGGGCCGGCGGCTGAAGCAACCAGTAGGGGTCGCTCGCCTTGCCCATGACCTCGCTGCAGGTGACCTCGCCCATGGCCTCGCGGCGGAAGCAACCAATAGGGGCGGAGGTGGGGGCGGGGGCAGGGCCCATGATTCGAACGGCGACCTCGCCGCTCACCTCGCCCACGCATGGGGGACTCGCCACCGCCGAGCATGGGGGAGTCGCCACCGCCGCAAGCAGACCTCGCCCACGTATGCACCCCTCTCCTTCCCCCCATCCTCTTCCCCCTCTCCTCTCTGTTGATGTCAATGATTTGATGTAGATTTGTTAGGAGAATCTCCACACACACATAGAGGGATTTGATGTAGGTTTGTTGTAAGCTTGGAAAAATCTCTTGGAAATATCATTGATGAATTTGGTAGAAATTGTGAAGAGAATTTATGTTGATGAAATTATTAGGAGAATTGTTGTTGATGAAATTGTTAAGAATTCTTTTGGAACTAGGTCAATTGTTACTGGTAAATTATGTTGTCAGCAATCAATAGAATAGAGCTTGAGCTGGTCTTTCCCTGAAACAAGATCCTGGGGTTGATGTAGATTTGATGTTACACCTCTGAAATTTCAGCCTCAAATCTGTGAAAGGACCTGTATATTGATGCAGATTAGATGTAAACTAGGAAAACTCTCATTGATGTAGATTTGATGCAATCTTGGAAATGGCATTCATGTAAGTTGACAGTGGTGTTATTGTTGGTGGTTTAACCAAAATAGTTCTTAGTGGCAGCATATATTGTTATTGTTGGTTGTTTAACCACCTCTGTTTTTTGTGAACCATCATGTTTTAGTTAGCTTTTCTTTTGTCCCATGTGAAATCTGTATTTCCATTTGAACTACTTTTTATTGCTCCCATGTGAAATCAGTAAACCATGTGAACTGGACTAAACTAGTGAGAAATTGGAAATAGCTGAATGTTGTGCTTAGGCAGTTAGCATATAAAGTTGGGTGCCTACCTTATTTTCTAGAATTTTAGCTTCCATTACTTTCATTAATTAATGTTGATGCACTTAAATTAATTTGCTAAGTTGCAACAATTTGTTGTCTTTGGCAGATGGACAGAAGCTGGATTAGAAAAGGAGTTAGAATGTTTTCAAAAGAACATATGAAAGGAGTTGATAATTTCATGGCATTTGTTCGGGAAAATTTTGCCAACGATGCTCACATTCTTTGCCCATGCTGCGAATGCCTCAACCATCCAAGAATGGCTCAAGGAAGAGTGGAAGATCATCTGCTTCTTAATGGGATGTCCAGCAGATATGATAGATGGATATATCATGGAGAACCTTTAGACAGTCAACCTCAACATTTTGAAGCTGATACAGAGGCCCCTCATATGATGGGTGGTGGTGATGCTGGCATTGATTTCATGGAAAAGGTTTTGCGAGATAATGTTGTTTTGGAGGAAGAGGATGGGCAAGAAGATGAAAGGATTCCTGACCTATTGAAGGATTTGTATGATGCTGAAGATCGTGCTGATGGACAGAAGTTGTTTTTTGCTGAGGTGTTAGAGGAGGCGAAGCGTGCAGCTCATGAAGGGGG
Organism: Triticum dicoccoides; assembly: GCF_002162155.2. NCBI lineage: Eukaryota > Viridiplantae > Streptophyta > Magnoliopsida > Poales > Poaceae > Triticum > Triticum dicoccoides. The sequence goes on from NC_041388.1 coordinate 603,906,663, forward strand.
TAAATTTTCAAGATTTACCTTCACCGTGAAGTTACTCCACATCAAGTCTTTCTACCGGATTAGCAATGCCGCATTCAACGCAATACTCCGTCTTTTGAGCTTGCAATTCCCTGATAGTTGTGTTCCCAGATCTTATGATGAAGCATTGAGCATAATCCGCAGGTTGGGGTTAGGTTATGTGTCAATACATGTGTGCCCAAATAACTGTGTCTTGTTTCGGAAGGATTTAGAAAAGCATGACAACTGTCCAAAATGCAATGCATCTAGGTGGAAAGATGCTGATGGGAAGAAGTCAATACCGGAGAAGGTACTGAGGCACTTTCCCTTGATACGAAGGCTGCAGCGGATGTTCATCTCAAAGAAATCATCGCGTGAGGTACAGTGGCACAAGCTGAAGCGGCAACCTGTGGATAATGAGCTGAGCCATCCAGCGGACGGAGAGGCATGGAAAGAGTTTGACCGTATACATTTAGATTTTGCTGCAGATCCAAGGAACATAAAACTTGGCATTGCCACAGATGGGTTTAATCCGTTTGGGAACATGAGCACGTCTTATAGCATGTGGCCAGTTTTCGTGGTGCCGTACAACCTGCCACCATGGGCATGCATGGATCAGTCCAACTTCATGATGTCATTACTTATCCCGGGTCCAGAGTCTCCGGGAAAGGATTTTGATGTCTTTATGGAGCCCCTCGTGGAAGAACTACTCCAGCTCTGGACTGGTGTACCTACATACGATGCCTTGAGTCCGGAAGAAAAGTTCAATCTACGTGCTGCAATCATATGGTCCATCCATGGGATCACAGTGGGTTATAAGGCTTTTGTCCATTGTGACAAAGACCCTTGCTCAAAGAGAATAAGGAGCAAGATCTGCTATATTGGGCACCGCCGCTTTCTTCCCCGAAACCATCGCTGGCGAAGAAGCAAAGATTTTAATGGTGAGAATGAAACCCGTGACAAGCCAGCTGAATTCACTAAAGAAGAGCTGGAGCAGCAACTTGAAAAGGTGAAAGATGTGACACCAGGAAAGCTGGCGAAGAAAAGAAAGCGTGATGAAGGTCAATGTTGGGACCGGAGGTCTTGTTTGTGGGACCTTCCATACTAGGCTGATCTGAGATTAAGGCATAATCTCGATGTAATGCACATTGAGAAAAACATATGCGAGAATCTGCTAGGGACGTTTCTGAACATTGAAGGGAAGACAAAGGACACGGTTAGTTCTAGGCTTGATTTGGAGGACATGGGCATAAGAGAAGATTTGCATCTACAGCACAATGAAGATGAAGATTCATTTGAAATGCCACGAGCATGGTATACAATGAGTAAAGAACAAAAGCTTGCATTCTGTGAATTCCTAAGAGCGGTGAAATTTCTAGATGGTTATGTTGCTAACCTAGCAAAGTGTGTTACTTCTGATGGATTCAAGCTTTCAGTACTGAAAACCCATGATTGTCACATCCTCCTCCAAAGGATTTCACCGGCGGGCCTCCGAGGAATCTAGGACAAGGATATATATGAAGCGGTTGCTGAGCTAGGAAATTTCTTTAGAGAACTGTGCTGCAAAAGACTCAAGTTAGCTGTCCTGGAAAGACTTGAAAAAAAATCCCAATTATTCTTTGCAAGCTCGAGAAGATTTTCCCTCCAGCTTTCTTCACCGTGATGGTCCATTTGGCGGTGCACTTACCAAAAGAGGCAATGCTTAGAGGCCCTGTGCAATACGGTTGGATGTAGCCAATCAAAAGAATGTTGCTTACTTGTAAGCGTTATGTGCGAAACACGGCAAGACCTGAAGGTTCTCTTGCTGAAGCATATTTCGTTGACGAGTGCTTGACTTTTTGCTCTAGATACTTTGGTGATGTGGAAACAAGATGGAATCGGCCGAGCAGAAATAGAGAGCGTTCTGATTCGCAAAGTGGTGATGTCTCTGTTTTCAACCATGGTGTGAACTTTCTTGGAACCTCACAATACTTGGAGGCTGGTGATGAGTATGACAAGATGGTTTGGTTTGTGCTCAGCAATTGCGCCGAGGTTCTACCATATATCGAGTACGTTATATCTTGTGCACTCATTATATATTTTTTTTGCTTGGGCTGGCACCAACCTAATGTTTTAATTCACATGTTTTGTTGGCATTGCAGGAAATGCAAGGAAGACTTAAATCAGGAAGAATGCAATATCCACGTTGATAAAAGGGTTGCCAAGGGGTTTGCTAAGTGGTTTAAGAATCATGTGAGATCTTTAGCCACATGTTTTATGTTTTCTGTGTTATTCACCAATTGTTAAATACCATTGTTTGCTAAATGGTTTGTTTGTGCAGATTGGAAAGTTGCATGAGGAGAAGAAGGTCAGTGATGATCTATTTGCTTTGGCATGTTTACCGGATAAGCGAGTGAGAGTGTATTCAGCATTCATTGCTGACGGTGTCCGGTACCACACCGTTGACCGCGAGGAAAAAAGGAAGACACAGAATAGTGGAATCGTCACTGAGGGGTCACATGATGGTGAGATCATTGACTTCTATGGTTAGTTGAGAAGCATCTAGAGTTGCATTACAACTCTAGTGGAGGCATCCATCGCTCGGTAGTCTTATTTCGCTGTGACTGGTTTGATCTTGGTAGCAAGAAGAAGAGAGACTCTTTTGTCAAATATGATGGCCACTTCAAAAGCATCAACACTGCAAGGTGCTGGTATAAGAGTGATCCCTTTATTCTAACAACACAAGCAATAATGGTGTTTTATCTGCCAGACACTCTTTTGCACAGAAAATGGCGATTTGTGCAAAACTTTCAGCACAGACACTTGTGGAGTGTGACTGAAACTGAAGTGGAAAAGGGCCCCGGTGATGGTGGACTAACATACCAAGATGATGACTCTACGGAAGTTCCGGTGCAAAGCAGAGTGCCAAGGGACCGGGAACGTGTGATCTTTGGTGCTGCAACTGTTGAAGGCATCAAGAAAAGAAGAAAGGTGGTAGCGAATGGACATGAGAGCGAGGATGAGGAAGACCGGACTGATCATACTATGCTGCAATATTGTAGTGATGATGAGGAAAACAAGAGTGAGCATAGAGTTCCTTGTTTTCGTATCGACGATGATGAGTAGCGAATGGACATGAAGGTTATACTATTACTGCATGTTCCTTGTTTTCATTGGTGATCAACCTTCTTTGTAGTTTTTGTTGATGTGATCCTGATGCAGTTTTTCTACTACAATTCTCTCCAGGTAGCAAAATGCATGAGACTTTGGTGATGAAGAGGCAGATGGTGAAGATACAATGCAAAATCATGTAGTTTTGGTGCCATTTTGGCTGATGGTGAAGATACAATGCATTAAAACTCTGGTACCATTTTGATGGCATTTTTTGCTGTTTTGGCTGATGTTGTTTTGGTGCTGTTTTGGTGCCATTTTGGATGGCTGCAGTGACTGTTTTGGTGCTGTTTTAATGCTTGAAGATTGATCTCTTAATATGGTTGCAGTGATCATTAATTTTAGAGCAAAATATGGTTGTTATTTTTTTTGTTTTGTTTCAAAAACAGGAGAAACCAAAGGGCCCACATCTCCCCTCCAGAGTTTTCGAGGGCCAAAGGGCAGGACGTTTGAGTTTTCGAGGCAACTCCCCACGTCTCCCCTCCACTGGCAACTCCCCACGACGCAGAGGGGGTTTTCTTCCAGTCCAGGTAACTCCCCTCCTATTCTATTGCCGCTCCATCTTCCTCCCTCTGCCTCCCTCCTCATTCCATTGCCGCTCCATCTTCCTCCCTCTACCTCCCTCTGCCTCCACCATCAAGCAATTCCCCTCTGCCTCCACCATCGCTGGCCAGGAGGGCAATGGCGGAGGAATCGTGGAGCAACTCCCCTCCGTCTGCCAAGAGAATGGCGAAGGCATCGTGGAGCAACTCCCCTCCGTCTGCCAAGCATCACCGTGGTGAGGCGTCTGGCAAGGAGCCGCTGGTGGTCGACGATGATGTTCCGGTCCCCGGGCAGAAGCAGGACTACACCGTGGCGCTCAAGGTTGATATCCACCTGAAGGAGAAGCTGGATGTTGTATGCACCAGCAATCCAGACGAAGCCGACAAGAGGATCCGCGAGATCAGGAGGAGGCTCGGCGGCATGCTTTCTCGGTCGATCGGTGTTGATGTCGAGTATACCAGGGAAGACAAACCTCCGCAAATGGCCGCAGTTCTATAGTTATGCGTGGAGGATCTCGTCCTGGTATACCACATCACCGCGGCAACCAAATGGTAAAAACATCCAGTTCTAAAGTTTCTATCTAATTAGTAGTTTCTGAAGTTTCTGAAGTAGATGCAATAGTTCTGAAGTTCTGAAGTAGATGTAATACTAGTTCTGAAGTTCTGAAGTTTCTGTCTAATTAGTAGTTTCTGAAGTTTCTGAAGTAGATGAAATAGTTCTGAAGTTCTGAAGTAGATGCAATACTAGTTCTGAAGTTCTGAAGTTTCTGAACTCGCTGTACAAGTGTAGTTTTTGAAGTAGATGAATTTGATGCACCAGATTAATTTGATGTAGGCCCAAGGAACTCTGCCCGCTCCTGCAGGAGAAGAAGTTGTACACCTTTGTTGGCTTCTTCATTGGAGGTGACAAGGAGAAACTGAAGTTGTCTGGTTTGGAGATCAACCCCGACAAGTTCGTCGACTTGCAGCACAAATGGAGAGTTCCAAACAAAGGAAAGAAGTGGCAGTCTTTGACTGAGTTTGCAGCCAACCTCATCCACCCATCCTACAAGGAAATGAAGCGGAAGATCAACAAGAAATTGGAACACAAACTATGGGGGATCAGCCCACTGCCAAACAACCTCATCGAGTACGCAGCGAAAGATGCGTACATCACCTACGAGGCATGGAAGAAAATCGAAACCATCAAAGAAGGTTTGAAGCAATGGCAAGAGGCGGAGGATCATTGGGATGACCCCTACTACTAGGGATATTGAGTTGTTTGTGGTAGTATGTGTCTCAATTTGTAGTTATGTGCTTGAACAAGTTTGCTTTTGTTATGTTGAACAAGTTTGCTTTTGTAATGATGAACAAGTTAGCTTTTGTTATGTAGTTATGTGATTGTTATGATGCTGGTGTAGAACACTTGTTGTGATTGTTATGATGCTGGTGCAGAAATGAAAAAACACTTATGGTTGTGATGTGATGCAAAATCCTTCAAGTTTTGGTGATCATTTAGTTCAAGTTTTGGTCAGATCATACAGAAAGTTGTCTAGTAGTTTTTGTGATCATTTAGTAGTTTTTTTGAACTGAAGATGCTATTTTAACTGAATTTTGCTTCAACTGAACCCATTTCATTGTGAGCAAAAAATATGCGCCAGCGGGGACTCGAACCCACGACCGTGCGCTTGTTTCACTATGTTTCTACCACTGGGCTAGGACGAGACTATTGGTCTTCCATTCTATGCCAACCCTTTTGAATATCTAAAACTAGTCAGTATCAAGCATAGACCTCACTGACAAGTGGGCCACTCGACCCATTTTGCCATTGTACCGAAGCTACCAAAAATATGCGCGTGGCCAAAATATATGCGCGCGCGGGGGCTCGAACCCACGACCGTGCGCTTAGTTAACTTGGTTTCTACCACTGGGCTAGGAAGAGATTGTTGGTTTTGTACTCTATGCCCACCCTTAACAATGAATATTCAGTTTGGTAATTGATGGGAATTGAAATTTTTTATGCATGCTCATGGATGAAAGATAAAATTATGGGTTTTTGTGCATGCTCATGTATGAAACAATATAAGTTTCATTTTTTGAATGCTAAAAAGATGACTCTAACCCTAGCCACGGACGACCTCCTCACGAAATCCGCCGGTTTTTGAAAACACCATAAAAAATTCAAAAAAAATCAAAAAAATGGGAGACCTCCGCGTCACAACATCAAATGTGGCCTACCAACTAGCAAAAATACTAAACTTGCAATACCGGCGTTTTCTTGAAAAAGTGTTCTCAAAAATGACCTACCATGAACGAAGATTCATGGCTTTTAAGCCAAACTAGTAATGATATGGCCGCATATGTTGAATAGTTTTTGATAATATGCCCAAATTTGGCGCATGCCTCCGTCTTGTGATGGCAAACAATCTTGCCAAAGCGAGGTTCCAACTTGTTCAACAAAAAAACCGTTTTTCATTTTTTGAATGCTAAAGACATGCGTTTTTCGTGAAGCGGCTACAAGGAGGGTCACCCCAAACGGCGCCATTCCATGTCTATCTCAAAGTAGACCCTATTTTACGAACGGTCGCCAAAAAGCATGCATTTCCGACCCTCGTAGCTACTCCCGGCAATTCAGACCACCTTCGGCCGATTTACCTGGAACCGGCTGGAATTTGAACTGCGGGTCCTCCATAGCTTGCCCGTTATTTTCACTAAAAATGCTTTTTACCTTCACAGGTAGGCATTTCATCACAGAATCGACAATAGATTTGCACGGCTCAAACCCTAGCCACAGACGGCCGCTGCGACGAAATTGGCCGGTTTTTGAAAACACCGTAAAAAATTCAAAAAATATCAAAAAAATGGGAGACCTATGCGTCACATCATCAAATGTGGCCTACCAACTAGCAAAAATACTAAACTTGCAATACCGGCGTTTTCTTGAAAAAGTGTTCTCAAAAACGACCTACCATGAACGAAGATTCATGGCTTTCAAGCCAAACTAGTAATGATATGGCCGCATATGTTGAATAGTTTCTGATAATATGCCCAAATTTGGCACATGCCTCCGTCTTGTCATGGCAAACAATGTTGCCAAAGCGAGGTTCCAACTTGTTTAACAAAAAAACCGTTTTTCATTTTTTGAATGCAAAAGACATGCGTTTTTCGTGAAGCGGCTACAAGGAGGGTCACCCCAAACGGCGCCATTCCATGTCTATCTCAAAGCAGACCTTATTTTACAGACGGTCGCCAAAAGCATGCATTTCTGACCCTCATAGCTACTCCCGGCAATTCAGACCACCTTCGGCCGATTCAGTTGGAACCGGCTGGAATTTGAACTGCGGGTCCTCCATAGCTTGCCCGTTATTTTCACTAAAAATGCTTTTTACCTTCACAGGTAGGCATTTCATCACAAAATCGACAACATATTTGCACGGCTCAAACGCTAGCCACAGAGGGCCGCCGCGATGAAATCGGCCGGTTTTTGAAAACACCGTAAAAAAATTCAAAAAATATCAAAAAAATGGGAGACCTCCGCGTCACATCATCAAATGTGGCCTACCAACTAGCAAAAATACTAAACTTGCAATACCGATGTTTTCTTGAAAAAGTGTTCTCAAAAACAACCTACCATGAACGAAGATTCATGGCTTTCAAGCCAAACTAGTAATGATATGGCCGCATATGTTGAATAGTTTCTGATAATATGCCCAAATTTGGCACATGCCTCCGTCTTGTGATGGCAAACAATGTTGCCAAAGCGAGGTTCCAACTTGTTTAACAAAAAATCCGTTTTTCATTTTTTGAATGGTAAAGACATGCATTTTTCGTGAAGCGGCTACAAGGAGGGTCAACCCAAACGGCACCATTCCATGTCTATCTCAAAGTAGACCCTATTTTACGGACGGTCGCCAAAAAGCATGCATTTCCGACCCTCATAGCTACTCCCGGCAATTCAGACCACCTTCAGCCGATTCAGCTGGAACCGGCTGGAATTTGAACTGCGGGTCCTCCATAGCTTGGCCATTATTTTCACTAAAAATGCTTTTTACCTTCACACATAGGCATTTCATCACAGAATCGACAACAGATTTGCACGGCTCAAACCCTAGCCACAGACGGCCGCCGCGACGAAATTGACCGGTTTTTGAAAACACCGTAAAAAAATTCAAAAAATATCAAAAAAATGGGAGACCTCTGCGTCACATCATCAAATGTGGCCTACCAACTAGCAAAAATACTAAACTTGCAATACCGATGTTTTCTTGAAAAAGTGTTCTCAAAAACGACCTACCATGAATGAAGATTCATGGCTTTCAAGCCAATCTAGTAATGATATGGCCGCATATGTTGAATAGTTTCTGATAATATGCCCAAATTTGGCGCATGCCTCCGTATTGTGATGGCAAACAATGTTGCCAAAGCGAGGTTCCAACTTGTTTAACAAAAAAACCGTTTTTCATTTTTTGAATGCTAAAGACATGCGTTTTTCGTGAAACGGCTACAAGGAGGGTCACCCCAAACGGCGCCATTCCATGTCTATCTCAAAGCAGACCTTATTTTATGAACGGTCGCCAAAAGCATGCATTTCTGACCCTCATAGCTACTCCCGGCAATTCAGACCACCTTCGGCAGATTCAGCTGGAACCGGCTGGTATTTGAACTGCGGGTCCTCCATAGCTTGCCTGTTATTTTCACTAAAAATGCTTTTTACCTTCACAGCTAGGCATTTCATCACAGAATCGACAACAGATTTGCACGGCTCAAACCCTAGCCATAGAGGGCCGCCACGACGAAATCGGCCGGTTTTTGAAAACACCGTAAAAAAATTCAAAAAATATCAAAAAAATGGGAGACCTCCGCGTCACATCATCAAATGTGGCCTACCAACTAGCAAAAATACTAAACTTGCAATACCGGTGTTTTCTTGAAAAAGTGTTCTCAAAAACGACCTACCATGAACGAAGATTCATGGCTTTCAAGCAAAACTAGTAATGATATGGCCGCATATGTTGAATAGTTTCTGATAATATGCCCAAATTTGGCGCATGCCTCCGTCTTGTGATGGCAAACAATGTTGCCAAAGCGAGGTTCCAACTTGTTTAACAAAAAATCCGTTTTTCATTTTTTGAATGCTAAAGACATGCGTTTTTCGTGAAGCGGCTACAAGGAGGGTCACCCCAAACGGCGCCATTCCATGTCTATCTCAAAGTAGACCCTATTTTACGGACGGTCGCCAAAAAGCATGCATTTTCGACCCTCGTAGCTACTCCCGGCAATTTAGACCACCTTCGGCCGATTCAGCTGGAACCGGCTGGAATTTGAACTGCGGGTCCTCCATAGCTTGGCCGTTATTTTCACTAAAAATGCTTTTTACCTTCACAGGTAGGCATTTCATCACAAAATCGACAACAGATTTGCACGGCTCAAACCCTAGCCACAGACGGCCGGCGCGACGAAATCGGCCGGTTTTTGAAAACACCGTAAAATATTCAAAAAAAATCAAAAAATGGGAGACCTCCGCGTCACATTATCAAATGTGGCCTACCAACTAGCAATGATTTTAACCATGATTTCTACAAAATTTACAAAAAACCCTATTTTTTTCTGCCCCAAACCCAAAAGAATTTCCCTCCCATACCAAAATTTTCCCTCCACCAAAATTTCCCTCTCCCCAAATTTCCCTACACTCCCTCCACTCCCTCTCCCACTACCAGGCGGGACCCACCACTCCCTCTCCCACTAACACGCGGGATCCCCTCCCCTCCCTTCCCAAAATTTCCCCTCCCCATTCCCCATTCCTCAACCCTAGCGCCGCCCCGGACGCGCTGCCCCGGACGCGCCGCCCCTGCTCCGCGCCACCCCGCCCCGCCGCCCCGCTCCCTCCCCCGCTCCCCGCCGCCCCGCCGCGCTGCCCCAGCGTGTCGCGCTGCCCTACATCGCCCGCATCGACTACATCGCCCGCATAGACTACTTCGACGACGACGGCGGCTAAATCGACTAGACGACGGCGGCTACATCGACTACACCGACAACGACGGCGGCTACATCGACTACATCAATGACGACGGTGGCTACATCGACGACGACGCGATCGATGACGACCACCGCTGCATCATCAACATCATCTCCCCCTAGGTACTTCTCCCCTTGATCCATCTCCCCTCCTCTAGTGGATACATCTCCCCTCTGGTCGATCCCCCTCATGGGTTAGGATCGCCTGGATCTCCTGATGTTCATGGGGTTAGGGTTAGGGTTCACGGAGTCAGGGTCAGGGTTCATGGGGTTCATGGGGTTAGGGTTAGGACCTCCTGGTGGTTCGTTTGATCCGCTTCATGGTTTAGGGTTCATGTTGGAGAGGAAGTGCATGATTTTAGGGGATGGGGATGGATGAGGAAGTGGATGATTTTAGGGGATGAGGAAGTGGATGATGTCTGGTTCATGGTGCTTGTATTAGTATGTGCTTGTATCAGTATGTGCTAGCATAGATGGTGAATTAGGGTTTCCAACAGCACTACTTGCTTGTATCAGTAGCACTTGGAAAAGAAGCTACTTGCTTGCTTGTTTGTATCAACAGTACTTGCTTTCTTGTTGCCCTTCAATTTCCTTCCTTGCTTGCTTGTTACTGTCAGTAGCACTATGCTTGTCTCTATCAGTAGAACTTTCCATGCTTGCTTGCTGGTATTAGTAGCACTTATGCACTTTGCTTGCTTGCAACTAGGGTTAGTATGAACATGTACTTGATTGCTTGTAGCACTTTGCTATCAGCAGCACTACTGGGGTTTGTAGCAGTGTTCTTCTTTCATGATATGTGCATGAAGCTTGTGTTCTTCTGTCCAGTGAACACGAGAATGCTTAGTACTTATTGTGGTATTGGAATTCCTGGTGAGTCAAGGCAGTATGACTAGTTTTAATATATACTAGTTTTAATATAATACATGAAGGTTGATTCTAATTGTAGAAATGTCTTAACTTGTGTGTCTTCTAGTTTGTAGACATTTTTGGTGTGTAGAGGCAGGATAATATTAGTTGAGAATAATTTTTTCATCTTCTTATGTACTTCTGCAAGTACTGTTGTTTCATGCTTTACTAGTGGCAACATCTAGTTGTTTTGAAGGTCCTCATAATATACTCATCTAGCTTGCTGTCAGACATGTGTACATGACACCAATTCACTAGTTCATGTTGCTTGCTTGCTAACATACATGTTGCTTGCTAGCATACATGCTTAATTAGGGTTTCCATCAGCAGTACTTGCTTGTATCAGTAGCACATGGAGAAGAAGCTACTTGCTTGCTTATTAATTAGGGTTTGTATCAATAGTACTTGCTTGCTTCTCTTCAATTTCCTTCATTGCTTGCTTGTTTCTATCAGTAGCACTTTGCTTGCTTGCTTGTTTAGTGTACATATATTTCCAGTGTACATGCATGCTTGTTTACTACACTTACATGTTGCTTAATTAATAACACAACATCACTGTATGTGCATGATGGTCCAAATGTTTTCCTTTATTGATACAAGTGCATCATTTTACTTTATTCCTGTTGTATCTGATTGTTGTTTATTCTATTTTGCAAGCACCACCTCAAGATCATCCATGGCAAGGATGACAAGGTCAAGCATGAGGCCAACCGTTGGTATGCAACTTGCTCCTCGTGGTTATACTGTCAGTTTCATAAAAAATCTGTGTCTTAATATGCTAAGTGAAATGTATTGCTGCAATCTGAATAAGCTGGCTTAATTGTGCCTGTGTGTTGTTAGTCTTCCTTACCTGAATAACTAGGATTAAATAATAATAAAATTTCATAAGATATGTTTGGCTGCCTGTCCATGCATTCCAAACATTCACCTAATAGTTATGTTTCCTTTATCATGCAAAGAAGAACCTCTCACCGAGTACGAGAAGGTTAGGGATAGAAATATCATGAGGAACAATCGGATGTTCCAGTCCCTTGGCATCGGTGCAATAGCGTCGATGATTAGGAAAACAAATGGTGTACAAGAAGGTAGAAGTGATGAGGTTCAAGAAGGTAGTGGAGTTATCAATGATGACCCAGAGTACAGTCCTAATGATGGAGAAGAAGTGGATGATGTTGTAGTGAACAAGACTGTTAAGGTGCAAACTCTGTCTTGCTTGGAGGGTTGGGTTCTTTTATGCTATGTTATTCCTTGTGCTCACATATTTCTCTTGTGATCTAATGCTTTTTTCCGTGCTGTTTATATCAGGCACTGAAGGAATCTAGGACGAAGAGGCCTGGTGTTAAGAAGACAGTCAACAAGAAGAAGAAGAGCTCAAAAACATATGCTGCAATGCCTCCAGGAAGGGTGATGGCCCCAGCTCCAGGACAAAAAAGAGGATCCTGGAACCTGATGAACCTGCCCTTGATAGAGTCAGAAGGCAGAAAGCAAAGATGGCGACTGCGACGGACCATCAGGAAAGTCTGCTGCGCATGGACTCTGAGACCTCGGTGCAAATGGGTGATGAGTTGTCGCACATGGATGAAGGAACCACTCTCAGCATGGATGGAAGTGGCACTGCCTGCCTAGTTGGAGGAGGAACCATCTACATTGATGAAGCAGGCACTGTCCACACAGACCTCAGCCCTGTTGCATCTTCTATTGACAGGAATGCTGTCATCAATGAAGAAGAACAGCAGCTTGTGCTTCAATCAGGCAAGTTGACCTTTGCAATGCTATCTTTTACTAGTGCATTTTCCAAATGGAATGATCATGTATGCTTCTATCGATTCCTATATTTGTCGACTTCTATGCTAATTTATGAGTTCAATTTCATTTTCAGATGCAATGACTACCAAGACTAGACTTAGAAAGGGCAAAGGGCTAGAGAGGATCACCAAGTCGCTTGGTAGCAAGGTGCCTATCCAAATTGCCGAAGGGATGAAGCGTCCAGAGAAGCCTGCTTCTGAGTGTGGACTCATCGCAAGAAGCCATCTTCCGGTTCTTCCTCACTTCAAGCTATACAAAAAATGCTAGTCTATTGGAGAACTACATTGGGAAAGTTGCTGTAAGCTACTTGTTTCATAGTTAATGTGCTATCTATTTTCTGTTACTCCTATGCATGATCACTAATATTGTTCCTACCTTGTTTGTTGTCTTCATAGGCAAATTTTGAGATGAACGCGGACTCGGAGACCATCAAGACCGCGTGCAAAGATATTCTGCAGAAACATTCAAGGAACAGACTCCATTAGATCAAGAAGAAGTATTTTGGTACCGTAGCCGCAAACAAAGTCAGCATTAAGTCTCCGGTCCCAGATCTGATGGATGGTGAATGGCAAGCTCTGGTGGAGATGTGGTCTACCCCAAGACACAAGGTTTGTCTCTGCTTTGTTTGATGCTTTATGTTCTGCACATGATATGCTACTGCTAGATCATGCTGATAGTATGCTTTTTTATAGGGAACCTGTGTGTCGAACAAGATGAATCGAGAAAAAGTCGTGTACAATCAGAGAACTGGTTCCAGGCACTACACAGCACACATTTTTTGCCACCGTGGGAACTTTTCTCTAGAGACCTTACCGTTTGATCCTCGTTGAATAACATTTCTGATTCTTGTTGAATAACATTTTGATTTTTGTTGAAAAACATTTCAGAAAGAAGAGCGTAAGGGTGAGGAGTTGTCTACGATTGACTTATTTAAGGCCACCCACAACAGCAAGAAGCACGGGTTTTCGGAGCCAGTCAAGACTGCTATAGTAAGTCACTCCATGCTTTGTCCATGCCCTGTTTGATTCACAGCCAGCTTTGATGTTGTTTGATGCTTTGATGATTTGATGCTGTTTGATTCGGAGCCAGTTCCATGCTTTGATGGTGTTTGATAGTTCCATGCTTATAGTTCCATGCTAGGCTTAATGAATATATCAGAACAGCTTAATGAAGATAGTTCCATGCTGTTTGATTCACACACGCTGTGTTCCATGCTTTGATGTTGTTTGATAGTTCAACAAAGATATCAGAACTTGCTGTAGCTATTTGTTGCATTTTTTATGACATAATGAAATTTGATCTGAATGTTAGTCGGGAAGTCATCTTATATAGAACCGCCATTTTAGGCTTAATGAAGCGATCATATTGTTCCAATTGCATGTCTCCAGGGCACTAGTCATCATCTTCTTGTATAGATTTTGTGTGCTGGTTTGGTTAGTTCAAATAATCCAGTTGTGTGCTGGTTTGGTTTCTCCACTAATGCCTATCATTTTCCTCCATATGCTAGCTTGAGATCGAAAAAATGAAGGACGCGCCGGTACCAGAAGGTGAAGAGCCAAAGTCTACTGTTCAAATTGTTGAAGAAGTGTTGTTGAAATCTGTCAAGCAAAGCACATTCCTCACGAATGTTGGGCTCCAGTCATCTAGGAAGAACTCCCACAAAGTAACTACTGAAGTGGCTGCTCATGTTCGTGACCTTGAGCAGAAGCTGGAGAGGTCCGAGCTTCAAGCTGAACTGGTGCAAGAAGAATTGGCGGCAATCAAGATGAAGGCAGAAGAATCTGAAGCTGCACGCGACAAGGAACTTGAGCTTCTGCGCAAGAAGTCTCAAGAACAGGAAGAGAAGTTAGCCCACTTGATGGCTCTCTTTGGAGCTAAGGTAGTTTGATGGCTGTGCTGTGAACCTCTTTGTCTTTGAGCTAAGGTAGTTGTTGCATTTTGAACCTGTGAACCTGGGAGCTGAGTTGAGAGCTGTTGCATTTTGTTGCATTTTGCTGTTTAAACTAGAGCACATGGATCTTGTGAAGTTATGTGATCACTTGTGCACCTGGGCTTTTCTGTGAAGTTATGTGATCTTGTGAACCTGGATCACTTGTGGATCATTTTATTTATTTTCTATGAAGTTATGTGGATCACTTGTGCACCTGGGCTTGTGGATCACTTGTGCACCTGGGCCTTTCTGTTTATAGTTATGCAAAATGAGAACCTGGGCTCTAAAAAGGCCAAGGCCCAAACAAGAATTAGACCAAAAAGGCTTGGGCCTAAAAAAAGAAATGAATGTAAGAAAAAAATTATAAAAGGCTGCATAACAGAAAATAAAAAGGCCAAGGCCCAAATTCGAACTAGACTAAAAAGGCTGTGGCCCAAAACAATAGTGGACTATAAAAAAATTCATCAAAAAAAGGCTCCATTCCCAGAAAATAAAAGGCCAAATTATTGGGCCAGGCCCATGCACATAAGAAAAATAAAGAGAAAAAATTAAACGGGCCGAATTATTCAGCTTGGCCCATGTAGACGGCTGAAGTGGACCGGGCTGATTCTATTTTACGACCTTTTCATTTGGTCGTAATTCTGCTACGTCAACTTGCCACGGTGGATCTGATGTGGTGTGGTCGGATTGCTAGTGACCAAAATAATTGGTCATTAAATCTACGACCTTTTTTTGGTCATAAACGTCTATGACCATTCCAGAAGAAAGGCCGCTATAGTCAGTTAACGACGACCAGCTTTTGATCTTATGTTTTTTCTCACAAAAAGGTCACAAATTGAAAACAGTGACCATTCAGTGACCAATAGTGGTGGTCACAAGTTGACATATTTCTTGTAGTAAAACCGGAGGGTTTAGTCCGTAGGACCAAGAACAACAATCATACCATGGGCTAGCTTCTAGGGTTTAGCCTCGTCGATCTCATGGTAGATCAACTCTTGTACTACTCATATTATCAAGAACAATCAAGCAGGACATAGGGTATTACCTCCATCAAGAGGGCCCGAACCTGGGTAAACATGGTGTCCCCAGCCTCCTGTTACCATCCACCTTAGACGCGCAGTTCGGGACCCCCTACCCGATATCCGCCGGTTTTGACACCGACATTGGTGCTTTCATTGAGAGTTCCTCTGTGTCGTTGATAACCCACAAGTATAGGGTCGCAACAGTTTTCGATAAGTAAGAGTGTCGAATCCAACGAGGAGCTAAAGGTAGAACAAATATTCCCTCAAGTTCTATCGACCACCAATACAGCTCTATGCACGCTTGACGTTCGCTTTACCTAGACCAAGTATGAAGCTATAAGTACTTTGTAGGTGTTTTCGGAAAGGCTTGCAAGAAAGTAAAGAGCACAAAAATAAAACTAGGGGCTGTTAAGGTAAAGAAGCAACTAAAGTAAATATAGAGAGTGTGGAAGAGTGGTGGTAGGAGTTGCGAAATTGTCCCTTAAGCAATTGAATACTTTACTAGACCGATAGCAAGTATTATGTGGGAGAGGCCACTGCTAGCATGCCATCCCTGACTTGGAATTCTATGCACTTATGATTGGAACTATTAGCAAGCATCCGCAACTACTAATGTTCATTAAGGTAAAACCCAACCATAGCATTAAGGTATATTGGTCCCCCTTCAATCCTGTATGCATCAATTTCTATGCTAGGTTGAAGCTTCTGTCACTCTTGCCCTCCAATACATCAACATACAACTAACCCTAGGGTGTGATCCATGTGCACAATCATATGATGGGCACCAAAGGACAACAACATAACCACAAGCAAATTAAATCAATCATAGCAATTCATCAACCACCGATAGGACAATGAAAATCTACTCAAACATCATAGGATGGCAACACATCATTGGATAATAATATGAAGCATAAAGCACCATGTTCAAGTAGAGGGTACAACGGGTTGCGGGAGAGTGGACCGATGTAGATAGAGGGGGAAAAGGTGATGGAGATGTTGGTGAAGATGGCGGAGGTGTTGGTGTAGATCGTGGTGATGATGATGGCCCCCGGTGGCACTCCGGTGCCACCGGAAGCGAGGGGGAGAGAGCCCCCCTCCTTCTTCTTATTCCTTGATCTTCTCCCTAGATGGGAGAAGGGTTTCCCCTCTGGTCCATGGTCTCCATGGTGTGGGAGGGGCGAGAGCCCCTCCGAGATTGGATGTCTCTTTCTCTCTCTCTTTTTCTGCATTCTCAGATTCTTCCCTTTCACCGTTTCTTATATCCCGGAGATCCGTAACTCCGATTGGGCTGAAATTTTGACACAATCTCTATCTGGAAATTAGCTTTCTTGCGGCGAAAGAAGGGCTCCAACCGCCTTACGGGGTGGCCACGAGGGTCAGGGGCGCGCGCCCCTACCTCGTGCCCCCCTCGGGCACCGTCTTGCGGTGATTCCACTTCCCAAAATTCATAAATATTCCAAAATAAATCTCCGTCAGTTTTTATTCTGTTTGGATTCTGTTTGGTATGGGTTTTCTGCGAAACAAAAAACATGCAACAAACAGGAACTGGCACTGGGCACTGGATCAATATGTTAGTCCCAAAAATAGTATAAAAAGTTGCCAAAAGTATATGAAAGTTGAAGAAAATTGGCATGGAACAATCAAAAATTATAGATACGACGGAGACGTATCAGCATCCCCAAGCTTAATTCCTGCTCGTCCTCGAGTAGGTAAATGATAAAAAAGATAATGTTTGATGTGGAATGCTACCTAGCACAATCTTGATCACGTAATCTAATCATGACATGAATATTAAGACATGAGTGATTCAAAGCAATAGTCTATCATTTGAGATAAAAACAATAATACTTCAAGCCTACTAATAAAGCAATCATGTCTTTTCAAAATAAAATGGCCAGAGAAAGTTATCCCTACAAAATCATATAGTCTGGCTATGCTCCATCTTCACCGCACAAAATATTCACATCATGCACAACCCCAATGACAAGCCAAGCAATTGTTTCATACTTTTGACGTTCTCAAACCTTTTCAATTTTCATGCAATACATGAGCGTGAGCCATGGACATAGCACTATAGGTGGAATAGAATATGATGGTGGAGAAGACAAAAAGGAGAAGATAGTCTCACATCAACTAGGCGTATCAACGGGCTATGGAGATGCCCATCAATAGATATCAATGTGAGTGAGTAGGGATTGCCATGCAACGGATGCACTAGAGCTATAAGTGTATAAAAGCTCCAACTGAAACTAAGTGGGTGTGCATCTAACTTGCTTGCTCATGAAGACCTCGAGCATTTGAGGAAGCCCATCATCGGAATATACAAGCCAAGTTTTATAATGAAAATTCCCACTAGTATATGAAAGTGTTAACTCAAGAGACTCTCTATATGAAGAACATGGTGCTACTTTGAAGCACAAGTGACGGAGTAAATGACCACGGGTAGCCTAGCCGGCTCCCCCTGGCCCTTCTGAAAAAATTACGAGCCGATCTGGCCCTCAAGAATCCAAGACGTGGGGCCGCCTTCCCCTTGCCAGCTGTCTCCCAGGCCGACTATCGGAAGGCGGCCCGACTTTAACCCTCATGAAGAAAGCCGCGGGAGGGACGGCTCCAAGAAGCCGGCCGCAAGAAGCCGACTCCCACAAAGCGGTCAAGATCGTACCCTCGAAGTCTGCATCCACATAACGGCGATGTGACGGGGCGTGGCTACAGTAAAGCCTGCCACCCCCGAATCCCGGAGCACGCCTGGCACAGTGCGCCGTACAGGGTGGCCATGACCCGTGCGGCGCGGCACTGTTGCCATGTTGACCCTGATGCCACCCACGACGGGCTGTCAGCGCGGCCCACGGGCGGTGGGCCCCTTCAGGCAGAGAGACACCCGAAGGCGGCCAGGCCTCCCCCAGTCGGCCCAAGACGGGGCTAGCTCCCCACAGCCGGCTTGCTTCCTCCCTCAAAGGAGACGCCCCATTAAGGGGACAAGACGAGGTGTGGCTACAGCGATCGCCCGCCGGGCGGCGGCACTGTAGCCACGCTTAACTCGGCGAAGCCCTCGTCACCAGGTTTGAGGCAACAGTAACCAGCCACCGACAAGGCCTTGGACAATGGGGCCTGCCTGTCGACCAAGGAGCCGGCAGCCGGTGGGCCCCAGCAGCCGGCGCAGAAGCCGACGCGCGTAGACATAGACGGCTGGGGGCCACGCTTAGCCGGATTACCATAGTACCGCCGGGGGGTGGGCCTATATAAACCCCCCGGGGCACCCATGCAAAGGGTTGATCTGAGCTAGTTTTAGACACCACATAGAGAGGAGAGGAGAGCTAGTCGTCCCCTTCTTCTTCTTCTCGCCAAACAGCTCAAGGAGAATCTTGTAGCCACTCGTTCATCTAGTGATCATGCGGAGACCCCGCAGAGCAGCAGTAGGGGTGTTATCTCCTCGGAGAGCCCTGAAGCTGGGTAAGATTTGCCGGCGTGCATGTCTTCGCCTCATCCCGCTTCCAGACACCGGCGACGTCTTACTGGCTCCCACAATGATAAGCCACACGTTGGCATATGTCGCACCTACCACCCAACATTTGGCGCCCACCTTGGGGCCAGGTGCACCGTCGTCCGGAGGCCTGTTCTGGACGGGAACCCTCTTCCATCCCAGCGAGCGTAGCCAGCCCGGTATGCCCGATGGCGCTTGCCACGACGCGCTACAAGGCGTCGCCAACGTCTGTGCAGCGAGCGGCCTCGCCTATCTCCTTGACGAGACCCTTATCTCCGACGAGCTCGCCTCTGACGTGGGCACCGGCCGCCTCGTCAACCTCCTTGGCCAGATCCACGTCTCCGGCGAGCTTGCTGTGGACTTGGAGTCTGTTGGCTCCACCGATCCTATGCCTGTCGACTCCGACACGGCCTCACTCGGCGCTTTCCCCACCGACGTCGTGATCTACAACGACCCGCTTCCCCGGGCCGATGGCTGCGACGGTGCCACCACCGAGGTGATGGTCATCGGCCACGGCGGCGCTTCTGGTGAGAACGCCCTCGACGCCCCGCATGCAGCGGTCCACGACTTGTTCATCCCCCTCCCGGCCGATGCCGACGCCGAAGCACTGGAGGCTCGCCGCCTCGCCCTCCTCGCGGAGGGCCGGAAGTTGGCTTCCATGAGACGCCTCACCGAGGCCCACCAGCGCGAAGCCGACCGCGCCGCCTTTGGCACGCCGCCCCCAGGTGGGCCAAGCCAAGCCGGCATTGTCAGACAGCGCGGCGCTGCCCTTGCCGACACGCTAGGAGTCGACCGCCCAGTCTACGCCACTCCACTCGAGAACCTGCGCGCCGCCCAGGCGGCCGTAGACGAGCTAGACGGACTGGGGGCCGAATAAGTCCCCCACATGACCATACGCATCCAGCAACTGATCGATGCAGCCGCACAAATGGCACGAAGCCGACGCCCGCGCGGAAAGCCCTCCCCCACGCCGAGAGCACGGCGTGACGTCCCGGACGCCGACTGCGGGTAAAACCCGCGCGCGACACGAGAAGGAGCCGGCTGCCAGCCGAAGCCGAACCCGGACCTCCGTCGAGCGAGACGCAGAAGGCCGTCCCCGGGCCGTGGAGCGGCGGGGCAACCCGCCTCCACCTCCGCCTCGTGGGGAGAGACATCCCACCACACCGCCTGTCATGCATCCGACTCTCAGCGGCCGACTAGGTTTGCGTGAAGGAGTCGGCGAGAACGACGCCCGCCATCGGATCGACCGCCTAGCGCGATCCTGGCGCTAGAAGAAGAAGATGATGTCGGCCCGCCTTGCTTCGGCCCCCGCATCCGCGACGAGCCTTTCCCCAAAGGGTTCTCGCTCCCAAGAGACACGCCCAAGTACAACGGCTCCGTGAAGCCGGAAGATTGGTTGATCGACTACTCCACAGCGGTTCACATAGCAAACGGCAATAGGTGCGTTGCCATGAAGTACGTGCCCCTCATGCTGCACGGCACGGCGCAGACCTGGCTCAATAGCCTCAGGCCCTACAGCATCAACAGCTGGCTAGACTTCACAGAGGCCTTCGTCCGCAACTTCACCAGCACCTACAAGCGGGCCCCCAAGCCCAGACAGCTCTCCTTGTGCGTACAAGGCCTCGCCGAATCCACTCGTGACTACCTCACGCGTTGGGCCGAGCTCCGCAACTCTTGCGAAGGGGTGCACGAGGTGCAAGCCATAGAATACGTCACCGCCGGATGCCGGGAAGGCACCCTCCTTAAGCACAAGCTCCTCTGCGACGAGCCGACTACCCTCGACGAGCTTCTGGTCATAGCGGACAAGTACACCACCGCCGACTCCTCAATGAAGACTGAACTCCGGGTAGACGCGTCCGGGAAGGTAATCAACCCGGCGCCCAAGACGCCGGCTGGGGACTCCGGCCGACGCCCGTACCAGAACGACCACAAGCGCAAGGGCCCCGTGCCGCTCTCCACCAGTCGGCAGGTGGCCACAGTCGAGGACAAGCAGCCCGAAGGGCGGCTCACACCCAAGAAGCAGAAGGGCGGCAGGCCGGCTTGGCAGCCGGCCTTCTCCTACGAGCAAACTCTCGACGCCCCATGCAAGTTCCATAGCGGCGCGAAGCTGTCCAACCACACAACCCGGAAGTGCCACTGGCTCACCCGAATCTCCAAAGACGAAGGGCTCGCGCCGCCTCTGCCTGCTGGTCCGCTGCCTCCGGCTCCGCAGCTGCCGACCGCTCGGCCAGCAGTCGGAACTGTGCACGATGAGTTCCCCGACGAGCATGCCGCCTATGTCGTCTTTACAAGCCAGCCCGAAGGCCGGCGTAGCAGACGCCGAGAGCACCAGGAAGTCAACGTGCTCACTACCAACCCCGCCGAGCACATGCACTGGTCGGAAAAGCCTATCAGCTGGAGCCGGGCCGACCACCCAGAGGTGATGCCATCTCTCGGCTCCTATGCGTTGGTTTTGGATGCCACCCTTGCAACGGACAGACGCGCCGCCCGTTTCTCCCGCGTGCTGATAGACGGCGGGAGTAGCATCAACATCCTATACCATGACACCCTGGAGAAGCTGAACGTCAAGACGAAGCAACTCATGCCTACCCGGACTGTGTTCCATGGCTTTGTACCTGGCCTGTCCTGCGCCCCCATTGGCAAGATCAAGATTGATATTCTCTTTGGGGACAAGGATCATTTCCGCCGAGAAGCGATCTGGTTTGAAGTGGTGGACCTGGAGAGCCCCTACCATGCATTGCTTGGCCGTCCTGCCTTGGCCAGGTTCATGGCTGTTCCCCACTATGCTTACCTCAAGATGAAGATGCCGAGCGCCAAGGGCATCATCACCATAGCCTTGGCCAGGTTCATGGCTGGCCGAGTCCCTTGTGATTGCCGAAGAAAAGAAGATATTGGACCGAGTCGTAGCCATGGCCGGCAAACACCCGGCCCTGCCCCCCGATCCCAAGGAGTGTGATGCCCAAGGATCTTTCCAGCCGGCCAAGGAGACGAAGAAGATATCTCTTGACCCCGAGCACCCAGAAAGGTTTGCCGTCATCGGGGCAAACCAAACAGCAAATAGGAAGGCGAGCTCGCCGACTTCCTCCGTGAGAATCGGGATATCTTTGCATGGTCTCCTATGGACATGCCGGGTGTTCCGAAGGAATTCGCCGAGCACAAGCTACACGTCCGAGAAGGCGCAAAACCAGTCAAACAACCCCTCCGCCGACTGTCGGAGGAGAAAAGAAGGATTGTGGGAGAGGAGATAGCCTGGCTTCTGGCAGCCGGCTTCATTATGGAGGTTTTCTTTCCAGAGTGGCTCGCCAACCCGGTCCTCGTGCTAAAGAAGAACAACAAGTGGCGCATGTGCATAGACTACACGAGCCTCAACAAGGCCTGCCCCAAAGATCCGTTTGCCCTGCCAAAGATTGATCAAGTGATAGACTCCACAGCCGGATGCGAGCTATTGAGTTTCTTGGATGCTTACTCAGGATACCACCAGATAAAGCTAGATCCGGCTGACCGCCTAAAGACCGCCTTCATCACGCCATTCGGAGCTTTCTGCTACCTGACTATGACATTCGGCTTAAGAAATGCCGGTGTCACTTTTCAGCGTTGCATGCAGAAGTGCCTCCTCAAGCAGCTCGGCAGAAATGCCCACGCCTACGTAGACGACATTGTGGTGAAGACGGAGAAGCGCGACACCTTGCTGGAGGTCCTCAAGGAAACATTTGAGAACCTGCGCTGTTTCCAGATCAAGCTCAACCTCGAGAAATGCGTGTTCGGAGTGCCAGCCGGCCAACTCCTAGGCTTCCTGGTCTCCGAACGCGGCATCGAATGCAACCCAGTAAAGATCAAGGCCATTGAGAGAATGGCGATTCCCACCAAACTTAGAGACGTCTAGAAGTTCACCGGGTGCTTGGCCTCCCTGAACCGCTTCATCAGCCGGCTCGGAGAGAAAGCTCTCCCCCTCTACCACCTCATGAAGAGGACCACTCACTTCGAGTGGAACGATCAAGCCAACCAAGCTTTTCACGAGTTGAAGAAGATGCTGGCCACGCCGCCTGTCCTGGCGGTGCCGACTGAGAAAGAGCCCATGCTCCTCTACATTGCTGCAACCAGCCGGGTGGCCAGCACCGTCATCGTAGTCCAGCGCCAGAAGAGGGCCGAGCCCAGCCGGTCCAGAGGCCGGTGTACTATTTGAGCGAGGTGCTGTCTACCTCGAAGCAGAACTACCCGCACTACCAGAAGATGTGCTACGGTGTGTACTTCGCCACCAAGAAGCTGAAGCCCTACTTCCAAGAGCACCCCATCACGATCGTATGCACCGCCCTGCTTGCCGAGATCATAGGCAGCCGGGATGCATCCAGCCGGGTGGCGAAATGGGCCATCGAGCTGGCCCCCTACACGATCTTCTACCAGCCTCGCACCGCCATCAAGTCCCAAGCATTGGTCGACTTCCTCGTCGACTAGGCCGAGACCCAGTACCTACCGCCAGCTCCCGATTCCACCCATTGGCGCATGCACTTCGACGGGTCCAAGATGCGCACCGGCTTGGGAGCCGGCATCATCCTCACCTCTCCCAAAGGCGACAAGCTCATATACACACTTCAAATTCACTTTGCCGCCTCCAACAACGTGGCCGAGTACGAGGCGCTCATACACGGGCTCCGGCTTGCCAAAGAGCTCGGCATACGCCGGATCCTATGTTACGGCGACTCGGACTTGGTAGTCCAGCAATCATCCGGTGACTGGGACGCCAAGGATGCAAATATGGCAAGCTACCGCTTCCTTGTTCAACACATCAGCGGGTACTTTGAAGGATGCGAGTTCCTCCACGTACCGCGAGCCGACAATGAGCCAGCTGATACCCTGGCTCGGATAGGCTCCACTCGACAGGCAATACCAACCGGTGTCTCTCTGCAACGCCTCCTCGAGCCGTCTATCAAGCCGTCTCCAGAGTCCGATTCCATCTTCGTGCCGCCTGACCCCGACGCGGCCAGGTCCGGCTCGAAGAACCAAGCAGGTGACCCGGGGACTTCGATAGTCGGCCCGGGGACGTCAGTAGGCGGCTCGGGGACTTCCATAGTTACGCCCGACCTGGGGACTGCCACACCCAGCTCGGGGACTGCGGTAGTTGGCCTGGGGACTGCACCAACACAACAGGCGGCGGCCGACTCCAGCATTTCACCACCCAGCCCGCCCGCCCTGGTCGCAGTAGCCGTGTTGGCAATAGAAGAAGTCACAGCTCCATCATGGGCCCAGTCCATCCTCAACTTCCTAATAAACCAAGATCTGCCGGCTGATGAAACAGAGGCAAGACAAGTCCAACGCCGAGCCGGAGCATACACAATCGTCAATAGAGAGCTCGTCAGGCGCAGTGTCACTGGAATCTTCCAGCGATGCATCGAGCAAGAGAAGGGCATTGCAATCCTCAGAGACATCCACCAAGGAGAATGCGGCCACCATGCGGCCTCAAGATCACTCGGCGCCAAAGCTTTGCGCCATGGGTTCTTTTAGCCGACTACTTTGGATGACGCCAAGGAGTTAGTTAAACATTGCAAAGGGTGCCAAGTCTTCAGCTCCAAGCAACACATGCCGGCTTCGGCACTCAAGACCATTCCCCTCACTTGGACATGGTGGGCCCATTCAAGACGGCGCGCGGCGGCATGACACATCTGCTTGACGCTGTGGACAAATTCACCAAATGGATTGAGGCAAAGCCAATCAAGAAGCTGAATGGGCCGACTGTCATGACATTCATCGCAGATATAACAACTCGCTACAGCGTGCCACACAGCATCATCACCGACAATGACACGAATTTCGCCAAAGGGAGCATTGGCACCTTTCTGCGCGACGCAGGGCATCCGGTTGGACTTAGCGTCCGTTGCCCACCCGCAGTCAAACGGCCAAGTCAAGCAAGCCAACGCCCTCATCCTTTCCAGCATCAAGCCCCGACTGGTCGTACCACTGGAACGTTCGGCCGGCTGTTGGCTCGATGAGCTGCCGACCGTCCTCTGGAGTCTGCGCACTACCCCAAACAAGTCAACCGGCTTCACTCCTTTCTTCCTCGTGTATGGTGCCGAGGCGGTCATCCCAACTGACATCGAGTTCGACTCACGTCGAGTAACCATGTACACAGAGGCGGAGGCCAAGGAAGCACGAGAAGACGACGTCAACCTGCTGGAAGAAGGCCGGCTGTTAGTCCTCAGCCGGTCCGCCATCTACCAGCAGGGCTTGCCCCGCTACCAAAGCCGGAAGGTCAGACCAAGATCTTTCCAAGAAGGCGACCTCGTGCTCCGGCTGATCCAGCGAACAACTGGCCAGCACAAGCTCTCGGCCCCTTGGGAAGGCCCCTTTGTCATCAGCAGAGCACTGGGAAATGACTCCTAATACCTAATCGACGCACAGAAGCCGAAGGTACGAAAGAGAGACGACTCCGGCAAGGAGTCGGAACAACCATGGAACGCCAACCTCCTCTGAAGATTTTACAGTTGAAATGCAGTATGTATCACGCTAACTTTTGTACTATGTATGAGACAATAGGCCCCCCGAGGAGAGCTTGGGGACTGCCATCTTTTATCTATAAATGAAGAGTATCATGCTTATGATCATATCATTACATTCACTTTTTTCGTTCGGCACCGGGTTCGACTAGTCGGCCCGGGGACTGGCCGCCTTGAGTTGTATTAGAAGTCCTACCTGTGGTCAGACAAGTAGTGTGCCGGCACCCAAGCCTTCTCTTGCCAAAAGTCGCAGTTCAAAGAACCGGCTGTCCGGCTGGCAAGAGTTAAAGGCAGGAAAGGACACCCACACGAATAACGGCTAGGGACTAACGGACTAATATAACAAAAGCCGGTTTTTCTCCCACCACCGACCGAGTACCAGAGTAGCCGGCCGGCCGGCTTCCATTCACCTTGCTTCAATCTAAGAAAGCTCGAGTACTTGCCTTCCCCAAAAATATAGCCAAGTTCTTCCCTAGCCACAGGCTGCAGAGCAGCTGCCGGTTGGGAAGGCAGCAGCTAGGGGAAGGCGGCAAAGGAAACAGCCTAAAGATAAAAAGCATACGCGAATGGAAGCCAAACACACACACACGATCATATTTACACAAAAGGCCTTCGAAAGGCCAGCATTCAACATAGTTTGAATACACCCCCCGGTGGGTGGAACTGTGCAAGTTTAATAAAAATTGTTCAAAGAGTAACAAGCAGGAAAAGCAAGGACGGCAGATTAAGCCAAGGGAGCGACTGGCAAGTCGGGCAGGTCGGTAGAGACGGCAGTGTTGGCTGGAGGAGTGGCCGGCTGGCGAACCTTGGCATGATCACCACATCCTGCAGAGGGCGCGCTAGCACGCGCCTCGTTGCTGGAGGCACGGTCGGGCTGGGGCTGGCTGGCCGCTTCACCGGATGGCTCGACATCTTCGCCTTCCTCTCCTTCGTCGTCTTCACCTTCATCGCTGGAAGCGATCTCCTCCGCTGAGTCCTCACCCACTACCGGGTCCAGCCAAACTATTCCTCCGGCTGGGCAACACCGTCGTCATTTATCTCAGGAGCAAAGACGCTGATGTCAGTGCACTCAGCGATCGTCGAGGCATGCTGAGCGATAGCCGGCCGCACATCCTCCATCTCCTCGTCGGACTCCAGCCGCCAGGTGCGCAGCTGGTCCAGGTTCAGCCCGGGATACCAGGCTCGGACGAACTCTAGTGCCCGCCCAGCTCCAAGCCGGGCCGCCGATGCCTTCCAGGCCTCGAAGCGGCCAACCGCAACCTCCAGCCAGTCGGCAGTCTGACTCGGGGTGCGGGGAATCGCTTCGCCTGGCCAGAGGGCAGCCAACACCTGCGCCCCGGCGCGCTGGAGGCAGCGGAGCATGCGGTGAGCCGGCTGCAGCCGGGCTTGGACCGCCAAGAGTTGCTCCTCAAGCGTCCGGCTCACGTCCGGCGCGATTTCAGCCCCCGCCTGCCGGCGCGCCTCGCGGTGGGCCTCGATGGTCTGGGTGGCAAAGACGGAGTAGCCGGGGAAGTAGTCTGCACAAAGAACAAAAAGCAGCACAAGTCAGAACACAAATCAGAGGGCAAGGGGCAAGCAAGGAGTGAGGAAGGCAGCTTACCATCGATCAGATCCTCAACCCGGCCGAAGCCCTCGCTCAGCGCTTGTTTTGCCTCAGCCCAGCCCGCCGCTTCGGTCTCGAACTCAGCTTTGAGGGCGTCCTCGCTGTCCTACGCCTTCTTCAAGGCCGCCTTGTGGCTCTCCTCCTGGTCGGCCAACTTCTTGGCCAGGCGGTCACGCTCTAGGACCAAGGCGTTGTACTCGGCTTCCTTGGCGCGAAGGGCGGACTGGGCCCCGCTGAGCTGCCCCCTCAAGTCGGCATTGGCTCCTGCAAGCATGAAGACAAAGGAAAAATCAATAAGGAAGAAGTTGTCAGGGAAGATCCGACCCGACTGCTCAGCAGTCGGCCCGAAGCTCGGGGACTACACCCAGTGGATGCGCTGACGTGCCCCCACAGGAGATGAACGAGACAAAGCATGCACTCCGGCTGTTGGTCGGGTCCTCGGTTTTCCGGCCCAACTCCTGAGCCTGGGAGTTGAAGGCAGCAGCGCGGAGGTTATGGTATTCCTGGAAGATCAGACAGGATACAAGAATAAGATAGCTGTCAGGACCTAGTAAGTTCCAAGCCGCCTGCTCAGCAGCCGACTCGGAACTCGGGGACTACACCCAGCGGGTGCGCTGACGCGCCCCCACGGAAGATATCAAAAAAGCAAAACAACCAAGGCCAGAAGGCTCACCCGGATGACGGCCCGCATCGTGAGGAACTCTTGGGTATATCGCTGCAGCGAAGCGGCCTGGGCTTGAAGCCGGTTCCGGACCTCCTGGGCCGCCGTGTTCAGCTCGGCCGTCCCCCACTGGGCGTCCACTCAAACGTGCTGGCGCTGGCCGCCTCCAGGGCCTCCACCGTCTAACTGGCGCCCGCAGCTCGGTGCGGCTTCGGTGCGGAGGTAGCTCCCCCTACGCGCGAGCGAAATGCCGGCTGCACCTCGAGGCCGGCCCCTGCCTCCGGCTCGCCCCCGGCCGGCTGCTCTGGCGCCGTGGCTGGTTGGCCGCTTTGGCCCGCTCCAGTCGGCGCCTTCTACGGCGCCTCCTCCATGAAGACCACGTGGTCCTCCCTCCTCTCCATCACCGGCGGGTCTTGGTCGACCTCCTCCGACGAGGGCACGGGGATGTCGGGGGCCACGGTGCGGAGGGGAACGACGAGCAGCGGAGGCTGGTTGTGCGAGGCCTCCGCCTCCGTCTCCGCGGCTGCCGCCTCCGCCCGGGCCTTGGCGGCCGCGTCGTCTTGCTCCTTCACCGCCTAGGCGGTCCTTCGCTCCACTGCCTCCCGCTCCTCCCGCACCTCCCGTGCGTTCCGCTTCGTGGCCTCCATGAGGTCGGCGCGGGGATCCACGCGACGGGAGCCTGAGGACCCTCCAGTCGGCCCGACTACGGAGCCGCCAGGACCTCGCTCGAGGGAAAGCGGTGCCCTGCCCGGCGAGCAAAGAAAGGTTTAGAAGAGCCTCAATCGAAGAGGTCAACAAAAAAATACAAGACGTTTGACGACTTACACCGAGATCGCCTGCGGCTGTTTCACCGCCTTGCGGAAGCGGGCTGCCTTCACGGCCGCCTCATCCCGCTTGGTCGCCGCCGTGGAACCCTTGGATTTCTTCGGCCGGCTGTCGAAGTAGGTCGACGTGGCCCGGCATTTCTGCGCGCCGCCACGGGCAGCCGGCGCGGCAGACGGGCCCGCGCCTAGATGATCAAGCGCCGGCTGGCGGTGCGGGGCGGCTTCGAACTCGTCATCGTTCGCCCAGTCCTCGAGGCCGGCCCTGAGCCCTGCGCCTCCTGCCTCGTCGCCTTCCCCCATGATGGCATCTTCCATGGCGGCCGCTCCCAGGTCCGGATCATCGACGTCGTCCACCGTGCGGTCGGGGAGGAGCTGGCACTCTACCCCTGCGGCCCCGGCCGTCGGTGGAAGAAGAGGGTTCTGCTGAGGGCAAACGAATTGATCAGAAGTCGGCCGTCATGAGGCCGGCTACAAAAAGGAAGAAAAGAAGAAAAACTTACGGCAGGCGGAGGGTTGGCACGAGAATATGGCCCCTTGCCGTATCGCCAATCCTCGGCGAGCTTGAAGTTGGAGATGTAGTTCACCATGTAAGACACCTCGACATGAGGCATCTCCCTGGTGCTCAGCCGGCACGGGTCGAAGCGGCCGCTCATCTGGCAAATCATGTGAGGCCGGCCTTGGGGTGGAAGTACTCGGCGCTCCATGAAGGCGGCCACCAGGTCGGCTCCGGTCAGGCCCTCCGACTGGATCATCACCCGGAGCCGGGAGACGGCTGCGTTCCCGGCCTGAGACAATGACCAGGCCCGGTAGCTGCACGAGGGTTGCCTCCCAGCCGGTGGGCCGGCTACGTAAGCCGGTAGGTTGACGAAGTCGCCTTGCTGGGCGACGTTCTTCACGTAAAAATAGGACTTCTGCCAGAGCTTCACCGACTGGATCAACGGGATGGGCGGGAACAGATTGTTCTCGCCCGTCCGCCTCATGGCAATGAAGGCTCCGCAGGGGGCGAGCACGCCCGCGACAACGGTGCCGAGCTTGCTCTGGAAGAATTCTCCCCAGAGCTCGAGAGTGGGGAGAACCCCAAGAAAGCCCTCGTACAGGGTGACGAAAGCGCACAGCAGCATCACTGCGTTGGGCGTGAGGTGATGCGGCTGGAGGTGGTAAAATTCAAGAAAAGCGCGAAGGAATCCGCTCGCCGGGAGGCCGAAGCCGCGCAGGCAGTGCGAGCGGAAGATTACCCACTCGCCCTCCTCCGGTGCCGGCGAAATCTCTCACGCCGGCGCACGATGAACCCGCACGTAGTTCTCGCCCGGCAGACGCCGCGTCTGGCGGAGGAACTCAACATGGTCCTCGTGGACGTTGGAGCCATCCCACGAGCTCGACAACGCCATGGGAGCGACGCGGCGAGGAACAACGCGATGCGACAGCAGAGACGCGCACGACCCCGCTACGGCGGGACCAAAGGAACCGAGAGGTCCGACGGCGGAGCGGCGCGGCAATGGGTCGCTGCGGCGGCGAAGGGAAGAAGAAGGAAGGTGAGAAGGGGTGGAGCGAGGGAGAGCGTGCGAGCCTCTGCCGCTCCCTCTCCTCCCCCTACTTATAGACCCGCGCGGTGGAGCCGAGGAGGCGTGGTGTGGGGGAACATGGGATCAACTGCGCCCACTCCCCCACGTCCCATGATTATTGCGCCCTGATGGCGTAATAAAACTGCCGCGGGAAGGCGAGCGGTCCGTTGTGGGCCGCAGAAGATCCGTGCTCGGGCCGAGGCCTAGGAGTGGTGGGCCCGGGCCTACGGCGGCGTCCCATCGCGCGCGTGCGTTGGCAGGTTTTCCTTGCCATGTGGCCCGTGGGATGGCGCGCGGTCAGCTCGTAGGCCGACCCATGTTCCCGCCTACAAGAAACGGAGCTTTCCGAAGACGGCGCGCATAAGCAAAGCCGGCTCCTCAGGATAGGAAGCTGACCAAGCTTCTCGTCCCTTTGTCAGCCTCGAAGCTCGATCAGCTTCAGGGACTACTGACAGAGTAAATGACCACGGGTCACCTAGCCGGCTCCCCCTGGCCCTTCTAAAAAAATTACGAGCCAATCCGGCCCTCAAGAATCCAAGATGTGGGGCCGCCTTCCCCTTGCCGGCTGTCTCCCAGGCCGACTATCGGAAGGCGGCCCGGCTTTAGCCCTCATGAAGAAAGACGCGGGAGGGCCGGCCGCAAGAAGCCGACTCCCACAAAGCGGTCAAGATCGTACCCTCGAAGTCTGCATCCACATAACGGCGATGTGACGGGGCGTGGCTACAGTAAAGCTTGCCACCCCCGAATCCCGGAGCACGCCTGGCACAGTGCGCCATAAGGGGTGGCCATGACCCGTCCGGCACGGCACTGTTGCCATGTTGACCCTGATGCCACCCACGACGGGCTGTCAGTGCGGCCCACGGGCGGTGGGCCCCTTCAGGCAGAGAGACACCCAAAGGCGGCCAGGCCTCCCCCAGTCGGCCCAAGACGGGGCCGGCTCCCCACAGCCGGCTTGCTTCCTCCCTCGAAGGAGACGCCCCATTAAGGGGACAAGACGAGGCGTGGCTACAGCGATCGCCCGCCGGGCGGCGGCACTGTAGCCACGCTTACCTCGACGAAGCCCTCGTCACCAGGTTTGAGGCAACAGTGACCAGCCACCGACAAGGCCCTGGACAGTGGGGCCTGCCTGTCGACCAAGGAGCCGGTAGCCGGCGGGCCCCAGCAGCCGGCGCAGAAGCCAGCGCGCGTAGACACAGATGGGTGGGGCCCACACCCAGCCGGATTACCATTGTACCCCTGGGGGGTGGGCCTATATAAACCCCCCGGGGCACCCATGCAAAGGGTTGATCTGAGCTAGTTTTAGACACCACATAGAGAGGAGAGGAGAGCTAGTCGTGCCCTTCTTCTTCTTCTCGCCAAACATCTCAAGGAGCATCTTGTAGCCACTCGTTCATCTAGTGATCATGCAGAGACCCCGCAGAGCAGCAGTAGAGGTGTTATCTCCTCAGAGAGCCCTGAAGCTGGGTAAGATTCACCGGCGTGCATGTCTTTGCCTCATCCCGCTTCCAGGCACCGGCGACGCCTTACTAGCTCCCACAATGATAAGCCACCCGTTGGCATATGTCGCACCTACCACACGACAACAAGTGTGGTAAAAGGATAGTAACATTGCCCCCTTTTTTTGCGAGCTTCTTTGGCCCCCCCTTTTTTTATTTAGTCTTCTTTGGCCTCTCCCTTTTTTGGGCAATGCTCTAATAATGTTGATCATCACACTTTTATTTACTTACAACTCAATATTACAACTCGATACTAGAACAAAGATATGACTCTATATGAATGCCTCCGGTGGTGTACCGGGATGTGCAATGATCTAGCGTAGCAATGACATCAAAAAACGGACAAGCCATGAAAACATCATGCTAGCTATCTTACGATCATGCAAAGCAATATGACAATGAATGATCAAGTCATGTATATGATGATGATGAAAGTTGCATGGCAATATATCTCAGAATGGCTATGGAAATGCCATGATAGGTAGGTATGGTGGCTTTTTTCAGGAAGGTATATGGTGGATTTATGGTACCGGTGAAAGTTGCGCGGTACTAGAGAGGCTAGCAATGATGGAAAGGTGAGAGTGCGTATAATCCATGGACTCAACATTAGTCATAAAGAACTCACATACTTATTGCAAAAATCTATTAGTCATCAAAACAAAGCACTACGTGCATGCTCCTAGGGGGGTAGATTGGTAGGAAAAGACCATCGCTCGTCCCCGACCGCCACACATAAGGAAGACAATCAATAAATAAATCATGCTCCGACTTCGTTACATAACGGTTCACCATACGTGCATGCTACGGGAATCACAAACCTCAACACAAGTATTTCCACAATCCACAACTACCAACTAGCATGACTCTAATATCACCATCTTTATATCGCAAAACTATTGCAAGGAATCAAACATATCATATTCAGTGATCTACAAGTTTTATGTAGGATTTTATGACTAACCATGTGAATGACCAGTTCCTGTCATCTCTCTAAATAGATATAAGTGAAGCAGGAGAGTTTAATTCTTTCTACAAAATATATGCCCGTGCTCTAACAAATATAAGTGAAGAAAAAGAGAATACATAAATGGTGGTTGTCTGAGTGAAGAGAAACAGGCAATCCAAACTTCAAATGATATAAGTGAAGCACATGAAGCATTCTATAAAGCCATACTCAAAAGATATAAGTGAAATGCAATGAGCATTCTATAAATCAACCAAGGAATATCTCATACCAGCATGGTGCATAAAAGAAAAATAAAAACCTAAATGCAAAAGACGCTCCAAGACTTGCACATATCGCATGAACGAAATGAATCCGAAAACATACCGATATTTGTTGAAGAAAGAGGGGATGCCTCCCCAGCATCCCCAAGCTTAGAAGCTTGAGTCTCCTTGAATATTTACTTGGGGTGCCTCGGGAATCCCCAAGCATGAGCTCTTGCCTCTCTTCCTTATTCTCACATTGAGACCTTCTCAATCATCGAACACTTCATCCACACAAAACTTCAACAGAAAATAAGATCCGTTAGTATAATAAAGAAAATCACTACTCTAAGTACTATTGCAAACCAATTCATATTTTGTTTTTGCATTGTGTCTACTGTAATATAACTTTTCCATGGCTTAATCCACTGATATAAGTTGATAGTTCAATCAAAACAAGCAAACTATGCATCAAAAACAGAATCTGTCTAAAGCAGAACAGTCTGTAGCAATCTGAACATTCACCATACTTCTGATACTTGAAAAATTCTGCCAAAATTAGGAAAAATAAAAAATTTGTATAGGAAGACAGTGCAAAAAGAAACAGAACCATTTGACGTTCCAGCTAAAAACTTAAAATCACGCACTACAGCCAAAGTTTCTGTCCTGCACCGTACAAACCATCAAGCAAATGTAAACATCCTAAAGGCAAGCCTTGGCACATTATTTTTATAATACAATGGAATTGTACAAGGGGATAATTATCTTTGTTGAAAAGTATCTGTAATCAAGATTCACAAAGTTGTTGTGAGCACGAACAAAGTTCAAGGAGCTCTCCCACTTCAACAGTGCTTGTCTTTCTCACTTTCACTTTCCTTTTTGAAAAGTTTTGGGTTCCCCTCTTTATTTTTGTTGTTTTTAAACTATATGAAAGCACTCAACAGAAATAAATGACTCTCTAAAACTTCCGGGTTGTCTCCATGGCAGCGCTTTCTTTAAAGCCATTAAGCTAGGCATATAGTTCTCAAGTAGTGAATCCACCCGGATCCCAAGGTATATCAAAGCCAATTCTAATTAACAATGATTTGTAATTTAGTAGTGAGCACAAAGCAACATATATCAAGCAATGAAGAAGTCTAACTCTCTTCCTATGCATCGGCATGTAATAAAAGAACAATTCATGCACACCTAGTAAAGGCCAATGCATAGTATAAACAGTTTCTTGCAATTTTATCGTATTGGAAACATAGAGAGGTGGAGATATAGTTCCTCTCTCATAATAATTGCAAGTAGGAGCAGAAAGCACATGCATATTATACCCATCAAAATCATCATGTGCAACGGTAAAAGGCAACCCATCAATATAATCCTTAGTAAGTGCAAACTTCTCCGATATAGTGTAGTCGGAGAATTCAAAAAGATAATAGGACTATCATGCGTGGGTGCAATAGCAACAATTTCATGTTTAACATAAGGAACTATAGCAAGTTCATCTCCATAAGCATAATTCATATTGGCATCTTAGCCACAAGCATAGCAAGCATCATCAAAAAGGGATATTTCAAAAGAATCGACGGGATCATAGAAATTATCATAGCATTCATCCTTCGGTAAGCATGAAGGGAAATTAAACAATGTATGAGTTGAAGAGTTACTCTCATTAGAAGGTGGGCACGGGTGATCAATCCTCTCTTCCTCCTTTTGTTCTTCCCTCTCCTCATCATCTTTTTCATCCAATGAGCTCATAGTTTCATCAATTTCTTCTTCCATAGACTCCTGCAAAATATTAGTCTCTTCTTGGACAGCGGAGTATTCCTCAATATATTTTTTAACATAGGTATTAGAAGCATACTTATCATAACAATATTTAAGTATAGCAAAGTTTTCAGATTTGTGAAAAGTAGCATCATACTTTTCAATCAAAGAAGCAATTTCATAAGCACCCACAAAAGCAACAAATTCTTCAATTTGTTGAATATCATAGTAACTATAAACACCTTTAGCATAAGAAGATAAGATTCCATTATCAATAAACTCACATTGGTAGGGAAGGTGTTTCTTAGGGTTTTCAGAACAACAAGTAAAATCATATAATTCACATAAATTCCAAGCATAGCATTGCAAACGTTGAATTTGACTCCGTAATAATTTCCCTTTTTCAGATATAGGGTGTCGCTCATAACAAGCATGCTCATCTAAAGATTTGCCCTCAACTAAGCTAGTTGGGGTTTCAGCACGAGCACAAAGGGATCAAAGATGATCCAAGTAAAAAGCTTCATCAGTGTGATAGATTTTGAGTGGTTCTTCAACCATTGGTTCAATAGGTACAACTAATTTTTTTGGTATTTTGCGTTTCCTGCCTATAACTAAAGATAGAAAACAACTAAGAACAGCAAATAAAAATTACTTAGTGATAAGGAAACAAGCACACACGAGAATATTCACCCCACGCTATTGTTCCCAGGCAACGGCGCCAGAAAAAGGTCTTGATAACCCACAAGTATAGGGGATCACAACAGTTTTCGATAAGTAAGAGTGTTGAACCCAACGAGGAGCTAAAGGTAGAACAAATATTCGCTCAAGTTCTATCTACCACCGATACAACTCTACGCACGCTTGACGTTCGCTTTACCTAGAACAAGTATGAAGCTAGAAGTACTTTGTAGGTGTTTTCGGAAAGGCTTGCAAGAAAGTAACGATCATGAAAATAAAACTAGGGGCTGTTAAGGTAAAGAAGCAACTAAAGTAAATATAGAGAGTGTGGAAAAGTGGTGGTAGGAGTTGCGAAATTGTCTACTTAGTAGACTGATAGCAAGTATTATGTGGGAGAGGCCATTGCTAGCAAGTCATCCCAGACTTGGAATTCTATGCACTTATGATTGGAACTATTAGCAAGCATCTGCAACTACTAATGTTCATTAAGGTAAAACCCAACCATAGCATTAAGGTATATTGGTCCCCCTTCAATCTTGTATGCATCAATTTCTATGCTAGGTTGAAGCTTCTGTCACTCTTGCCCTCCAATACATAGTCCTATGAACATACAACTAACCCTAGGGTGTGATCCACGAGCGCAATCATATGATGGGCACCAAAGGACAGCAACATAACCACAAGCAAATTAAATCAATCATAGCAATTCATCAACCACCGATAGGACAACCAAAATCTACTCAAACATCATAGGATGGCAACACATCATTGGATAATAATATGAAGCATAAAGCACCATGTTCAAGTAGAGGGTACAGCGGGTTGCGGGAGAGTGTACCGATGTAGATAGAGGGGGCGAAGGTGATGGCAATGTTGGTGAAGATGGCGGAGGTGTTGGTGTAGATCGCGGTGATGATGATGGCCCCCGGTGGCACTCCGGTGCCACCAGAAGCGAGGGGGAGAGAGCCCCCCTCCTTCTTCTTCTTCCTTGACCTTCTCCCTAGATGGGAGAAGGGTTTCCCCTCTGGTCCATGGTCTCCATGGCGTGGGAGGGGCGAGAGCCCCTCCGAGATTGGATATGTCTCTCTGTCTCTCTCTTTTTCTGCGTTCTCAGATTCTTCCCTTTCACCATTTCTTATATGCCCGGAGATCCATAACTCTAATTGGGCTGAAATTCTCACATAATCTCTATCCGGAAATTAGCTTTCTTGTGGCGAAAGAAGGGCTCCAACCGCCTTACGGGGTGGCCATGAGGGTCAGGGGCGCGCCTGACACCCTGGGGCGCGCCCCCTACCTCGTGCCCCCTCGGGCACCGTCTCGCGATGATTCCACTTCCCAAAATTCATAAATATTCCAAAATAAATCTCCGTCAGTTTTTATTCTATTTGGACTCTGTTTGGTATGGGTTTTCTGCAAAACAAAAAACATGCAACAAACAGGAACTGGCACTGGGCACTGGATCAAATGATAGTCCCAAAAATAGTATAAAAAGTTGCCAAAAGTATATGAAAGTTGTAGAATATTGGCATGGAACAATCAAAAATTATAGATACAGCGGAGATGTATCAGTCGTCATTGTTAGGCTTGATGGCTCCTTCGATCATTGATAGCGATGCAGTCCAGGGTGAGACTTTTCTTCCCGGACAGATCTTTGTATTCGGCGGCTTTGCATTGCGGGCCAACTCGCTTGGCCATCTGGAGCAGATCGAGAGTTACGCCCCTGGCCACCAGGTCAGGTTTGGAAGCTTAAACTACACAACCGACATCCATGGAGACTTGATCTTCGACGGATTCGAGCCCCTGCCGAGTGCGCCGCACGGTCACGATGAGCATGATTTAGCTCTACCATCGGACAGTATTCAGGAGACCGTACCGGCAACCGCTCCGACCCTCAATTTGGAGCCAATTGCACCATCCATGGATGGGTGGATAGACCCCGCCACGGAGGTCGCATTCTCAGCGGTGATGGAGCCAAGTATCGACCTTACCCTTCATGAGAGCCGTGACGCCAAACTGTCGGATTCTTCCCCGGCCACGGACTCCGAACCGCCTGCGCCCGTGCCTATCGAATCTGACTGGGCACCGATCATGGAGTTCACCTCCGCGGATATCTTTCAGCACTCGCCCTTCAGAGACATACTGAACTCATTAAGGTCTCTCTCCTTGTCAGGAGAGTCCTGGACGAACTATGTCCAGCAGGATTGGGATGCGGATGACGAAGAAATTCGCCGCCCACCCACCACCCACTTAGTATCCACTGTCGATGATTTGACCGACACGCTCGACTTCGACTCCGAAGTCATCGACGGTATGGACGACGATGCAGGAGACAAACAGGAACCACTTCCCACAGGGCACTGGACAGCCACCTCATCATATGATATATACATGGTGGACACACCCAAAGAAGGCAATGGCGATAGGACAGCGGAGGATGACCCCTCCAAGAAGCAACCCAAGCGCCGATGACAGCGGCGCCGCTCTAAGTCTCGCCAAAGCAAAAGCGGTGATACCGACATAGGAGATAATAGCACTCCGGACAGTGCCTAAGATGACGACAATCCCCTCCAGCAAGATTTAGAGCAGGAGGATGGAGAAGCCAGCCCTCCCGAGAGAGCGGCAAATGCAGAGGCGGAGGATGATAATTACATGCCTCCCTCCGAAGACGAGGCAAGCCTCGACGATGACGAATTTGTTGTGCCTAAGGATCCCGTCGAGCAAGAGCGCTTCAAGCGTCGGCTTATAGCCACGATAAATAGCCTTAAGAAAAAGCAACAGCAGCTTCAAGCTGATCAAGATTTGCTAGCTGACAGATGGACTGAAGTCCTTGCGGCCGAGGAAT
Organism: Triticum dicoccoides; assembly: GCF_002162155.2. Classification (NCBI taxonomy): domain Eukaryota; kingdom Viridiplantae; phylum Streptophyta; class Magnoliopsida; order Poales; family Poaceae; genus Triticum; species Triticum dicoccoides. The sequence goes on from NC_041388.1 coordinate 603,944,609, forward strand.
ATGAACTCGAACGCCCCTCCAAGAGTTACGCAAAGCGCAGGTTGCTACCCCGACTGGAGGAGGAAGCATTAAAACCTACATCTCCAGCGTATGACGCGGCTGATCAGCCACCTCGTGGCCTCGACAGAGAGGCATTTCAGCCAAAAGCTCAGCCCGCACCCCGACGCCACTCAAATAAAAATGTCAAGGCATGGGGAAACACGCTAGAACTGCGAGACATATTGGAGGACAAAGCAAAACACGCAAGATCGATCTACGGATCACGAGGGCGTGCCACTACGCGAGACGATAACCGTCACGCCGGATACGGTGAAAGTAAATCCGGCCGGGCCAAACACAGCGGACAAGACTCATTAGAGATGCGTTGCGAAATAGCCTAGTACAGAGGCGCCGCACACACCCTATGCTTCACAGACGAAGTAATGGATCACCAAATCCCAGAGGGTTTCAAACACGTAAATATCGAATCATACGACGGTACAACAGATCCTGCGGTATGGATCGAGGACTTCCTCCTGCACATCCACATGGCCCGCGGTGATGATCTACACGCCATCAAATACCTCCCACTCAAGCTCAAAGGACCAGCTCGACATTGGCTCAACAGCCTGCCAGCAGAATCCATTGGCTATTGGGAAGATCTGGAAGCCGCATTCCTCGACAACTTCCAGGGCACTTATGTGCGACCACCAAATGCCGATGACTTGAGCCACATAATTCAACAGCCAGAGGAATCGGCCAGGCAATTCTAGACACGATTCTTGACAAAGAAAAATCAAATCATCGACAGGCCCTAGAAGCTTTTAAGCACAACCTCCGCGACGAGTGGCTCGGCCGTCACCTTGGCCAGGAAAAGCCGAAATCTATGGCAGCCCTCACGACACTCATGACCCGCTTTTGCGCGGGAGAGGACAGTTGGCTGGCTCGCAGCAATAATATATCAAAGAACCATGGTACTTCGGATACCAAGTATAGCAATGGCAGGTCACGTCGCAACAAACACAAGCGCCGCATCAACAGTGACAACACCGAGGATACGACAGTCAATGCTGGATTCAGAGGCTCTAAACCCGATCAACGGAAAAGGCCATTCAAAAGAAGCACTCCGGGCCCGTCCAGTTTGGACCGTATACTCGAGCGCTCGTGTCAAATACACAGCCCCCCCCGACAAGCCAGCCAACCACACCAACAGGGAATGTTGGGTGTTCAAGTAGGCCGGCAAGTTAAATGCCGAAAACAAAGATAAGGGGTTACATAGCGATGAAGAGGAGGAGCCCCGGCCGCCAAACACCGGAGGACAGAAGAGGTTCCCCCCACAAGTGCGGATGGTGAACATGATATATGCAACCCACATCCCCAAGAGGGAGCGGAAGCGTGCGCTAAGGGACGTATACGCGTTGGAGCCAGTCGCCATAAAGTTCAACCCATGGTCCTCATGTCCGATCACCTTCGATCGCAGGGACCACCCCACTAGTATCTGTCATGGCGGATTTGCGGCACTGGTCATAGACCCAATCATTGACGGATTTCACCTCACTCGAGTCCTTATGGACGGCGGCGGCAGCCTGAACCTGCTTAATCAGGACACAGTGCGCAAAATGGGGATAGACCCCTCAAGGATCAAACCCACAAAAACAACCTTCAAAGGCGTCATACCAGGTGTAGAGGCCCATTGCACGGGCTCAGTCACACTGGAAGTGGTCTTCGGATCCCCGGATAACTTCTGAAGCGAGGAGATAATCTTCGATATAGTCCTGTTCCGCAGTGGCTATCACGCACTGCTCGGGCGAACCGCATTTGCGAGATTCAATGCGGTATCGCATTATGCATACCTCAAGCTCAAGATGCCAGGACCTCGGGGGGTCATTACAGTCAATGGAAACACACAGCGCTCTCTCCGCACGGAGGAGCACACTGCGGCCCTTGCAGCAGAAGCACAAAGCAGCCTCTTCAGGCAATCCACCATTTCGGCGATTAAACACCCGGACACAGTCAAGCGCGCCCGAAGTAATCTGCAACAAGACCGCCGGCACATTCCAAGCTCGCATAGCAATGCGGCCCCCACCCCAGTCCCAGCCAAACGGCAAAATCCACACCACGCTAATTATGCATTGAAAATACCATGGGCATAGGTGGGGGCACGACTACGGCACGCCCCAAAACGCGGCTCAACTACACTAGGGGCTTCCCGCTTTGTTATTTTTTCTCTCTTTCAGGACTTTACTCTCTGGAAACCCTGTCCGGCAGTACAATTGCCGGACACACGATACAACAACCAAGGAGGCAGAAAGCTACGTCGCACCATGGAATTCCCAGGTGGGCTCTGATAAGGAGTGAAATACCTGCTTTAAATACCATTCCTTGGCTTGCCCTTGGAGGGGACATGTCAAATAGTCCTACTTTTTGCTTATCGCACTACTTGTATCATTTTGCTTCGACGCACCTTTTTGAATAAACAATGCATAGCACTACACTATTACCGCATTCTCTATTCTTTTATATATATATATATGTTCATTCATGACATTTAGCACCCGTACACTCTGGTACGGCCAATACGCCAGGGGCTTAAGCGTACCCCATAATACGGCGTGAGAAGTCCGAACACTTTCGACAGTGCGGCACCCCGAACTTATAGCATTATATGCATTAGCTCTGAATCATGTCTTGGGTCAATAGTTGGGTTTTCCCGGCTCCCATGTTTTGGTACCTTACATTCCACTATATCGGCTAAGGTAGCACTGGGAGAACTACTGCGATTGTGCCCCATTTCATCTGGGCAAGCACCTCAGTAGAGAAAGCTAAAACTGACTATCATGATAAGGCGAGAGCTAGTCGCTGTTTGAGAGGTCTCGAGTCCCTAAAGACTTATGCCGCTTAGGGCGAGGAGTTGGCTTTGTCCGGCTTAGGCGTGTATAGTGCCCTGAATTTGGCCTTTCGAATACTAGGGGCTTTGCCAAAATTTAAAATTGTAGACCTCTATGGCTAAGTGAGAGTGATAAAGCATTATAGTCTGATTGCCTTGTTCGTTGCGCTGAGCACCTCCCTCGAAGGACCCAACAATGGGAAAAAGAGTGCTCAGATTTATCCCGAACACCCCAGCACTCGTGGCATGGGGGCAGAAGCCGACGACTGGCCATCTCTCAGATTTGATAAACAGCCGCACAGAAGGTAATATTTTAAATTCAAACAAGCGTTGCATAGCGCACATGAACAAGTTTTCATAATACAGGATCACACGAGCAAGTTCATTCAAAAATTACATCCTTCACACACTCGTCCGCCACAAGACGGGCACCCTTGAGGACACCCTCATAATACATTTCAGGGTGGCGATGCTCCTTGCCCTGCGGCGGCCCCTCCTTCACCAGCTTCTCGGCGTCCATCTTGGCCCAGTGCACCTTCGCACGGGCAAAAGCCCGGCGTGCACCTTCGATGCAGACGGACCGCTTTATGACTTCCAGCCATGGGCAGGCATCCACAAGCCGCCTCACCAGGCCGAAGTAGCTATTAGGAAGGGAGTCGCCAGGCCACATCCGGACTATAAGGCCCCTCATGGCCTGTTCGGCCGCCTTGTGCAGCTCGACCAATTGCTTCAGCTGGTCGCTCACAGGCATCGGGTGTTCGGTCCCAGTATACTGAGACTAGAATAACTTCTCCATCGAGCTTCCCTCCTTGGCCTGGTAGTACTTTGAGGCATCTGACACGCTGCGGGGCAAATCTGTGAATGCTCCTAGAGAGCTCCGGACTCGGGTAAGTAACAAGTAATTTACTTTCACATGCTTGCTTTGCATAATGAATGCCTTACCCGCCGCTATATTCCTCATTGCCTCAATTTCCTGGAGGGCCTTTTGGGCTTCAGCCTTGGCACGCTTTGTGCTCTCGAGGGCCGCGGCAAGCTCGGACTCTCGCGTCTTTGAGTCAAGCTCCAAAGTCTCGTGCTTCTTCACGAGAGCCTGGAGCTCTTGCTGCACCTCGCCCACCTGTGCCTCCTGTTTCTCCTGCTCGGTGCGCTCCTTGGCCGCTTTGTTTTTGCCCTCGGACAGCGCTTGCTTCCAGGGTCGCCACTTCGGTCGTGGCCCCTGGCACATCCATGATGATCCTATATTTTGCAACCACATCTTTATATATATATATATATATAGACAAGGTATTACTTACCTTTGTTCTCCTCGAGCTGCCTCTTGGTAAGGCCGAGCTCTTTCTCGGACCGCTCGAGGTTCTGCTTCAGTGCGGCGACCTCCGCAGTCAGTGCGGCAGAGGTTAGCAGGGAAGCCTGCATACGCATACAGACATACTTATATTAGACTCCTACAGATATTATTTGATCCTCTATTCGGCTTTTCTTTGTGAACACCAAACAGAGCATCAGGGGCTACTGTCTATGCGGTAATATTTTCCTATATTTTAAATACTTATCTCAAAGCCTGTTAGAAGGCTGGCACAGGCTTCAGTCAGTCCGCTCTTGGCGGACTGAACCTTCTTGATCACCGCAGTCATAATAGTGCGGTGCTCTTCGTTGATGGAAGCGCCGTGAAGCGCTCCCAGCAGGTTGTCCGGTGCCTCTGGATGGACAGAGCTCACCGGCACGGGCGGCTTGCCCCTCTTGGAAGGGGGCCTCCTACCGGGGTCTGGAACCACTGGAGGTTCCGGCGCGGTGTTCGGTTGAGGGCCGAACTTGGAGCCCTTGGGAGTCTTGCTCCCTTTGCACCTGGAGTCCGGAAGGTCGCCTTGAGGCGCCTCCAGGACTATCTCCCCCCAGCTTGATGCCCCTTGAGACAATACCTCGACATTGTCCGTAGGGCGAGGAGAGGAGGCGGTTGGAAGTGACTTACTATTCATATCCGACGAGTCCAAGGAACCGCTAGACGAGGATACGTCGATACGGGCTCAGGGCGGACTACATGATCATATTCGGCGTTAGGAAAAGCAGTGCAATAAAAGTATGCTATGAGTTACTCTGGTATCTGAATACTTACGACTTCGCCAGGGGCTTGGCCCTGAGTAACCACAAGTCTTCGCTGTCGGCGGCGGTGGTGGAACAGTCCGGAAGGAGAGTCCTTCCCTTATTGGACCCTTCGGCCTCCCCGGTTGGGGCGGCCTTCCTTTTCTTGTATCCCCCAGCTGGAGGGGGAGAATCTACATCTTCCTCCTCCTCGTTTTCATGGGAGGAGTGCGTCTCGGAGTTATCGGACAATGAGTCCGATACCACCTGGCGCCAGGAACTCTTTTGGGTTCCCGTGGCCTTCTTCTTGATCTTCTTCACTGGCACCTCATAAGGAGTCGGGGTCCGCATCTCCGTCAAGAGAGTGTCAGCAGGGTCTTCGGGCAGAGGGGCCGAGCAGTCAATCTGCTCTGATATCTCCACCCAGTCTTGTCAAAGGCATGGGAGCTCAGATCCCGCACATGGTTAAACTATGGAAAATAAATACCCTACCAGATGTACAGAACTTACCGGATTCACAGGGCGCGTCGCGCTTAGCCCGCGGTCCTCAATAAGGGGAGGGGGAACTCGCATAGAGTCTGGTGCTGGGCCGGGTCAAACTCCCATAAGTTGAAAGCCCGTTGTTGACACGGGAGGATCCGGCAGAAGAGCATGACCTAGACTATGTTGACAAGCTTGAGTTTCTTGCCTATCATGTTCCGGATACACTTCCGGAGTCCGTCCTGCTCCACCGATGAGCCCGAGGAGAGGCCCTTCTCCTTCCAGGAAGTACGCCGAGTGGGGATTCCGGATTGAAACTCGGGGGCCGCCACCCAGTTGGTGTCGCGCGGCTCGGTGATGTAGAACCACCCCGATTGCCACCCCTTTATGGTCTCCACATAGGACCCTCGAGCCATGTAACATTGGGCATTTTGCCCACCATGGCTCTGCCGCATTCCGCTTGTTGGCCGCCTACTACCTTCGGTTTGACATTGAAGGTCTTCAGCCATAGGCCGAAGTGGGGCCGATCGTGGGGGAAAGCCTCGCACACGACGATGAACACCGAGATGTTGATGATGAAATTTGGGGCCAGATCATGGAAGTCCAGCACATAATAGAACATAAGGCTGCGGACGAATGGATGGAGGGGAAACCCCAGTCCGTGGATGAAGTGGGTGAGGAAAACCACCCTTTCGTAAGGTTCCGGGGTAGGGATGATCTGCCCCGCGGCTGGCAGCCGGTGCGCGATATCCGCGGCTAAGTATCCGGCCCCGCGTAGGTTTTTGATGTCTCCTTCCGTGAAGAAGGAGACCATCCACTTGCCTCCCGCTCCGGACATGTTGGGAGAGAGTTGAAGAGAAGGATGTCGACTTGGGCGCTGGAGCTCGAGTGCGCGAGAACGGATGAGCAAGGAGGAAGAAGGCGTGGGAAGAAAAAGGTGAACCCTTATCCCTTTATAAGGGTGGACGAAAACTATGCGCCCCCACCAGCCTGGTAAAACTCGCTTATCCCCCAAGCATCAGAATTGATGGCACGGTTGGGTTACCCACGTCCGTATTGATGAGAATCCCGTAATAAGGGGACACGATCTCTGCTTCAACAAGACGTGCCAAGGAAACCGCCTCGCGAAACACGCTGAGTTTCGTTGTGAAAGACGATTCGAATGGTGACCTGGCTGTGGTGTGATTAGATTTGTCGGCAGATTAGATTTGTGGAAATATTATTCTCTCTACGGTTGTATGTGGAACTTGTTTTGCAGAGCCGGACACGATCCTTGTGTTCAAAATCTTCTATGAAGTATTCGGAGGAGGAACCCGCCTTGCAATGCCGAAGACAATCTACGCGCCGGACTCATCGTCATTGAAGCCTGGTTCAGGGGCTACTAAGGGAGTCCTGGATTAGGGGGGTATCCGGACAGCCGGATTATATCATTTGGCCGGACTGTTGGACTATGAAGATACAAGATTGAAGACTTCGTCCCGTGTCCGGATGGGACTCTCCTTGGGGTGGAAGGCAAGCTTGGCAATACGGATATCTAGATCTCCTTCCTTGTAACCGACTCTGTGTAACCCTAGCCCCCTCCGGTGTCTATATAAACCGGAGGGTTTAGTCCGTAGGACCAAGAACAACAATCATACCATAGGCTAGCTTCTAGGGTTTAGCCTCTTCGATCTTGTGGTAGATCAACTCTTGTACTACTCATATTATCAAGAACAATCAAGCAGGACGTAGGGTATTACCTCCATCAAGAGGGCCCGAACCGGGTTAACATCGTGTCCCCGGCCTCCTGTTACCATCCGCCTTAGATGCACAGTTCGGGACCCCTACCCGAGATCCGCCGGTTTTGACATCGACAGCGGGTACTCCTGGTTGTCTAAAACTATGAGGCGCAGGACGACGTCCAGTTCATCGTCAGGCAGGTCCCCCGGCCTCAGGCGGGCCTTGTTCTCCCCTCCTTCAAGCTGCCAAAGGGGGCGCGCGCGCCTGGAGTGGGGTGACCCGCAGCGTCAAGAACTCCCTTAGGAGCATCACTCTCGTTATTTTCGCCGCCCTCGCATTGCCCGGCTTCAGGTCGGCCATCATCTGCTCCAACACCGACGACGCCCGCTCATCGACAAGCTCCGCCCTGGGCCACTCCTTGCCTTGCTGGGGCGCCTCCGGCGGCAATGCCAGACGCGGATGGGCGAGCTTGGCGTCCACCATGACCCATTTGGATCGAATGTTGTCAGCCCTCTTCCCGATGCTCGAGATCGAGTTGGCCTTGCCGGACGCGACGAAGTTGGCGCATCCAGAGATGTGACCCTCGCTGACACAAAGGAAGAAGAAGTGGCATAGGAGCGCCACGGAAGGCATCACGCCCAGGTACGCCTCACAGTAGTAGACAAAGATGGACAGGAGAAGGACAGAGTTGGGGTGGAGATGCAACGCCTACAGCCCATAGTGGTCGAGGACTTCATAGAAGAAATCAGAGAAGGGAGGAACCAACCCGACGGCAACGCTGCTCTAAAAGAAGGGGAAGAAGGTGCTCCCCCCAGCTTCCGGCTCGTCGGAGGCAAGCCGGAGCTCCGTCTTCCCCCACTCATTGATCTCTCCCGCCGTCAGCAGGCGCACGGAGGCAAGGCTCTTCTCCATGATAGTGGGCGCCTCAAGAGCAGGCTTGTACCAGGCCGGTGATGAGGAAGTCTTGACCTTGCGTGGCGCCATGGGCGGTAGATGCAGAGCAAGGACGGAGCAGATCTGTAGATAGTGGCGGCGAAGAGCAAAAAAGGGGATCTGGAGCGAGGCGAGGAAGAAGCAATAAAGGCAAGTGCTGCCCGCGCCAGCTTTTTGTCAGGTCAAGCAGTTGCCGAAGCAGCATGGGGAAGCGGAGACGCCCACGTTCAATCAATCGCCACGCGTCAACCGAGGCCGCAGGTTTTGGGGCCCCACGATGCTTCGAGCTTGACCCTTGGCTTCGCCGCGAAGCCAAGCCCGCGCGCACCTTGGGCCCGGGGGCTACTGTCGCAGTTCTGGGAACAGGGGTCCCAGACTTTCCTGCCTGCCGCCCGCGGCGTGGCTGAGCCAGTAGGCCGTACGACCCATCTTCACGAGCAAAGCACTCAAGACCCTCGCGAGGGGCCAAGCCTCGCGAGGCGGACGATGCAGGACCTCCTCCGGAGTGGCCTAGCTGGGAAGGCTCATGAGGAGCGGAGATATCAAGGCGGGGCGAACCTCACGAGGCTTTCATGATGTAAGCTGTGACGATCGACACCAGGCGGGCGCCAACCCACACTGCGTCCTTGTTTCCTCTTTGGGGCAAAGGGGGCTGGCACAGCCGAGGAGTACCGAGGCATCAGGAAAAGGTTGCCATTTTGGTGCAACAAGACCAAGACCAAGGACTGCAAGACGAAGGTCATCGTGGAGCCCGAAACAGTGACACCACCAGAACTTTGTGCAGGCGAAGACTACTTTTGTCAGGATAGCTTGTACTAGCTATCCCCCTTCAAATTAGCCCGCCATTGTTGGCTCCCTTCCCGCTCGATATTTGGGAAGAGGACCAGGGCCTCTATAAATAGGACTAGCCACCACAATGAAAAGGGGACGAGGCTCGAGGAAACAACGAAGCTCGAGGAAACAATGGAGCTTGAGAGAGACCACCTCACACACAAGCTCACCGAGCCCAAGAACGCCTCAACCTCAGGAGGCTGTTCTTCCCTTGTACTGTTCATCATCAGCCCAAGAGGCAATCCACCACCACCACACTGGAGTAGGGTGTTACACCGCAACAGTGGCCCAAATCAGTATAAACCCTATGTCCATCTGTGTCGTGAGTTCGTCGAGTTCGTCTGCATGATCCTAGCAAGCTAGAACGTAGATTGGTTGGAGGGATAGACTTCGCGCGCACCCCAGTTGTCGGTGTCAAAACCGGCGGATCTCGGGTAGGGGATCCCGAACTGTGCGTCTAAGGCAGATGGTAACAGGAGGCAGGGGAAACGATGTTTTACCCAGGTTCGGGCCCTCTTGATGGAGGTAAAACCGTACGTCCTACTTGATTTATTCTTGATGATATGAGTATTACAAGAGTTGATCTACCACGAGATCGGGGATGATAAACCCTAGAAGCTAGCCTACGGTATGATTGTATGTTGTCCTACGGACTAAAACCCTCCGGTTTATATAGACACCAGAGGGGGCTAGGGTTACACAAGGTCGGTTACAAAGGAGGAGATATACACATCTGTATTGCCTAGCTTGCCTTCCACGCCAAGTAGAGTCCCATCCGGACACGAGACGAAGTCTTCAATCTTGTATCTTCATAGTCCAACAGTCCGGCCAAAGGATATAATCCGGCTATCCGGATACCCTCTAATCCAGGACTCCCTCAATAGCCCCAGAACCAGGCTTCAATGACGATGAGTCCGACGCGCAGTATTGTCTTCGGCATTGCAAGGCGGGTTCTTCTCCATCTTTCGAATGTTTGTAAACCAGTGTCCGGTCCCATAAATGTTTGGACCTCTTGGCTTCTGTGCCCAATAAGGGCTTTCTCCCACGCGTCGAATGAATACGAGGCGCCAGGGAGTTTTTACATTCGCCCCCCTAGCCAGATAAATAAATTGTCTATTAGAGGGATGGGATCCTTAGATCTGATCCATACCATCCTCCCCCAGCGAGAGTCCATCAGAGCGCGTTCCGGAAAGATCCCTCTATCTGATGAACCGAATTAAAGCACTGGCTCGATCAGGATTGACAGTAATCGAAGTTATGTCGATTTGCATAACGCGGGGAGTGCAACCACTACAAAATCGTGGGCACCCCTTGTGGTGTTATAATGGGGCGGATGACGCCACCCGCTGCGGGCGTAAGGGTCCAGACAATGCTGCCGCTTTAGCGAAAATTCTGTCTGAATTGTTCAAGAGTGAGGAAGAGGAGTTCACCCGCATCAAGCCACGGGATGGATTCTCCATGTACAATCCTCCAAGCTGGGTAAGTTATATCTCCCTGCTCCCATTTTTCCCGCATTCTTTGTCGTAAGTATTCACCTTGCCACTTTGCGGCACGAACTGCGAAAAGCCATAAAGGAGGTCAGCAGCCCTTCTCCACAACCAGAGGACCCTGACTGGGCCCTCGACTCTGGACTTGAAGAAAATTCGGTTATATTCGTGGAGCTGATAGACCGGCAGTTCTATCAGTTAAACTGTGACGATGCCATGGTGGCCATTACGGCCGACTATCTCGGACTGCTCCCTGCATCGCACGTAAGAAAAACCAAAAATCCCAACTCCAAAACCAGGATCCCCTTTTAGACACTTCGCCCACCATATACACATGGCATTTTTACAGGGAAGGAATTCGGGACGCCCTGCCGAACCCGCAGCAACGCGCCAACAGGAGGCACCGAGGCCGGGTAGGCCAAAAAGGAAGGTGGTCAGGACAGAGACACCAGCGCAAAGGTATAATGAACCCCGCTCCGTGGTTGTCGTCTTTCTCGAAATATAATGACGCCCGTGTTTCTTTAACAGAAAAGACGCTCGGGGGAATATGTCCGGTGATGTTACTAATCACGCTTCCACCAGCCGGGCGCTACAACCGGACATAGAGGCGGAAGCCGATATGGGGCGGGCGCCGGATAATCCCCCTACAGAGGATGCATATAGATTATCCGCTACAAACTCAGAGGTGGAAAGCACCATGAATCATAGGCACCGCCAGGCCGTACTCTGTGACGCTTGTTTCTCACGAGAGGCATTTCATGCCTTCAATTCTGGAGAGGCGTACCTCCGAGCTGCTCAAGATGGTCTAGCCAGAGCCACATATCAGTATGTAAAGGATGTACGGGTAAGTAAATCTGACGATTTATATGTATTAGTAACCCCTGAGACTTGAAACAGTTAGCAGAACTGATTTAAGGATCATCTTTATTGTGCAGGTTCTTACAGACAAGAATACTAGGCTGTCACAGGAGCTAGAGGAATGCAAGACCTAACTGCGGGCTGCTGTGGCCGCATTGCAGGAACCGAAAAAGTCACCTGCTGGTAACGTTTACTTTAAAGAATGATGGTTACCATATTATGTGCAGCATGGCTGCAGATCTAACAACAGATGTTGCAGATGAATCCGGAGAAAATCCGGAGGACCAACATGTTATGCGACAGCTAGAGGCTGGCAAATGCATGCTGACTGAGGTTAGACGTTAGAAAAACAATCTCCAAGACGCCAATATTAAGCTGAGCATGGAACTAAAAGACGTTCGGGGACAGCTTGCAGACTCCGAGAAGGAGAATAAGCAGCTTCGGTGCGGCATTTTCAGTAAGTGCTTGAACGAATCCTTTTAAAGGAGTTCAGCAAAGAAGGCGACTAACAGCGTTATGTCTGTAGGTATGCTGACGGGTCGTCCTGCGGAGGAAATGCCCGGGTCTGCGGGTGATCTTCTATCCGAGCTATCACATCTGCACGAACAAGTTCGGCAGGTGATGCAGGGTGTTGCCCAGGCCTTGTGGCCGTCTGTCTCCCTGCCAGAGGGCGTTGCAGAGCTTGCGGAGAAGCTCAAGGGAGCACAGCGGCGCTTCCAATTATGGAAGATATCAGTCTGCCGATAGGGTGCCAGAGAAGCCTGGGCCATGGTGAAGACGCGGTATACCAGGGCAGACCCAAATCACATGGCCGAGGTCGGACCTGTGGGGCCCGACGGAAAAGAGATCCCCGTTAGCTTAGTTTGTGGGCAAGTAGAATTAGCCGCAAAGTATTCCCAACAGTATTGTAAGCTAGACCGCTTGTTGGATGGTATAGAAGAGGAATTTAGTCAGTCTGCATGACTATGTAATGAAAGTGACATGTATAATACCTTCTAGCCGGATTGTAGATCATTTGTCTTCGCGGACCTTTTCGCTTCAACCTCGGGACCCGATAGTCCGGAGTGTATCCGAATACCCGCGCAGTTATATCAGAACCAGGGCATGCGTGGAGACCAGGCGTAGGGGTCATAAGTGCTTGAACAGACAAGTGCCCAACTAGTTATGTTATATTACATGGGTAGTAAGAAACATCTTCCAGGGAGAATAGTTCCGTTAAGGGTTCCTTTCCCTGGGTAAGCATGCCCTAAAGTGCATGTCCGGACTGCGATAGTAAACGCAGGAAAAACATCTGGGGAAGATATGGACAATAAATAAAAATCATCTTTTGTTCACCGACCGAATATTCCCTTAAGAACGCTAGCTTTCGGCTTCACCCAGTCTGAGGTACACGTCCAGCTGACCCGGCAGTAAAAATCGCAGAGGTGCTCCCCTTATGCCCTAGCCGAATTAATGGGAATGTAGGGCATAAATACAAGAGCCAGGCAACCCAGCTTGGCCAAAACTTAAGTCATATCGATGCATATAATGGCGAAAAAAGGTACATGCGGAAGCATGACACATGTTCGGGGCCTGAGGCCCAGATAAATAATTAAGCTTCTGTGAAAGAAGCTCCCAGATATTATGAGCGCGGCTAGCGCGTCTATAATGTGCAAGTGAGGCACAAGTTGGCCCTTAAAGGCCTAGAGAAATAATAACAGAAAGGAAGAAAGAAAAACAAGACAGATAATGTACATGCAAAAAATGGACAAAGGGAGGGGACGAACATAGGGTCTGACGCTAGGCGTAGAATCTTCGGAGCCTGGCCGCGTTCCATGGGTTCGGCTCGAGTCGAATAGTCGATGCATCCCGCAGTCGGTACGCTCCACCGGTCAGAACTTGGTCAATAATGAAGGGACCTTCCCATTTGGGCTCGAGCTTGTTCTTTTTCTTATCAGGCAGGTGTAGAACTACTTTGCCAACTTTATAAGTTTTGGCCCGTACTTCTCTGCTTTGGTATCTGCGAGCCTGTTGCTGATAAAATGCGGAACGGGCTTTGGCTACGTCGCGCTCCTCCTCTAGGGTGTCCAGACTGTCCTGCCGATCGAGCTCGGCTTCTCTTTCTTCATACATGCGCACTCGAGGTGAGTCATGAATTATCTCACAGGGCAAGACTGCCTCTGCGCCGTACACCATAAAGAAGGGTGTGTATCCGGTACTACGATTCGGCGTGGTCCGCAGCCCCCAGAGTACGGAGTCGAGCTCCTCTACCCAGTGCGTGTTAGACTCCGTTAAGGAACGCACTAATCTGGGTTTAATGCCCCTCATTATAAGACCGATTTCTTGCTCGACTTGGCCGTTGGTTTGTGGGTGATAGACTGAAGCATAATCGAGCTTGATGCCCATTTTGCCGCACCAGAGTTTTACCTCATTGGCTGTGAAGTTTGTGCCATTGTCAGTGATGATGCTATGGGGGATGCCATAAAGGTGTACGACCCCAGATAGGAAGTCTATCGCTGGTCCGGATTCGGCTGTTTTAATAGGCTTGGCCTCTATCCATTTGGTGAATTTATCCACCATGAACAGTAAGTATTTTTTCTTGTGGGTTCCCCCTTTAAGGGGTCCAACCATGTCAAGCCCCTAGACCGTGAAGGGTCACGTAATGGGGATTGTTTGAAGGGCGGTGGGTGGCATGTGGCTTTGGTTTGCAAAGAGCTGGCAACCAGCGCAACGTTGGACCAAGTCTTGTGCATCTGCCCGGGCCATTGGCCAATAGAATCCTGTACGGAAGGCCTTGCTTACAAGAGCCTGGGCTGCGGCGTGGTGACCGCCGAGTCCGGTATGGATTTCTGCTAAAAGGTTTCGCCCTTCCTCTTCGGAGATGCACCTTTGAAGGACTCTGGTAGTGCTTCTTTTTATACAATTCTCCCTCGTGGACCCTTTAGGCCTTAGATCGTCGCACTATGCAGCGTGCCTCATTTTGGTCCTCCGGAAGTTCCTGCCTAGTTAGGTAGGCCAGGAATGGTTCTGTCCACTGGGCTATAATGGCCATTATTACGTGGGCTGAAGGTGTGTTTTTGGTGGCGGGGCCTCCGATTGTGTCAGAGTATTCGGTATCGGGCATTTTGGCCGGGTCCGGACTATGGTTACCGGTGTCCCCTTCCCATACTACGGATGTCTTGAACATCCTTTCCAGAAAGATGTTGGGGGGACCGCATCGCGTTTTGCGTCGATGCGGGCGAGAATATCCGCTGCCTGATTGTTTTCCCGAGCCACATGGTGAAATTCGAGCCCCTCAAACCGAGCTGACATTTTTAGGACGGCATTTTGGTAGGCCGCCATTTTCGGATCCTTGGCGTCAAAGTCTCCATTTATTTGGGATATTGCAAGGTTTGAATCCCCACGCACCTCCAGGCGTTGAATGCCCATGGAGACTTCCATCCGAAGACCATGTAATAGGGCTTCGTATTCGGCTGCGTTGTTGGAGTCTGTGTACAACATTGGCAGTACGTACTGAACGGTATCTTCGGTTGGGGACGTCAGGACAACGCCAGCCCCTAGACCCGCCAGCATTTTAGAACCGTCGAAGTGCATGATCCAATTGGAGTATGCGCCGTACTCTTTAGGGAGTTCGGCCTTTGTCCATTCGGCGACAAAGTCGGCCAATACTTGCGACTTAATGGCTCGTCGTGGTTTGTATGTTATGTCGAACGGGAGGAGCTCAATAGCCCATTTGGCAATCCGGCCCGTAGCGTCGCGGTTGTTTATAATATCATTAAGTGGCACTTCCGAGGCTACTGTAATCGAACACTCTCGAAAGTAGTGTCGCAGCTTCCGGGATGCCATGAATACCGCGTAGGCTATTTTGATAATGTGGGTTTCGTGATTTGCATGGAGTGAGGACAGTGGATACATAGTATACCGGCTTTTGAAGAGGGAATTTATGTCCGCCAGCTTCTCGTTCGACGACGAGCACTGCGCTTACAACTTGTTGGGTTTCCGCAATGTACAACAGCATTGGTCCGCCGATGTTTGGCGCGGCCAGGATTGGGTTGGTTGCCAAAATGGCCTTTATTTCTTCCAATCCGGCTGTAGCAGCATCCGTCCACTCAAAGTGTTCGGTGCGCCGGAGGAGGCGATAAAGGGGTAAAGCCTTTTCTCCTAAGCGGGAGATAAAGAGGCTTAGAGCTGCCATGCATCTTGTTAACTTTTGGATTTGTTTGAGGTCTGTTGGGGTAGCCAACTGTGACAAAGCTCGGATTTTGGCCGAGTTAGCTTCAATACCTTTACTAGAGACAATGAAACCCAGGAGCTTTCCGGCTGGTACACCGAAAACGCATTTTTGGCCGAGTTACCATCACTAGGTTTGCTAGCCAGTCCGGGTGTTTTATCTCTCTGATGAATCTGGCCTCCAATAACTTGGCTAGTTCCTCTCCCATGGCCTGTCTCTTAGGTTCGGAGAAACGCCGAAGAGCTTGCTTGACCGGCTTGAATCCCTTTATGATACTAAGGCTATGCTCGGCCAGCCTGCATGGGATTCCTGGCATGTCTGAGGGGTGCCAGGCGAATATGTCCCAATTCTCGCGCAGGAACTCTCCTAGTGTGGCGTCCACTGCGGGTGTCGGTGTCAAAACTGGCGGATCTCGGGTAGGGGGTCCCAAACTGTGCGTCTAAGGCGGATGGTAAGAGGAGACAGGGGACATGATGTTTTACCCAGGTTCGGGCCCTCTTGATGGAGGTAAAACCCTATGTCCTGCTTGATTTATTCTTGATGATATGGGTATTACAAGAGTTGATCTACCACGAGATCGGAGAGGCTAAACCCTAGAAGCTAGCCTATGGTATGATTGTATGTTGTCCTACGGACTAAAACCCTCCGGTTTATATAGACATCGGAGGGGGCTAGAGTTACACAAGGTTGGTTACAAAGGAGGATATATACATATCCGTATCGCCTAGCTTGCCTCCCACGCCAAGTAGAGTCCCATCCGGACACGAGACAAAGTCTTCAATCTTGTAATAGTCCAACAGTCCGGCCAAAGGATATAGTCCGGTTGTCCGGAGATCCCCTAATCCAGGATTCCCTCAGCAGCCCCTGAACCAGGCTTCAATGACGATGAGTCTGGCGCGCAGTGTTGTTTTCGGCGTTCCAAGGCGGGTTCCTCCTCCGAATACATCACGGAAGAATTTGAATACAAGGATAGTGTCCGACCCTACAAAATAAGTTCCACATACCACCGTAGAGAGAATAATATTTCCACAAATCTAATTTGTTGACTTGTTTTGGCAACACGACATTATGTCATGGCCTGGTGATTATTTGAACCGTTTCCTTTAACTAGCCCTGCACATAAGGCGAGGCAGTTTTCTGACATGTCTTGTCAAAGCAGAGATCGTGTCCCCTTATCATGGGATTCTCATCAATACGGGTGTGGATAACCCAACCGCGCCATCGATTATGGCGCTTGGGGGATAAGCGAGTTTTACCAGGCTAGTGGGGACGCATAGTTTCGTCCGCCCATATAAAGGGATAATGATTCACCTTTTCATCCATGCCTTCTTCCTCCTTTTCTCATCCATTTTCGCACACTCGAGCTCCAGCGCCCAAGTCCGCATTTCTCACCTCGACCTTATCCAACCATGTCCGGAGTGGGAGGCAGGTGGATGGTATCCTTTGTCATGGAGGGACACATCAAGAAGCTGAGGAGAGTCGGATACCTACCCGGCGACATTGCGCACCGGCTCCCAGATGAGGGGCAGCTCCTCCCCACCCCCAGGCCCCATGAGAGGGTAGTGTTCCTTACCCATTTCCTCCGTGGACTGGGATTCCTTCTCCACCCATTCGTCCGGGGGCTCATGTTCTACTATGTCCTAGATTTCCACGATCTGGCCCCGAACTTCATCCTCAACATCTCGGCGTTTATCATCATGTGCGAGGCCTTCCTCCGCATCAAGCCCCACTTCGGCTTATGGCTAAAGACCTTCAATGTCAAGCTGAACATAGTGAGCGGCCGCCAGGCGGAGTGCGGAGGCGCCATGGTGGGCAAGATGCCCAATGTCACATGGCTCGAGGCCTCCTTCGTGGAGACCATAAAGGGGTGGCAATCGGGGTGGTTCCACATCATCGAGCCGCGTGACCCTAAATGGGCAGCGGCCCCCGAGTTCCGATCTGGCATCCCCACGCGGCTCACCTCCTGGCAAGAGAAGGGCATGTCCTGGGGTAGTTCGGGAGAGCTGATCGGACTCCAAACATCTATTCAAAACATGGTGAACAAGAAGCTCAAACTCGTCAACGTAGTCCAGGTCATGCTCATCCGTTGGATCCTCCCGTGCCAACAACGGGCTTTCAACTTGTGGGAGTTCGACCCGGCCCAGCACCGAACTCTGAACAGGCTCTTCGACACAACTCACGAGGATGCCTGGAAGGTGCTATTCAAGAGTGCTGAGGTTCCCCCTCCCACTTCCGGGGATCGTGGATTCTGCGCGAAGCGCCAAGCTAGTGCGGTAAGCTGTTTTACCTCTCACAGGATACTTGTTTTTCATAGTTTGACTCTATGCGGGATCTAAGCTCCCGTACCTTTGACAGGACTGGCAGGAGACGGCCGGACAGATCAACTGTCCGGCTCCTTTGCCCGAAGGCCCAGCAGACGCTCTCCTGACGAAGATGCTGACTCCGGCTCCTTACAAGGTGCCGGAGAAGACCAAGAAGGCCAAGGCAACCCGAAAGAGTTCCCGACACCAGGCGTCATCGAAGTCATCGTCCGATAACTCTGCGACACACTCCTCCCTTGAATACGAGGAGGAAGAAGAAGATGCCCCCCCTTCAGTTGGGGGAGACAAGAAAAGGAAGGCCGCCCCAACTTGGGAGGCTGAAGGGTCCAAGAAGGGAAGGACTCTCCTTCCGGACAGCTCCACCACCGCCGCCGAAGGCGAAGACGACTGGCTGCTCAGGGCCAAGCCCCTGGCGAAGTCGTAAGTATTCGGATACCAGAGTAACTCATAGCATTCCTTTGTCGCACTGCTTCCCCTCACGCCGAATATGATTATGCAGGACGCCACAAGCCCGTATCGATGTATCGTCGGACGGCTCCCTGGACTCGTCGGATATTGATAGCGATCCACTTCCGACCGCCACCTCCCCTTGCCCTGCGAACAACGCCGAGGTATTGTCTCAAGAGGCACTGGGTCGAGGGGAGACAATCCTGGAGGCGCCTCAAGGCGACCTTCCGGACTCCGGGAGTAGAGGGAACAAGGCCTCTGAGGGCTCCGAGTTCGGCCCTCAGCTGAACACCGTGCCGGAACCTCCAGTGGATCCGGAGTCGGGCAGGCAGCCTCCTTCCAAGAGGGGAAAGACGCCTGTGCCGGTGACCTCTGTCCATCCAGAGGCGCCGGACAATCTGCTGGGAGCGCTTCCATTAACGAGGAGCACCGTACTATTATGAGTGCGGTGGTCCAGAAGGTTCAGTCCGCCAAAAGCGGATTGACTGAAGCCTGTGCTAGCCTTCTAACAAGCTTTGAGGTAAGTGTTTAAAATATAGGAAAAATATTACCGCATAGACAGTAGCCCCTGATGCTTTGTTCGGTGTTCACAAAGAAAAGCCGAATAGAGGATCAAACAATATCGCAGGAGTCTAATATAAGTATGTCAATATGCATATGCAGGCTTCGCTGCTGGCATGTGCCGCACTAACTGCAGAGGTTGCCGCACTGAAGCAGGACCTTGAAGGGTCCAAGGACGAGCTCGGCCTTGCCAAGAGGCAGCTCGAGGAGAACAAAGGTAAGTAGTACCTAGTCTGTGGATATGTATAAAAAGAATGTGATTGCAAAATGACAGGATCATCATGAATTTGCCAGGGGCCACGACCGAAGTGGCGACCCTAAAGCAAGCGTTGTCCGAGGCCGAAGATAAAGCGGCCAAGGAGCGCACCGAGTGGGAAAGGCAAGAGGCTCGGGTGGGCGAGGTGCAGCAAGAGCTCCAAGCTCTCGTGACAAAGCACGAGGCGTTGGAGCTTGACTCGAAGACGCGAGAGTCTAAGCTTGCCGCGGCCCTCGAGAGAGCAAAGAGTGCCAAGGCCGAAGCCCAAAAGGCCCTCCAGGAGATTGACGCGATGAATAAAATAGCGGCGGGTAAGGCATTCTATATGCAAAGCAAGCATGTGAAAGTAAATTACCTATTACTTACCTGAATCCGGAGCTCTCCAGGAGCATTCGCAGATTTGCCCCACAGCGTGTCGGATGCCGCACAGTTTTACCAGGCCGAGGAGGGAAGCTCAACAGAGAAGCTGTGCTGGTCTCAGTATACTGGGACCGAACACCCGGTGCCTATGAGCGACCAGCTGAAGCAGCTGATCGAGCTACACAAGGCGGCCGAATAGGCCATGAAGGGCTTTATAGTCTGGCTATAGCCTGGCGACGCCCTTCTGAATAGCTACTTCGGCCTGGTGAGGCGGCTTGTGGATGCCTGCCCACGGCTGGAAGTCGTCAAGCGGTCCATCTGCATCGAAGGTGCACGCCGGGCTTTCGCCCGTGTGAAGGTGCAATGGGCCAAGCTAGACGCCATGAAGCTAATCAAGGAAGGACCGCCGCAGGGCAAGGAGCATCGCACCCCCGAAATTTATTATGAGGGTGTCCTGACGGGTGCCTGTCTTGTCACGGACGAATGTCCAAAGGATGTAATATTTGAGTAAACTTGCTCGTGTGATCCTGTATGATGAAAACTTATTTCATATGCGCTATGCAACGCTTGTTTGAATTTAAAATATTACCTTATGTTTGGCTGTTTATCCAATCTGAGAGATGGCTAGTCCTCGGCTTCTGCCCGCATGCCACGAGTGCTGGGGTGTTCGGGATAAACCTGAGCACTCTTGTTCCCATTTTTGGGTCCTCGAGGGAGGTGCTCAGCACAGCGAACAACGCAACCGGACTAATAATGCTTTATCACTCTCACTTAGCCATAGAATTCTATAATTTTAAATTTCGGCGAAGCCCCTGGTATTCGGAAGGCCGAATTCGGGGCGTGATACACGCATTTGAGCCGGACAGGACCGGCTCCTCGCTCTAAGCGGCATAAGTCTTTAGGGACTCGAAACCTCGCCAAACAGTGACCAGTCTCTCGCCTTATCATGACAGTCAGTTTTAGCTTTCTCTACTGAGGTGCTTAGCCCAGTAGAACCGGGGCACAATCGCAGTAGTTCTCCTAGTGCTACCTTAGCCGATAGAGCGGACCGTAAGGTATCAAAACATAGGATCCGGGCAAACCCAACATTTGACCAAAGACATGATTCGGAGCTGATGCATATAATGCTATAAGTTCGGGGTGCCGCACTTGTGAAAGTGTTCGGACTTCTCACACCATAATGTGGGGTACTTAAGCCCCTGGTATATTGGTCGTACCAAAGTGTACGGTTGCAAGGCGTCATTAATGAACACATATATATATAACAAGAATGCAATAATAATCATAATGCTATGCATTGTTTATTCAAAAATGTGCGTTATAGCAGAATGATACAGATAGTGCGATAAGCGAAAAGCAGGACTATGTCCCTTCCAAGGGCAAGCTGTGGAATAGTATTAAAGCAAATATTTCACTCGTTATCGTAATCCACCTGGGAGTTCCATGGTGTGACTTAGCTTTCTGCCTCCTTGCTTGCTACATCATGTGTTCGACAATCATGCTGCCGGACAGGGTTTCCAGAGATTAAAGTCCTGAAAGAGAAAAATAACAAAGAGGGAAGCCCCTAGTGCGGTTTAAGCCGTGTATTGGGGCGTGCCATGGTTGTGCCCCCCTCCCAGCCTGTGCCCATGGTATTTTTAATGCGTAATTATGTACGCGTGGCATGGATTTCGCTGTGTGGCAGGGGCTGGGGCTAGGGTGGGGGCCGCATTGCTACGCGAGCTCAGATCGTGCCAGGCGGTCTAGTTGCCGATTACTCCGAGCGCGCTTGAAGGTGTCCGGGACTTGAAACGCCGAACTGGTGGATTGCCTTGAGAGGCCGCTTTGCGCTTCCGCCGCAAGGGCTGCAGTGTGCTCCTCCGTTCAGAGAGAGCGCTCTGTGTTTCCGTTAACTGTGATGACCCCCCGAGGTCCTAGCATCTTGAGCTTGAGGTATGCATAATGCGGTACCGCACTGAGTCTCACAAATGCAGTTCGCCCGAGCAGTGCATGATAGCCACTGCGGAACGGGACTATATCGAAGATTAATTCTTCGCTTCGGAAGTTATCCGGGGATCCGAAGACCACTTCTAGTGTAATTGAGCATGTGCAATGGGCCTCTACACCTGGAATGACGCCTTTAAAGGTCGTTTTTGTGGGTTTGATCCTTGAGGGGTCTATACCCATTTTGCGCACTGTGTCCTGGTAAAGCAGGTTCAGGCTGCTGCCGCCATCCATAAGGACTCGAGTGAGGTGAAATCCGTCGATGATTGGTTCTAGGACTAGTGCGGCGAATCCTCCATGGCGGATACTAGTGGGGTGGTCCCTGCGATCGAAGGTGATCGGACAGGAGGACCATGGGTTGAACTTTGGGGTGACTGGCTCCAACGCATATACGTCCCTGAGCGCACGCTTCCGCTCCTTCTTGGGGATGGGGGTTGCGTATATCATGTTCACCATCCGCACTTGTGGGGGGAACCTCTTCTGTCCTCCGGTGTTCGGCTGCCGGGGCTCCTCTTCGTCATCGCTATGTGACCCCTTATCTTTGTCTTCAGCAATTAACTTGCCGGCCTGCTTGAACACCCAACAATCCCTGTTGGTGTGGTTGGCTGGCTTGTCAGTGGTACCGTGTATTTGACACGAGCGGTCGAGTATACGGTCCAAACTAGACGGGCCCGGAGTGCTTCTTTTGAATGGCTTTTTCCGTTGACCAGGTTTAGAGCCTTTGAATCAGGCATTGACTGCCATATCCTCGGTATTGTCGCTGTTAATGCGGCGCTTATGTTTGTTGCGACGTGACCTGCTATTGCCGTCCTTGGTATCCGAAGTACCATGGTTCTTTGATATGTTATTACTGCGAGCCAGCTAGCTGTCTTCTCCCGCACAAAAGCGGGTCATGAGTGTCATGAGGGCTGCCATAGATTTCGGCTTTTCCTGACCAAGGTGCCGAGCTAGCCACTCGTCGTGGATGTTGTGTTTGAAAGCTGGTAGGGCCTCTGCATCTGGACAGTCGACTATTTGATTTTTCTTTGTTAGGAACCGAGTCCAGAATTGCCTGGCCGATTCTTTTGGCTGCTGAATTATGTGGCTCAAGTCATCATCATCTGGTGCTCGCACATAAGTGCCCTGAAAGTTGTCGAGGAATGCGGCCTCCAGATCTTCCCAACAGCTAATGGACTCTGCTGGCAAGCTGTTAAGCCAATGCCGCGCTGGTCCTTTGAGCTTTAATGGGAGGTATTTGATGGCGTGTAAGTCATCACCATGGGCCATGTGGATGTGGAGGAGGAAATCCTCGATCCATACCGCAGGATCTGTTGTACCATCATATGATTCAATATTTACGGGTTTGAAACCCTATGGGATTTGATGATCCATTACTTCGTCTGTGAAGCATAGGGGGTGTGCGGCGCCTCTGTATTGGGCTATATCGCGATGTAGCTCGAATGGGTCTTGCCCGCTGTGTTCGGCCCGGCCGGATTTACTTTTACTGTATCTGGCGTGACGTTTATCATCCCGCATAGTGGCGCGCCCTCGTGATTCATAGATCGATATTGCATGCTGTGCTTTGTCCTCCAATATGTCTCGCAGGTCTGGCGTATTTCCCCATGCCTTTTTATTTGAATGATGTCGGGGTGGGGGCTGAGTTTTTGGCTGGAATGCCTCTCTATCGCGGCCACGAGATGGCCGATCAGCCGTGTCATATGCTTCTTCCTCCAGTCGGGGTAGCGACCTGCATTTTGGGTAACTCTTGGAGGGGCGTTCGAGTTTATATTCCTCGGCCGCGAGGACTTCAGTCCATCTGTCAGCTAGCAGATCTTGATGAGCTTGAAGCTGCTGTTGCTTTTTCTTAAGGCTATTTGCCGTGGCCATAAGCCGGCGCTTGAAGTGCTCCTGTTCGATGGGATCCTCTGGCACGGCAAATTCGTAATCGCCGAGGCTTGCCTCGTCTTCGGAGGGGGGCATGTAATTATCATCCTCCGCCTCTCCATCTGCCGCTCTCTTAGGAGGGCTGGCTCCTCCATCCTCCTGTTCTAAATCTTGCTGGAGGGAATTGTTGTTATGTTCGGCAGTATCCGGAGTTTTATTATCTCCTGTGCCGGTATCACCACTTTTGCTTTGGCGAGACTTAGAGCGGCGCTGCTGACGTCGGCGCTTGGGTTGCTTCTTGGAGCGGTCATCCTCCGCTGTCCCATCGCCATTGCCTTCTTTTGGTGTGTCCACCATGTATATATCGTATGATGAGGTGGCTGTCCAGTGCCCTGTGGGTAGTGGTTCCTCTTTGTTTCCCGCATCTTCGTCCATACCGTCGATGTCTTCGGAGTCGAAGTCGAGCATGTCGGTTAAGTCATCGACAGTGGCTACTAAGTGGGCGGTGGGTGGGCCGCGAATTTCTTCATCGTCCGCATCCCAATCCTGCTGGACATAGTTCGGCCAGGATCCTCCTGACAAGGAGAGAGACCTTAATGAGTTCAGTATGTCGCCAAAGGGCGAGTGCTGAAAAATATCCGCGGAGGTAAACTCCATGATCGCCGCCCAATCGGATTCGCTAGGAACGGGCACAAGCGGTTCGGAGTCCGTGGCCGGAGAAGGATCCGGCAGTTTCACAACACGGCTCTCGTGCAGGGTAAGGTCGATGTCCGGCTCGATCACCGATGAGGATAAGGCTTCCGTGGCGGGGTCCATCCACCCGTCCATGGACCGCACAACTGGCTCCGAATTGAGGGTCGGAGCGGCTGCCGGTGCGAACTCCTGAACACTGTCTGATGGTAGAGCTAAATCGTACTCATCGTGACCGCGTGACGCACAAGGAAGAGGCTCGAATCCGTCGAAGATCAAGTCTCCGCGGATATCGGCCGTGTAGTTTAAGCTTCCAAACCTGACCTGGTGGCCAGGGGCGTAACTTCCGATCTGCTCCAGATGGCCAAGCGAGTTGGCCCGCAGTGCGAAGCCGCCGAACACAAAAATCTATCTAGGGAGAAAAGTCTCACCCTGGACTGCATTGCTATCGATGATTGCAGGAGCCATCAAGCCTAACAGTGACGACACAGAGGAACTCTCAATGAAAGCACCAATGTCACTGTCAAAACTGGCGGATCTCGGGTAGGGGGTCCCGAACTGTGCGTCTAAGGCGGATGGTAACAGGAGGCAGGGGACACGATGTTTTACCCAGGTTCGGGCCCTCTTGATGGAGGTAAAACCCTACGTCCTGCTTGATTTATTCTTGATGATATGGGTATTACAAGAGTTGATCTACCACGAGATCGGAGAGGCTAAACCCTAGAAGCTAGCCTATGGTATGATTGTATGTTGTCCTACGGACTAAAACCCTCCGGTTTATATAGACATCGAAGGGGGCTAGGGTTACACAAGGTCGGTTACAAAGGAGGAGATATACATATACATATCGCCTAGCTTGCCTCCCACGCCAAGTAGAGGCCCATCCGGACACAAGACCTTGTATCTTCATAGTCCAACAGTCCGGCCAAAGGATATAGTCCGGCTGTCCGGAGACCCCCTAATCCAGGACTCCCTCAGCGGGTTTTAACTGTGCCCCAATGGAGGCTGTTTTTGTAGGGTCCATTGGGTGGACTTCGAATTTGACTATTTCATCCGCTGGTTTAAAAGAGGTGGACTTGGATCTCTTATCGAGTATCACGTCGTCCCAGTCCACTGTGGAGCGCAGCGTGGTTAGCTCCTCGGCCGAGAGGGCTTCGGATAATGCCTTGAGGGCCAGTGCGGCTGTTTTGTTTTCGGCTCGGAGTGCTGTGTCCGGATCACTAGCGAGGGTGATGATTCCGTTGGGCCCGAGCATTTTGAGCTTCATGTACCGTAATGGGGTACGACTTAGAAGATCGTGAACGCCTCACGTCCAAAAAGGGCGTGGTATCCACTGCTGAAGGGGGCCACTTGAAATGTAATTTCTTCGGACCTGTAATTCTCTATCGTACCAAATACCACATCTAGTGTGATTTTCCCAGCGCATCGTGCCTCCTGACTGGGTATGATTCCCCTAAAGGTTGTGCTACTTTGCTTAATGCGGTTCTAGTCTCTTTCCATTTTTTGAAGAGTTTCCTCATAGATGAGGTTTAATCCGCTGCCGCCGTCCATGAGTACTATGGTGAGTCGAAAGCCGTCCACAATTGGACTGAGGACCAGTGCAGCTGGTGCTCAGGCTGTTCGGAATTTAGGTTCGTCACTGGCATTGAAGGTAATAGCCGTGTCACTCCATGGATTTATTACTGCTACGTGGCAGATTTCGGCCATGCTGCGGAATTTTCGCTTGCGCCTATTATTTGACGCAAAGGTCTCAAAGACTGTTAACACCGTTTTATTATCCACGGGATGGTGCTCTGTGGCATTTGGGATAAGAAGATCCTCGCCACTTTTGGCCACTTGCCGGAGTATCCAACATGCTCTAAGGCTGTGTGTTGGTATTGTATCCGTTGTACTGTGAATATTGCAGGGTCCGTTAAGCCATCCCTCCAGTACGGTTCCATGCCCTGTAGAGGCTTTTTGTTTCTTTGCAACTAGCTTGGGCATCTTATGATAGTGCACCCTTTTACTTCGGACTGGGTGCATATTCGGAGCTGGATTATCCCAAAATTTCGTTTCGGTTTTCCAGGCCCTTTCCATCGCACAGTACTTTCGTACTATTGACGTCAAGTCAGCGAAGCGTGATATGTCACGGCGACTTAAGGCGTTAAGGATTCCCTTGTTCGTGCAATTATTGCAGAAAAGTGAGACTGCATCTTCCTCGCGACAGTCCTTAACCTTGTTCATCACAAGGAGGAATCTGGCCCAGTAATGATGTATTGTTTCATGGGGCTCTTGCCTGATGTGGGAAAGATCGTTTATGTCTGGGTGGGTGGGTGGATTTGAGTCCAAATCCCTACCTGATCTAAGACCCAGGGGCCGAGGAGTTTCCAATCTTGGAAGTTCGGGTTCCGAAGTGTTACCCGATAAGTTTGGCCCGCTGCCTGATTCTAGGTTCAGGGCTTGGGTAATGTCCTCCCATAAGCGGGTATCCGGCTCGGAGAGCTCAGGAATCCGGACATAGTTAGTCCTCAAAATAGAGGAAGAGTTGCCGCATTGTTCCTCCACCACCGCAACATGATGGGTGACCGGTGGAGAGTTAATCTCCCTTTGATCGGGTTTAAGCGCAATCCGATCATAGTTCGTAGCTACTCCCAAGGCGGCGATGCGATCCAAGAGTTCGTTTAGGGAAGAGAGCTCCATTGGATCCATCTACTCGGCAACTTCTGAGCTGACGTGGAGGCTGTTTTTGATGACCCGAGAAGTCATCATCGGTGTAGTGGCCGAACAGGTAGTCACGACGAAACTGCCTAGCCGGAGAGTTTGGCCGACAGCCAGAGCTCCCCCGGCGGTGATGTTTCTTTTAAAAACGAGATGAGGCATCCTTCCTTATGGCGACGCCACAGAGGAACTCTCAATGAAAGCACCAATGTCGGTGTCAAAACCGGCAGATCTCGGGTAGGGGGTCCCGAACTGTGCATCTAAGGCGATGGTAAAAGGAGGCAGGGGACACGATGTTTTACCCAGGTTCGGGCCTTCTTGATGGAGGTAAAACCCTGCGTCCTGCTTGATTTATTCTTGATGATATGAGTATTACAAGAGTTGATCTACCACGAGATCGGGGAGGCTAAACCCTAGAAGCTAGCCTATGGTATGATTGTATGTTGTCCTACGGACTAAAACCCTCCGGTTTATATAGACACCAGAGGGGGCTAGGGTTACACAAGGTCGGTTACAAAGGAGATATACACATCCGTATTGCCTAACTTGCCTTCCACGCCAAGTAGAGTCCCATCCGGACACGAGACAAAGTCTTCAATCTTGTATCTTCATAGTCTAACAGTCCGGCCAAAGGATATAATCTCGCTGTCCGGATACCCCCTAATCCAGGACTCCCTCACAAGTGTTCGAACCTTAAGGGTTTGCCGGGACCCCAACCCCGACAACCACCTCGCCTCCTCCCTGTCGGCCGGCCTCCTTGCCTCCTCATCCCTTTCCTCGACGGAGCGTCGTCCCCGTCCGCCTCCTGGACCGCCGCTGCCAAAACCCCTATGGCCACCGTGAGCCCCTCCTCTCCTCCTCTCTCCCTCGTGCCTGGCTACGCCTCTGCGCACTCACCCGCGCGTGGCCGTGCCAGACACTGCGCCCCGCGCCTCACGCCCGCTCCGGCCACCGCCTTGCCACGCTGCACGTAGCCGCCCGAGCCCTGCGACGTGCCCCACGTCCTCCCCTCTCCCTCGCGCGGCACTATCACTGCCTCTGCAGCTCCTCTGTTGCTGCTAGCGCCGCCGCCCCTACCGCCCTTGCTCCCCGTACTGAAACCGCTGCTACTGGCTGCCCGCGCCGCCCGCCTCTGCCGCGCGCACCCCACCCATGCGACCACCCCAGCTCGAGCACATCTGCACTGCCCGCCCTCTGCTCCCCGCCCGCGCGCACATGCCCCTTGCCTCGTTGTGCAGGGCCGCGCCCGTGCGCGCTCAGCACAACCGTCGCGCCCCGCCTCGCCCCTGTCGCTGCCAAGCAAGGCCGAAGTCGC
>NC_041388.1:603972676-604017231 GCF_002162155.2 Triticum dicoccoides
CCCTCCTCGGCGCCCATTGCACTGCTCCAGCCTCCCCGCGTGGCTGCCCCGTGCTTCGGCACCGTCCTCGCCCGGCCGTGCCACCGCGCGCCCCACCACCTGCTTCACACTGTGCTCGCCGCCCTCCCTCATCTGCTCGCCGTGGCCGCGCTACGGTGAGCCACCTGCGGCGCCCCGGTTGGCTCCGCTTGGGACTCGCCGTTTGGGTGCCCACGGCCGGCGCCCGTAAACCCCACACCCGCTAAGGCCTTTGGCCCTATGACAAACGGGGCCTAGCCCAGAACGTTTAAAAAAGAGAATAAACATAATAATTAAATTAATCAATTAAAGAATTAATTAACTAAATTAATCCTGATAGATTAGCTAATTATTTAATTAACCTGACTAATCTGCTAATTAAACTAATTAATTTAGTTAATTAGTTAACAGAGTATGACATGTGGGACCCACACGTTGGTTTGACCCAGTCAACACCTCTGTTGACTGTTGATGTCTTGCTGACGTCAGCAAGCACTATTCTGGATAAAGTTGAATTAAAGTAATTAAATAAATCCTAAAAATGATTTAAATCTTTTAAAATTAATATAAAATAACCCGTAGCTCGGATAGAAAAAACTTTGTACATGAAAGTTGCTTAGAACGACGAGACGAATCCGGATACGCAGCCCGTTCGTCCACCACGCATCCCTAGCATAGCAAACACGCAACTTTCCCCCTTCGATTCATCTGTCCGAAAACATGAAACCACCGGGGATACTTTCCCAGATGTTTTCCCCCTTCGTCGGTATCACCTCCTACTGTGTTATGGCCCACCTAGCACCGCTCATTGTCATGTCATGCATCGTTATGCATCTCTTTGCATTGTATTCATTGTTTCTTCCCCCTCTTCTCTCCTCTAGACTACGAGACTGACGCTACTTCTGGTGCCCCGATCGACTACGCTACTGACGACCCCTACTTGCTAGAGCAACCAGGCAAGCCCCCCCCCCCCTTGATCACCAGATATCGCTTATTCTTCTCTCTACTTCTTGCATTAGAGTAGTGTGGCATGTTACTGCTTTCCGTTAATCCTATTCTATTGCATAGCCTATCATTGTTGCTACAGTTGTTGATACCTCACCTGCATTCCTAAATACCTAGTATAGGATGCTAGCTTATCATCAGTGGCCCTACATTCTTGTCAGTCTGCCATGCTATACTATCGGGCCGTGATCACTAGGGAGGTGATCACGAGTATATACTTATATACATATACATGATACATGTGATGACTAAAGACGGGTCGGCTCGTAGAGTACCTGTGAGTGATTCACAGATTGGGGGCTGAAAGGACCTTTGTCCCGACGGCCCTCTGGGTGGATCTTTGTGGCAGAGCGACAGGTCAGGTTGAGACCACCCAGGAGAGAGCTGGCCCTGGCCCTGGTCGGCGTTCACGATTACTTCAAGATAACACGCTTAAGGAGATCTTGGTATTTGATCTGAGTCTTGCCACTGGCCTATATGCACTAACCAACTACACGGGAACAGTTATGGGCACTCGGCGTCGTGGTATCAATCGAAGCCTTTGTGATGTCAGCAACTGAGCGGCGCGCGTCGGGTTGGACCGCGTAACACAACTTCCTTTGTAATGGAGGTTGCTAGCTCTGCTCACCGGCCGCGTACGCAACGTGCAGGTGTGCAATGGGCGATGGGCCCAGACCCATGCGCCATAGGATTTAGACCGGCGTGTTGACCTCTCTGTTGTGCCTAGGAAGGGTTGCGACGTGTTGATCTTTCGAGGCCGGGCATGATGCAGGAAAGTGTGTCCGGACAAAGGGGATCGAGCGTGTTGGGAAATGTGGTGCACCCCTACAGGGAAGTTTATCTATTCGAATAGCCGTGTCCCTCGGTAAAAGGATGACCCGGAGTTGTACCTTGACCTTATGACAACTAGAACCGGATACTTAATAAAACACACCCTTCCAAGTGCCAGATACAACCGGTGATCACTCTCTCATAGGGCGACGACGGGAGGATCGCCGAGTAGGATTATGCTATGCGATGATACTTGGTGAACTTACCATCTACTCCCTTCTACATGCTGCAAGATGAAGGTTTCCAGAAGCGTAGTCCTCGATAGGACTAGCTATCCCCCTCTTATTCCGACATTCTGCCGTTCAGTCCACATATACTACCCCTTTCATTTGATACCAATGCATATGTAGTGTAGCTCCTTGCTTGCGAGTACTTTGGATGAGTACTCACGGTTGGTTTGCTCCCCCTTTTCCCCCTTTCTATACCCGATTGTCGCGACCAGACGATGGTGTCCAGGAGCCAGATGCCACCGTCGTTGAAGACTCCTACTACACTGGAGGTGCCTACTACTACGTGCAGGCCGCTGACGACGACCAGGAGTAGTTTAGGAGGATCCTAGACAGGAGGTTTGCGCCTCTTTCGATATGTATCCCTGTTTGTGATGGCCTTCTTAAGGCAAACTTGTTTACCTATGTCTGTACTCAGATAATTTTGCTTCCGCTGACTCGTCTATGATCGAGCTCTTGTATTCGAGCCCTCGAGGACCCTGGCTTGTAATATGATGCTTGTATGACTTATTTTATTTGTAGAGTTGTGTTGTGATATCTTCCTGTGAGTCCCTGATCTTGATCGTACACGTTTGCATGGATGATTAGTGTACGATTGAATCGGGGGCGTTACAACCATCAAATAAAGTCATGACCTCTTCGAACCCACTTTTATCAAAAACTTAATAAGATTAAACACTCTCCAAATTTGTGGGATTATTTTTAGCTAAAGTTGACACTCTTCCAAACCCACTTTTAATATTATCGCAAGCATATTCATCGTGGGGTTTAAATAAATTTTGAAGATCATAAGAGTCATTATCACCCCAATCATGATCATGCAATAAGTAGTGGACATACCAAAATAAGCATCCCGAGGTTTAGCATATCACTAACACAATAGACATTAATAGAATTTACAATAACATCATTGCAATCATGCTTTTCATTCAAGGAACTATCATGAATCACTTTATAAATTCTTCCGTTTAACACTTCATGACAATTTTCAGATTCATGAATCTCAAGCAAACCTCATAAAATTAATCTAGTGAACTCAATTCACTAGCAATTGGTCATCATAATTGGATCTTTTGAAAAGATTAGCAAGTGGATGAGGATCCATATCACTAGATTTCTAGCAAGCAAAGATGCAACCAAATAGAAGACACATGGCAACACAAACAAACAAGATATCTAACAAGAAAAAGGTGAACGAAAAAGAAGGCGAATAAAAATGTCAAACTTTTGTGAAGTGGGGGAGAGGAAAACGAGAGGCAAATGGCAAATAATGTAAATTGCAAGGAGATGAGATTTGTGATTAGGAACCTGATAGATGTTGATGATGTCACCCCGGCAACGACGCCAGAAATTCCTTTTGATGGCGGCTTGAAGTTACATCGATATTTCCCCAAAGAGGAAGGGATGATGCAACACAGCGGCGGTAGGTATTTCCCTTAGTTATGAGAACAAGGTTATCGAACCAGTAGGAGAACCAAGCAACACAGCGTAAACAACACCTGCACACAAACAACAAATACTCGCAACCCAACGTGTAGAAGGGGTTGTCAATCCCTTTTGGGTAGCAGTGCCCAAGATAGGCAAACGGACGTGAGACAAATTGTAGTAGATTGATAGATCGAACTCCAAATAAAATAAATAATAATAAAACACAGCAAGGTATTTTTGTATTTTTTGTTTAATACATCTTAAAATAAAAGGCAAATAAAATAGATCGTAAAGGCAAATAATATAAGAGACCCAGGGGTCGTAGGTTTCACTAGTGGCTTCTCTTGAGAAAAATAGAAAGCGGTGGGTAAACAAATTACTGTTGGGAAATTGATAGAACTTCAAATAATCATGACAATATCCAGGCGATGATCTTTATATAGGCATCACGTCCAAGATTAGTTGACCGACTCCTGCCTGCATCTACTACTATTACTCCACACATCGCCTGCTATCCAGCATGCATCTAGTGTATTAAGTTCATGGAGAAACGGAGTAATGCAATAAGAATGATGACGTGATGTAGACAAGATCTATTTATGTAGAAATAGACCCCATTGTTTTTTCCTTAGTAGCAACGATACATACGTGTTGGTTCCTCTTTTGTCACTGGGATCAAGCACCCCAAGATCGAACCCACTACAAAGCACCTCTTCCCATTGCAAGATAAATAAATCAAGTTGGCCAAACAAAACACAAATATCGGAGAAGAAATATGAGGCTATAAGCAATAATGCATATAAGAGATCAGAAACTCAAATAACTTTCATGTATATAAAAAGATAGATATGATCATAAACTCAAAGTTCATCTGATCCCAACAAACACACCACAAAAAGAGTTACATCATATGGATCTCCAAGAGACCATTGTATTGAGAATCAAACAAGAGAGAGGAAGCCATCTAGCTAGTAACTACGGACCTGAATGTCTACAAGGACATACTCACGCAATATCGGAGAGGCACAAATGGTAGTGGTGAACCCCTCCATGACGGTGTCTAGATT
Organism: Triticum dicoccoides; assembly: GCF_002162155.2. Classification (NCBI taxonomy): domain Eukaryota; kingdom Viridiplantae; phylum Streptophyta; class Magnoliopsida; order Poales; family Poaceae; genus Triticum; species Triticum dicoccoides. The sequence continues at coordinate 603,977,253 of NC_041388.1, forward strand.
GGATCTGGTGGTTCTAGACTCTGCGGCAACTAGAATTGATTTTCGTCGACTCCCCTAGGGTTTCTAGAATATTGGGGTATTCATAGAGCAAAGAGGCGGTCCGGAGGGCACCCAAGGTGGGCACAACCCACCAGGACGCGCCTGGGCCTCCTGGCGCGCCCTGGTGGGTAGTGCTCCCCTCGGAGCACCCCCCAGGTGTTGTGTTGTCCCATTGGGTGTCTTCTGGTCCATAAAAAACCTCCTTGAAGTTTCATTGCATCTGGACTCCGTTTGGTATTGATTTCCTACAATGTAAATGCAGAAAACAACAACTAGCACCTGGCACTATGTCAATAGGTTAGTACCAAAAATCATATGAAATGATTATAAAAAATCCAAGAATGATAATATAACAGCATGGAACAATCAAAAATTATAGATACGTTGGAGATGTATCAGTAGGGTGCCGGAACGGGGTCTACATTGGTTTTTCGTGGCTACAGAGGCTTGCGGCGGCGGAACTTCTGATCTAGGGTTGCCCGAGGGTTATTGGAATATTTTGCAATTTATAGGGCGAAGAGGCAGTGCGGGAGGTCACCGAGGGGGCACAACCCCCCTGGGCACACCCAGGTGGGTAATGCCCACCTCGGGCCTCCCCTCTGGTATTTCTTAGCCCATCTTGGGTTTTGTGGTCCAAAAAAATCCTCCAAAAAATTTTGCTGCGTTTGGACTCCGTTTGATATTGATTTATTGCGAAGTAAAAAACAAGCAAAAAAATAGCAACTAGAACTGGGCACTATGTCAATAGGTTAGTCCCAAAAAATGATATAAAGTTGCTATAAAATGATTGTAAAACATCCAAGAATGATAATATAACAGCATGTAACAAGAAAAAATTATAGATACGTTGGAGACGTATCAACCTCCCGCATTCATGTCTATGAACTGGTCCCCCTGCCAGTGGGACGGATGCGGGAGGATTTTTTTGGGTCACTGTTGGAGATGCCCTAATAAGATAACTCTACCGGTTAAACCAACAACATTGAATTAAAATCGAGCACGACGGCGAGGGGTTGCATGACCACGAACACGATGGCAAGGGTGAGGATGATTCCCATGGGGTACCTATTCAGGTGGCAATTTTGGCATCGGTGCCTTGCTTCTCGCAGCGATTTCAGCTTGCGGGTGCCAATTCCGGCAACAGCGACTCAATTCTGATGGTGATGCTGCCTGCTTCTCACAATTTCAATCCACCACGCACCACACATCTCGCAGTCGAGTCACCGATTTATTTGTACTTATTGTTAAAAATTATGCGAACCATCTTGTGGACTCATATGATAATCCTTGTGGAAATCCTTATGTGCATCCCAAAATGGCTAATATAATGCATATCATTATTTCTCTTCCTCCATTCCCGTTCCTCCTCCGAGAGAAGCACCAGTCCATCAGCGGTGATAGTGGGGGTTGTGGGCGTCTAGATGGGAAATGGAAGTTGTGGGCGGTTAGAAGGGAAGTGGAAGCTGTGGGCGATGAGAAGGGAAGTTGAGGTTGTGGAGCCTTCCGTTGCTGTGAGTGACAAACAGATGAAAAACATGGAGGGTGACAGGAAAATATGGTAGGAAAGTTGTCACGGGCCAGTGTGTGTGTGTGGGGAGGGTTCACTACCATACGTATTGGGCTAATTCAAATCCTATGCTCCATGCTCTTGCAGGGTTGCTCCATTTGAACTTGTCCACACTGGCATAACCACTATCCCAATTTCCTTGTGGGTAGTAGAGAAGAGCAATCGGACCATCATATTCACACTTACGGTCAGTGATGAAACCAATGGCTGAACATCCCACTTAAGATAAGAGCCCAACCCACTTCCTATTTTAGGACTCTATTTGGGGGGGGGGGAGAAATGTGAAGCCATTGTTGCTCACCTCCTGCTTAGGATGCTCGACGGTCTTCCCCTTCTTGGAGGGCATGATGACCCACAAGTATAGGGGGTCAATCGTAGTCCTTTCAATAAGTAAGAGTGTCGAACCAACAAGGAGCGGAAGGAAATGACAAGTAGTTTTTATCAAGGTATTTCAGCAGGCACTGAAATTGTCGGTGACGGATAGTTTGATAGCAAGATAATTTGTAACGAGCAAGTAATAGTAACGGTAACAAAAGTGCAGCAAGGTAGCCCAATACTTTTTGTAGCAAAGGACAGGCTGGAAAAATCTCTTATAGTAAGCAAAGCATTCTTGTGGACACACGAGAATTCCATCTAGTCACATTCATCATGTTTGTTTGATTTGCGTTAGCTACTTTGATAATATGATATGTGGGTGGACCGGTGCTTGGGTGATGTTATTACTTGAAAAAGCCTCCCACTTATGACTAACCCCTGTAGCAAGCATCAGCAACTACGAAAGAAGAATTAAGATAAAATCTAATCATAGCATTAACCATAAGGATCCAAATCAACCCCTTACGGAATAGAGCATAAAGTAGGGTTTAAGCTTCTGTCACTCTAGCAACCCATGATCTAATAACTACTCCACAATGCATTCCCTTAGGCCCAAAGATGGTGAAGTGTGATAACCCACAAGTATAGGGGATCACAACAGTTTTTGAGGGTACATTATTCAACCCAAATTTATAGATTCGACACAAGGGGAGCCAAAGAATATTTGTAAGTATTAGCAGTTGAGTTGTCAATTCAACCACACCTGGAGATTAAATATCTACAACAAAGTGATCAGTAGCACAGTAATATGATAGTTTGATACTAGTAGTAGTAACAATAGCAGTGGTAATGGTAGCAGCACTAACAGTTTTGTAACAATAGTAACAGTAGGAATAGCAATAGTAACTTTGCAGGAACAACATGTGGAAAGCTCGTAGGCATTGGATCGGTGATTTTGTTGGATGATATTCATCATAAAACAGTCATAACCTAGGGCGACACAGAACTAGCTCCAGTTCATAAATATAAGGTAGGCATGTATTCCGTAAATAGTCGTACGTGCTTATGGAAAAGAACTTGCATAACATCCTTTGTCCTATCCTCCCATGGCAGCGAGCTAAATAAGGAAACTATGGGATATTAAGGCCTCCTTTTAATAGAGAACCGAAACAAAGCATTAACACATAGTGAACACATGAACTCCTCAAACTACGGTCATCACTAGAAAGTATCCCAATTGTTATTACCTTGGGGTTTACAGATCATAACACATAATAGGTGAATATGACTTGCAAGATCGGATCACGAACATAGATCTAATGGTGATAACATAAATGGTTTAGATCTGAAATCATGGCACTCGGGCCCTAGTGACAAGCATTAAGCATAGCAAAGTCATAACAACATCAATCTCAGAACATAGTGCATACTAGGGATCAAGCCCTAAAAAACTATCTCGATTACATGATGAATCTCATCCAACTCCTCACTGACCAGCAAGCCTATGGAGGAATTACTCACTCCTGGTAGTGAGCATCAAGAAATTGGTGATGGAGGATGGAAGGTGATGACGAAGGCTGAAGATTCCCCTCCCCGGAGCCCCGAACATGCTCCAGATCTAGCCTCCCAATGAAGAACATGAGGTGGAGACAGGTCTATATCATAAAATGTGATGAAACTTCCTCCCATATTTTTCTGGAAAAATAGGATTTTACAGTGTCGGAATTAGGGTCAGCAGGGCCTCGTGGGCCCCACCACCTAATAGGGCGCTAGAGGGGGGTGGTGCGCCCTGGTGTCTTGAGGATAGCTGCCCCCCTCAAGTGGGTCTTGGTTCGAATATTTTTTATTTATTCCAAAATAATTCTCCAAAATGTTTCAACCAAATACGAGAACTTTTATTTATGCACAAAACAACACCATGGTAGTTCTTCTGAAAACAACGTCAGTCTGGGTTAGTTTCATTCAAATCATGCAAATTAGAGTCCAAAACAAGAGCAAAAGAGTTAGGAAAAGTAGATACGATGGAGACGTATCAATTCCCCCAAGCTTAACCCATTGCTTGTCCTCAAGCAATTCAGTTGACAGACTGAAAATGATAAAAAAAACTTTTACGAATGCATGTTGACAAACTGATTCAACTACATGTGTGAACTTGTGCCAAGTCAAGCCACTTGAAACATTTAGAGGAGGATACCATATCATCATACTACATCATAATCATTTTAAATGCATGTTGACACCCAAGATAAATCATTATCCACTCCTAGATACTTAAGCATGGCATGAGAAACTATAATCTCTAATTGCCGCTGTAAACATGTTTGATAATAATATGCTAAATCATGGATACTGAGTTAAACATATTTACAAAAACAAAAACAAGTTGAGTTCATACCCTCTTTCCTCTGCCACAGTCACTTCGTCAAAATATCGCCATTATTGCCTTTCACTTGCACGACCGAATGATATGAAAATAATAATAGTGCAAGAGTGTCGTGGACTAAGTTGGAACCTGGAAAATTGTGTTCAGAGGAGAAGACAAAATAATATGGGCTCTTTGTTAGATCAACAATAATGCATATCAGAGCCACTCAACATTTTCATCATGGTCTTCCCTTTGGTACAACTCAACAAAAAGAAAAGAACTTTGGAGAAACACATTGAAATATTTTTGGAGTTTTTAGTTTTTATTGAAACGGAAACAAATTAAGGAAAGAAAAACAGGAACGATAAAACTATTTACACGTGAAAGCTCCCAACAACCAAAAGAAGAAACAGTAAATCTTTTTGGATTTTCTTTGAATACTACAACTAAATTAAGCTAGAAAGAAAAACTGAAAAAAGCAAGCACTATTTTTGGATTTTCTCAAAGTTTTTCAAACACACAAGAAGAAAGCGAGAACATAAATCCAGCATGGATAATACAATGAAAAGGTGTGGACAATGATAACTGGAATGAAATGTGGAAACATGAATGTAATGTCGTTTGAAATACGTACTCACCCAAGCTTAGGATTTTGGCCTGGCCTGGTAATCACCATTCGTAGTAGCCACCCAGTCCCATGTGGAAGTCCTGTGGCGGTGGCACCTGAGTTTCCCACTCATGGGGCTCCCGCTATGTGTTGCCTCGGCGTTCTAGTAGGCAACAATTTCCACTGGCGTGACCTTGTATCCGTTCCTGGCAATAGAACCGAACAACGCAGGTGCAGGCAACTGGATAATATCACAGTTATTCTCACTGAATACCAAGTTATAACGAATGTTGTTAAAATAATCAGCAGCATTAGTAAAATGGTGAGCCACCATCGCCTGGTGATCTAGATAAACTCGAGGCAAACAATAGTCATGTTGGCGTATCTAAACATTAAAGTGACTCGCTAAGCGAGTGGCATAAATACCACCATGGATTTTACCCTTAGTTCGGTTGAGGTGAAGACGACGTGCAACAATGGCCCCTAGGCTAAAAGTGTGATCATTGTTTAGTGCACGGCGTAGAATGGCGAGGTCGGGGGCACTAAGTGCACCGGCCTTCTCCCTAGCAGTTAGACACCTCCTGTTGAATAAAGCAAAGTAATGCACAGAAGGAAACTGCAAACTAGTGGTGATAGTTTTCTACACGGCTCTTTCCTCTGTCAAAGTGAGGAGGAAGTCATCAAACTCTGCCGGTCTAGGCTCTCTTACATCCCCGTCCGAGGGAATTAAACATATCTCACAAAACGCAGTAAGCGATATCTGACGTGTTTCAGAATATAAATTAAACCGCACCACAGGAGAGTTGAGGTCATTGTCAGATGATTCCACAATGACTCCCTTGGCATTATTTTGGGAGGAAAACTTCCGAAAAATGCTCATCTTCCCTATGAACAAAATTCTAAAAAAAAATTGGGTCACAAAATTTTGTCAACAAAACTTCATAAGATTGATAGCAACTACTCATATGGATGCCTAGAGGCCAAATCAAGCACTCAAACTACTTGGAACTCAAAGAATTCAACATGCAAGCTCATTTACAGCGCACCAAAAGTAGCTAAATACTCAAAAATTAAACCACTAGAAAAAACTAATTGGAGCAATGGAGGAGTCACGTACCAACTAGCAATCCCCAAAATAGTTTCTAAAATTGAGCTTCGAGCAAAGAGATCAAAATCCACAGGTTTGTGAGCAAGAACACGAGAGAGAGAGAGAGAGAGAGAGAGAGAGCAGGAGTGATTTTTTTCTGGAGGTAGCAGATGACATGAGCTAAAGGGATAAGTGAGGGGGGGCACATGGGGCCCACTACCCACTAGGGTGTTCCTGGGGTAGCTGGCGCGCCCTGGTGTCTTGTGGGCACCAGGGGCACCCCCTTGTGATGTTATTTGTACCAGAAATTTCGTGTTAAAATTTTAGGTCATTTTGAGCAATTTTATTTTTTACCACGTTTTATTGCCCAAAAAAAAAATCAAAAAACAGGATAAACATGGCATTCTATTTTAACTAAGAAAAATAGAAAACAAAAAGTAGGGACAGAAGGTTGTGCTTACTGATGTCTGCTAGACTACATCCGTATTTCCCCAAAGAGGAAGGGATGATGCAGCATATCTACGGTAGGTATTTCCCTCAGTGATGAGACCAAGGTTATCGAACCAGTAGGAGAACCAAGCAACCCTACGTAAACAACACCTGCACACAAATAACAAATACTCGCAACCCGACGTGCTAAAGGTGTTGGCAATCCCTTTCGGGTAACGGCGCCATAAATTGGCAAACGAACGTGATAAAAATATGATAGATGGGATAAATAGATCTCGGGTAAAATAAATTGCAGCAAGGTATTTTTTGTATTTTTGGGTTTAATAGATCTGAAAATGAGAGCAAAGAAAAATATAACATGGTGTAGATTTCAGCTTCAGGTATTTTCCTTTTATTAGTAACAATTTCTTTCATGTATTTAGCATAAGGGGCCATCTTTAAAATATCAGTCAAACGAGAACGCAAAAAGACTGGCCTAAGCAATTCAGCAAAGCGTTCAAATTCTTTATCATATTTTTTCTTTGATGGTTTACATGGAAAGGGCATGGGTTTCTGGACCCATGGTTCTCTTTCTTTACCATCTTTTCTAGCAACAAAGTCCCTTTTATCATATCATTTATTTTTAGGTTGTGAGTTATCAAAATTAACAGCAGGTTCAATCTCAACATCATTATCTGGTTCCTTTTCATTTTCTGGATAAGCATCTTCATGAACATCATCATTTTCATTTTCATTAGCACTAGGTGAATGCTCATTACCAGATTGAGTTTCAGCATCTGAAATAGAAACATCATTATTATCAGGAGGTTTTTCTATTTCAGGTTCATTAAAGGTATGCAAAGTCCTATCATTTTTCTTGTTCTTTTTCTTTTTAGAAGGACTAGGTGCATTGCTATTAATTCTTTGAGAGACTTGTTCAATTATTTTAGGATGTCCCTCTAGATAAAGTGGTTCATGAGTCATTTTACCTCCTCTAGTCATTACTCTAACGACCTAATCATGCATATTATTGTACATTTCACTAAGCAATTATCATTGAGATTTAGCAACTTGTTCTAACTGAGTATGGACCATAAAGGCATGTTTTCCTACACCTCTAACATCATTAGTGATTCTAAATAATAAGTCACTTAAGCGAGCAATCATGTCAGAATTTTGTATCAATTGTTTCATAACATTTGCATTGAAGTGATCTAATTTCCTAATGTAGTTGTCAAATTCATACAAGCATTGACTAGGATGTTTATTATGGGGTATATCACCTTCATCAAACTTTCAAAGAGAATTTACCTCTACTACCTGTGGTGGTGGTGTGTCAAGTCCATGTATTTCTTCAATAGGTGGTAAATTCTTAACATCCTCAGTTTTAATACCTTTTTCCTTCATACATTTCTTCGTGTATATCTTCAGGACTGAGAAATAAGATACCCCTCTTCTTCGGAGTGGGTTTAGGCGGTGGTTCAGGAAGAGACCAATCATCATAATTCTTTAATATATTACTCAATAATTCCTTAGCTTGTTCAATAGTTCGTTCCCTGAAAACACACCCAGCACAACTATCTAGGAAGTCCGTAGAAGCGTCGGTTAGTCCATTACAGAAGATATCAAGTATTCCATTTTCTTAAGAGATTGATCACGTAAAGCATTAAGCAATTGGAGAATCCTCCCCCAAGCTTGCGGGAGACTCTTTTCTTCAATTTGCACAAAGTTAAATATTTCCTATAAGGTAACTTGTTTCTTATGAGCAGGAAAATATTTTTGAGAGAAGTAATAAATCATATTCTGGGGACTACGCACACAACCAGGAGCAAGAGTATTGTACCATATCTTAGCATCACCCTTTAATGAGAACGTAAATAACATAAGAATATTCTCATCATGATCAAATAAGTTAGATCATATGGATCTCTAAGAGGCCATTGTATTGAGAATCAAACGAGCGAGAGGAATCCATCTAGCTACTAACTACGAACCCAAAGTTCTACAAAAGACTACTCACGCATCATCGGAGAGGCACCAATGAGGATGATGAACCCCTCCATGATGGTGGCTAGATTCGATCTGGTGTTTCTGGAACTTGCGGCGGCTGGAATTGATTTTTGTCTACTCCCCTAGGGATTCTGGAATATTGGGGTATTTATCGAGCAAAGAGGCGGTGCGCGAGGCCACCGAGGTGGGCACAACCCACCAGGGCGCGCCTGGGGCTCAGGAGCACCCAGGTGGGTTGTGCCCCGTTCGGGGCACCCCCCAGGTGCTTCTTCGGCCCATTGGGTGTCTTTTGGTCCATAAAAAATCCACAAAAAGTTTCGCTGCATTTGGACTCCGTTTGGTATTGATTTCTTATGATTGAAAAAAGCAAAAAACAGCAACTGGCACTGGGCACTATGTCAATTGGTTAGTCCTATAAAATGATTCTAAAACATTCAATAATGATAATATAACAACATGGAACAATAAAAAATTATAGATACGTTGGAGACGTATCAACATCCCCAAGCTTAATTCCTGCTCGTCCTCGAGTAGGTAAATGATAAGAATAGAAATTTTGATGTGGAATGCTGCCTAACATGGTCATCACATATTCTTTCTTTTATAGCATGGACATTTGGACTTTTATATCATTCAAAGCCATAGTCTAGTTTTGAAATGAAGACTTTAATAGTCTAGCATATCAACAAGCAACCATGTCTTTCAAAATATCAACGCTAAAGCAAGTCATCCCTGGCCCATTATTCTCAATCATTGATCCATTCATGAAACACACTCGCATATTAGCTACACCCAATGCTCAAGTACGACCATAGTGCCACTTAGTTGGTGCTTTATAAGAGAAGATGGTGACTCAAATAAAAAAGATTGCATAAAGTAAAAGAAGGGCCTTTCGGAGAGGGAAGTAGGGATTTGTAGAGGTGCGAGAGCTCAAAGCAAAAAAGATAGAGATAGAGATAAAAATATTTGGGAGGCATGCTTTTCCTGTCAACGAGAACGGTCGAGTAGTTCCCAGTACTTCCCATGCTAGATATATCATAGGCGGTTCCCAAACAAAAAATAAAGTGTATTCCTTTTTCCACCATACTTTCACTTTCCACGGCTAACTGCATCCACGGGTGCCTTCCATACCAACACTTTCCAAGGAATTTATTATTTGACAACATAAAGTAAATTCATTTTTCATTTTGGGACTGGCCATCCCTAGTACCTTTCTGTACTCTCCTGCAATTACAAGTGAATAAACACTCATCGTGAGAATAACACATCTCGCATGGAAATATATCAGCCACCCCTTACCGTTTCATGAGCGGTAAGAGCACACAAAAGAGAAGTTTATTTTGAAATTTAGAGATGGCACATACAAATTTTCTTAGAACGGCAAAAGAATAATGTATATAGGTAGGTATAGTGGACTCATGTGGCAAAATTGGTTTAAAGAATTTTGGATGCATAAGTAGTGATCATACTTAGTGCAAAATGAAGGCTAGCAAAAGATTGAGAAGCGACCAACCAAGAAATGAAAAATCCCATAAGCGAGCATTAAGCATAACTAACACAGAATAATGTACCACAAGTAGGATGTAATTTCATTGCATAACTAACTTTCGTGCTTGCATAGGGAATCACAAACCTTAACACCAATATTCTTACTAAATCATAATTACCCATCAACATGACTCACATATTATATCGACATATCTCAAAAGTATTACAAGGAATCAAGTTATTTTGTCCAATGATCTTCATGAAAGTTTTTATTATATCCTCCTTGGATATCTATCAGTTTGGGACTAGTTTCATATGTTGCTTTTGATAGCTCAAACAAATCTAAGTGAAGAACATGAGCATACAAATTTTTCTTCTCTCAAAATAATTTATGTGAAGCAAGAGAGAATATCTAAAAAAATTACTAACTTTAAAATAAATCTAAGTGAAGCATGAGAGCATTTCTACAAAAATATTAAAGCACACCGTGCTCAAAAAGATATAAGTGAAGCACTAGAGCAATTCCATAGCTCATAAAGATTTAACTGAAGCATAGAGAGAAATTCTAACAAGTCATGGAATAATTTTGGCTCTCTCAAACAGGTGTGTCCAGCAAGGATTCATGACTAAAAAACAAAGAAATACAAGCAAAGACTCATATCATACAAGACGCTCCAAGCAAAACTCATAGTATGTGACGAATAAAAATATAGTTTCAAGTAAAATACCGATGGTTGTTAGAAGAAAGAGGGGATGCCACCCAAGCTTAGTTACTTGATACTTCTTGAATATCATCTTGGGGTGCCATGGGCATCCCCAAGCTTATCCTTTTGCTAATCCTTATTCCTTTATCCATCGTAAAGTCACTCAAAACTTGAAAACTTCAATCACACAAAACATAACAAAACCTTCATGAGATCCATTATTATAAGAAAGCAAATCACTACTATAAGTAATGTTGCAAACCCATTAATATTTTATTTTTGCATTATATGTACTATACTCCAACTTTTCTATGGCAAAAACTCTTCATAAAACCATAGAATCATCAAAACAAGCACACAACCTAAAGAAAACCGAATCTGTCAAAAATAGAACAGTCTGTAGAAATCCGGAGATTTCGAATAATTCTGTAACTCCAAGAATTCTGAAAACTTAGGACATCGTGAGCAATTTGTATATTAATCTTCTTCAAAAACAATTAGTATTTTATCACGCTTCTATTAAAAATGAAAATTATTTTTGTGAGCGCAAAAGTTTCTGTTTTCCAGCAAGATCAAATCAACTATCACCCAACATGATCCTAAAGGCTCTACTTGGCACAAACACTAATTAAAACATAAAAAACACAATCATAACAGTAGAATATTTGTGCAAACACTCAAGAACAGAAAGAAAAGGACAAAAATATATTTTATTCATTGTGTTGCCTCCCAATAAGCGATATTGTTTTATGCCCCTAGCTAGGCATAATGCAAAGGATCAAGTATTGTCATCTTTGTTTCTAGATCCCTTAGAGGTGTCCTTGTCAGGGGGCTTTGTAAAGACAACACATAACTTTTTATCCACACAGAACTTAGAACTATCAAGTTTCTTATCATCATATCCCTTTTGATTTTCGGCAACTATCCAAGAATAGTGTTGATTAACATCATTGAAAACGTGTTGGATTATATCTCAAATAGGGACTTCCTTTTTAAGATTGTCATCAAAGATTTGATTATCCCCAAGCAAATGTCTTAGAATATAATCACTATTATAAAGAATTTCATCTATCACCGGTTTTTCAAGATTCATACCATAGAAACAAAAAAATTCCCTTGCTTCCCATACTATGTAATCAAATTCATTCATAAGAACAAGGGTGGCCAACTATTTAGCTTTGGGATTCTTTATAATAGGTAGCTTTAAAAATCTCTACAAGGTAGGATGAGTACGGATAAATTTATTTTCAAGTTTCAGAACTAGTGGTGAAATAGCATCCGCATAAGATTTAGTCCTCTTAAGAATAGGAGCATCATCAAGACTTAAATTTCAAACACAATTGAAAAATTATTGGATACGTTTTTTTCCTATAACATTCCCGTGCCCCAAAATAAAAGTTTTAGCATGCAGATTGCCAAATCATCCAATTTTAGGAGTTAGTCCATCATCTGTTTCTGCCATACCGAAATCACCCATGATTACAAACAAAAAGATAGATCTGACGAGAAAAATAGCGAATGAAAGAGAGAGTGAATAAAATGGCAAATTTGTGTGAAGTGGGGGAGAGGGAAACGAGAGGCAAATGGCAAATAATGTAAATTGCAAGGAGATGAGAGTTGTGATTAGGAACCTGGTAGATGTTGATGATGTCTCCCCGACAACGGTGCCAGAAATTCCTTTTGATGGCGGCTTCAAGCTACATCGGTATTTCCCCAAAGAGGAAGGGATGATGCAGCATGGCGGTGGTAGGTATTTCCCTCAGTAATGAGACCAAGGTTATCGAACCAGTAGGAGAACCAAGCAACACAATGTAAATAGCACCTGCACACAAATAACAAATACTCGCAACCCACATGTAAAAGGGGTTGTCAATCCCTTTCGGGTAACGGCGCCAGAAATTGGCAAGTAGACGGGATAAAAAATGTGATATATTGATAGGTGCAAATAAAAGCAAATAAAATTCAGCAAGGTCTTTTTGGGTTTTAGATTAATAGATCTGAAAATAAAAGCAAATAAAAATAGATCATAAAGGCAAATATAATAAAGAAGAGACCCAGTGGTCGTAGGTTTCACTAGTGGCTTCTCTCGAGAAACAAATAGCAAATGATGGGTAAACAAATTATTGTTGGGCAACTGATAGAACTTCAAATAATCATGACGATTTCCAGGCAATGATCATTATATAGGCATCACGTCCAAGATTAGTAGACCGACTCCTGTCTGCATCTACTACTATTACTCCACACGTCGACCGCTATCCAACATGCATCTAGTGTATTAAGTTCATGGAGAAATGGAGTAACGCAATAAGAACTATGACATGATCTAGACAAGATCTATTTATGTGGAAATAGACCCCATCTTGTTATACTTAATAGCAACGATACATATGTGTCGGTCCCCTTCTGTCACTAGGATCGAGCATCGTAAGATTGAGGCCATCACAAAGCACCTCTTCCCATTGCAAGATAAATAGATCAAGTTGGCCAAACAAAACCCAAATATCAGAGAAGAAATACGAGCCTATAAGCAATCATGCATAAAAGAGATCAAAAGACTCAAATAACTTTCATGGATAAAAAGATAGATCCGATCATAAACTCAAAGTTCATCGGATCCCAACAAACACACTGTAAAAAGAGTTACATCATATGGATCTCCAAGAGACCATTGTATTGAGAATCAAATGAGAGAGAGGAAGCCACCTAGCTACTAACTACAGACCATCTACAAAAGACTACTCACGCATCATCGGAGAGGCACCAATGAGGATGATGAACCCCACTATGATGGTGTCTAGATTGGATCTGGTGTTTCTGGAACTTGCGGTGGCTGGAATTGATTTTTGTCGACTCCCCTAGGATTTCTGGAATATTGGGGTATTTATAGAGCGAACAGGAGGTGCGGGAGGCCACCGAGGTGGGCACAACCCACGTGGGTGCTCCTAGGGGCCCATGCATGCCCTGGTGGGTTGTGCCCCCCTCATGGCACCCCCAGGTGCTTCTCCGGCCCATTGGGTGTCTTCTGGTCCATAAAAAATCCACAAAAAGTTTCGCTATATTTGGACTCCGTTTGGTATTGATTTCCTGCGATGTAAAAAACAAGCAAAACGGCAAACTAGCATTGGGCACTATGGCAATAGGTTAGCCCCAAAAATGATATAAAATGATTGTAAAACATCCTAGAATGATAATATAACAACATGGAACAATCAAAAAATATAGATACATTGGAGACGTATCAGTGCGAGAGGAGGACGAAGGCCACGTACACATACGGTTAATAAAAAAACATTTGTAATTTAATTACCTACTATACCCCCGTCCTGGTTTATAAGTAGTATTTAACTAATGAAGTAAGAATGCATGTTGACAAAGATTATATAGTTGGATTCGTATTTGAACATAGTTTCCAATTATATAATTTTTATAACATGCATTAACATTTTGTTGGTTAAATTTAAGGGCAAAGTATGGCACAGAATATAAAAGGGACTATAGACCAAGATGGACGTAGTAGCACATGGCCGCTCCCTACGCAGCCAACTATCGGCCGGCTTGTAGGCGACCATTTTCTGCGTGTTCAACTGCTCTATGCGTGTGGTTACTGGCGGTTGAGGTGGCCGCGGCGCGCTCTGCTCGCGTCCCACCGCGTGCGCTCAGCTCTCACTTCCCTCCGGGTGCTCTGCCCTTGTCCCACCACGTGCGCTGCTAGTGTTTGGGGCCGGCGCACGCACGTTTGTGTGCATGCGCTTGCGCCGGGTGCGACACGACGATGCAGTTACCCGCTGCAAAAACTGCCATGCGGGTGTGCCGAGAATCCAGGACGCCCGGGCCCCATTTATTCCTGCGGCCATTTACCTTCATCTCTCGCGTCACATGACACAATAAGCACACCCACGAAGACACATACAAAGAGGACATCCAGCGGTTCCAATGGAGCTCCCCGTGGCTCCAATGGAGCTCCCGGCGGCCGATGAGGACAACGGCGGGCAGTTCACCATGCATCACGTAGTGGACACCCATGTGAGGGGGAAGGCCCTCTCGATGGTGTACACGAACGATCCGGTCTCGGTGGAGAGCTCCATCCAAACTATGGAGCAGTTCCTTGCCGAGGACAAGTACCAAGTGGTCGGCTTCGACCTCGAGTAAACTATTGATCGTGCCGGGCATGATCAGAAGGTTGTCATCGCCCAGTTGTGCGTGCGACATGACGTCCTCGTCTACCGCTACCACCTGGCCACAAGGCCTTGCGAGCATTTCTCCATGTTTATCAACAGCTCCGACTACAGTTTCACTACGGTGGACACCACCAACGATCTAAAAGCGCTCAAGGTTTTGGGCTTGAAATGCCAGAATCTTGTCAACATCCAGGACCACTACAAGGTCTGGGGCAGCGACAACAACAAACTGAACTCCCTGGTTGAACTCGCCTCGGCCATCATCGACCCCTACTACATGAATATGAAGGATGAGAGCAAGAATGACAAGAACGCCTAGCACAGTGTTTGGCATGAGAGACTGGATGAACAACACGTCAAGTACGGTGCCAAGGACGCGTACACAAGCTACGAGATGTACAGGCGGATCGTTGACATGATGAAGTGTCTTCTTCCTCCTCCAGACGAGGGATCGAGCCACAGAGCAGTGGCGGGAGCGTCATAAGAAGTAGATGACTAGATGATCGTTTCTCCTACTTTAGAATGCATGCAATTGTTTATTGAGGTGTGTGCGAATGATCTATATAGTCACTTATGTAATTTGATGCTTATTGCAGTTATATATATACATGTTATTCTTCTGTAGAGAGAGCAAATCACACGGCTTATTAGCAGCAATCGTCCATGTTATTATTGGTCTTCGCACACATTTCTGATTATGGACCTGTTTGTCGCGTATCACACACATCTTGTTCAGTTGAACCGTTTCCATTGTGTTGCCTAATCACACACAATTCATCCTAGAGAATTGTATGTCGTATATCGCACACACCCTCATATGGTTGCCCGTTTCTGTTGTTCTACATCATCGCAAACAGTTCTTCTGGATTAAATGTTTGCCACTCATCACACACTCAAATCTAATATGAACCGTGTTTGATGTCGCCGCCATCGCAAATGTTCTGCATCTTTTTTGACGGTTTTATTACATCACCATTTGTGATTGATGCATCGCACATAGTTTCGTCGAAGGGTCTCTGATTCGATTGTCGCTTTTGGACCATCCTATAGTAGTGGTATGCAAGATCTAGCGATCCATTTATGGACTGCCGCAAGCATCTCGGAGTTGGAATATACGCTTTGATGAGGTGATCAAAGCTTTTGGGTTTATATGAAGTTTATGAAGAAACTTGTATTTACAAGAAAGTGAGTGGAAGTGACACATCTCCAACGTATCTATAATTTATGAAGTACTCATGCCATGTTTACAACAATTTTATATGGTTTGGGTGCAATTGTATATGATTTGAATGAAACGAACATGGACTGGCATTGTTTTCAGCAAAACTACTGGGCTGTTGTTTTTTGTGTAGAAATCAAAGTTCTCCAAATGCAGCGAAACTTGTTGATGATTTTTTTGGAGGAAAAGAGGCACTAGATGCTCCATTGGATGTCCAGAAGAGCCACGAGGGCCTCAATACCCACCTGGGCGCACCAGGGGGGCCTGGCTCGCCCTGGTGGGTAGTGGTCCCCTCAAAGCCCATATGGACATGAGACCTACGCCAAAAAATCCTATAAATACAGAAACCCCCCAAAATAACCCTATATCAGAAGTTCCACCACCGCAAGCCTTTGTAGCCACGAAAAACCAATCTAGACACTGTTCCGGCACCCTGGCAGAGGGGGAAATCATCACCGGAGGTCATCTTCATCATCCCGGCGGTCACCATGATCTGGAGGGAGTAGTCCACCCTCGGGGTTGAGGGTTTGTACTAGTAGCTATGTGTTTTATCTCTCTCTCTCTCTCTCTCGTGTTCTTGATTTGGCACGATCTTGATGTATCGCGAGCTTTGTTAATACAGTTGGATCATATGATGTTTTCCCCTCTCTATCTTGTTGTGATGAATTGAGTTTTACCTTTGAGATTTCATTATTATTGGATTGAATACCTTTATGGATTTGAGAACACTTGATGTAAGTCATGCTATGAATACCCGTGGTGACAATGAGGTATCATATTGATTCACTTGATGTATGTTTTGACACTCAACTCATGGATTTCCGAGGTGACATTGGGATAATCTTTGCATAGGGGTTGACACACGTTTCGTCTTTGTTTCTCCAGTAAAAATCTTGGGACACTCTTTGAAGTATTATGAATCTGGAGTTTTTTATGCATATCATATAATCAACTGATGGATACTCGTGGTGACATTGGAGTATCTAGGTGACATTAGATTTGGTTGATGTATATCATATGGTGTTATTTTAGTACGAACTATTGGGATGTTTGTGACACTTATAGGAATAGCTCGATAGATCGATCGGAAATAATAACTTTGAGGTGGTTTCGTACCCTACAAATAATTTCGTCTTATGTTCTCCGCTAGATAAGAACTTTGGAGTGGTTCTTTCTTGCACGTTGAGGGATTGCCATATGATCTAACTATGTTAGCATGGTTGAGAGATTGCACTAGTGAAAGTATAAACCCTAGGCCTTGTTTTCAAGCATTGCAATACCATTTGTGCTCACTTTTGTTACTTGATACCTTGCTATTTTTATTGTTCCTATTACAAACACCAATATCTACTATCATTTCTACACTTATATCACCATCTCTCTGTCAAACTAGTGCACCTATACAATTTACCATTGTATTTGGTGTGTTGGGGACACAAGAGACTCTTTGTTATTTGGTTGCAGGGTTGTTTGAGAGAGACCATCTTCATCCTACGCCTCCCACGGATTGATATACCTTAGGTCATCCATTTGAGGGAAATTTGCTACTTCCTACAAAACTCTACGCTTGCAGGCCCAACACGAGTCTACAAGAACAAATTGTGTAGTAGACATCAAGGAGATCTATAGCATTTCTAATAGTATAGTGGATGACATATTGTTGATAGGAAATGATGTAAAATTTCTAGAAAGCATAAAGGGTTGTTTGAAAGGAGTTTTCAAAGGAAGACCTGGGTAAAGTTGCTTAAATACTGGGCATTAAGATCTATAGAGATAGATCAACATGCCTGATAAAACTTTCAAATAGAGCATACCTAGACAAGATTTTGAAGGAGTTCAAAATGGTTCAGTCAAAGAAGAATTCTTGCCTGAGTTGTAAGGTGTTAAGTTGAGTCAGACTGAAGGCTCGACCACGACAGGAGAAAGAGAAAGGATGAAAGTCATCCCCTATGCCTTAGCCATGGGCTCTATAATGTATGCCACGCTGTGTACTAGACCTGATGTGTGCCTTGCCATAAGTCTGGCAGGCAGGTGCCAAAGTAATCCAGGAGTGGATCACTCGACAGCGGTCAAAAATATCCTTAGGTACCTAAGAGGACTAAGGAAATGTTTCTTGGATATGGATGTGATAAAGAGTTCTTCGTAAAGGGTTATGATACGTCTCCAATGTATATATAATTTTTTATAGTTCCATTCTGTGTTATTATCAATCTTGGATGTTTTATAATCATTTTATAGTCATTTTATATCATTTTTTGGTACTAACCTATTGACATAGTGCTAAGTGCTAGTTCCTATTTTTTTGTGTTTTTTACATCACAGAAAATCAATATCAGACGGAGTCCAAATGCCGCAAAACTTCATGAAGATTTTTTATGGGGAAAAGGAATAAAACGGCCCTGGCTGCGCTTGGGGGGTGCCCCGAGGGGGGCACAACCTACCAGGGTGCGCCAGGAGGCCCAGGCGCGCCCTGGTGGGTTGTGCCCACCTCGGGTGCCCACCTCGGGTGCCCAACGGACCGCCACTTTGCTCTGTAAATACCCCAATATTTCCAGAACCCTAGGGGAGTCAATGAAATATTCATCCATCCGCCGCAGAGTCCACAACCACTAGCTCCAATCTAGATACCATCTCAGATGGGGTTCACCACCTCCATTGGTGCCTCTCCGACGATGAGTGAGTAGTTCTTTGTAGACTTCGGGTCCGTAGTTACTAGCTAGATGGCTTCATCTCTCTCTCTCTCTCTCTCTCTCTCTCTTGATTCTCAATAAAATGGTCTCTTGGAGATCCATATGATGTAACTCTTTTGCGGTGTGTTTGTTGGGATCCGATGAACTTCGAGTTTATGATCAGTTATATCTTTTTATATCCATGAAAGTATTTGAGTTTCTTTGATCTCTTTTATGCATGGTTGCTTATAGCCTCGTATTTCTTCTTCGATATTTGGTTTTTTTGGCCAACTTGATCTATTTATCTTGCAATGGGAAGAGGTACTTTGTAATGGGTTCGATCTTACTGTGCTTGATCCCAGTGACAGAAAGGGAACCGGCACGTATGTATCGTTGCTACTAAGGATAAAACGATGGGGTATATCTCTACATAGATAGATCTTGTCTACACCATGTCATCGTTCTTATTGCATTACTCCATTTCTCCATGAATTTAATAAACTAGATGCATGCTGGATAGCGGTCGATTTGTGGAGTAATAGTAGTAGATGCAAGCAGGAGTCGGTCTACTAATCTTGGACGTGATGCCTATATAGTGATCATTGCATGGATATCATCTTGATTATTTGTTTACCCATCGTTTGCTATTTTTCTCGAGAGAAGCCACTAGTGAAACCTACGGCCCCTGGGTCTCTTTCTAATATTATTTGCCTTTGCAATCTTTTTTTTTGCTTTTATTTTCAGATCTATTAATCCAAAAACCCAAAAATACTCTCTGCAATTTATCGTTATTTATTTTGTTCGCGTCCGATCTATCAATCTACTACAAATTTACCTCACGTCTGTTTGCCTATCTTGAGGCGCAGTACCCCGGAAGCGATTGACAACCCCTTTAACACGTCGGGTTGCGAAAAGTTGTTATTTGTGTGCAGGTGTTGTTTATGTTGTGTTGCTTGGTTCTCCTACTGGTTCGATAACCTTGGTTTCATATCTGAGGGAAATACCTACCGCCATGTACTGCATCATCCCTTCCTCTTTGGGGAAATACCGACGTAGCTTCAAGCGACATCAAAAGGAATTTTTGGCGCCGTTTCCGGGGAGGATTTTCAACATATACCGGGTTCCTGATCACAAATCTCATATCCTTGCAATTTACATTATTTGCCATTTTCCTCTCGTTTTCCTCACCCCCACTTCAGAAAAAATTTGCCGGTTTATTCGCCTCTCTTTTTTCGTTCGCCGTTTTCTTGCCAGATCTATTTTTGAGTGCAATCTTGTTGTGTGGTCATCATGACTCAGGAGAACACCAAGTTATGTTATTTCTAAAATACCAACAATAATGATTTTATTAGCACTCCGCTTGCTCCTCCCGCCACTATTGCAGAGACTTGTGATATTAATACTGCTTTGCTGAATCTTGTTATGAAAGACCAATTTTCCAATACTCCTAATGAGGATGCCGTGTATCATCTTAATACCTTCGTGGAATTAAGCGATATGCAAAAGAAAAAATATGTGGACAATGATGTGGTCAAGATGAAATTATTTCCATTTTCTTTGCGGGATTCTGCAAACATTTGGTTCTCTTCTTTACCTCTCAATAGTATCGATTCTTGGAATAAGTGCAAAGATGCTTTTATCACTAAGTATTTTCCTCCTGCAAATTTTTTCCCTTAGAACCCAGATCATGAATTTCAAGCAACTTGAACATGAGCATGTTGCACAATCTTGGGAAAGGATGAAAATGATGCTAAGGAATTACCCAACTCATGGGTTAAATCTTTGGATGATCATACAAAAAATTTATGCGGGGTTTAATTTTATTTCTCTTAATCTTTTAGATTCCACCGCGGGTCGTACTTTTATGGAAATTACTTTGGGTGAAGCCACCAAATTGCTTGATAATATGGCAAATTAGTCACAATGGCATACTGAAAGGGCTCCTACTAGTAAAAAGGTTAATTTGGTTAAAGCCATTTCTTCTTTGAGTCAAAAAGTGGATGCTCTTGTGAAATTGGTTGCTAGTAGAAGTGCTCCTGTTGATTTTAATGATATGCCTTTGTATACTTTGATTGAGCAAAATAGTGATGTCATAGATGTGAATTTTATCTCTCAAAATAATTTCAACAACAATACTTATAGAGGTAATTCTAATCCTAGGCCTTTTCCTAGTAATTCCTCTAATAATTATGGTAATTCCGATGGAAATCAATCTTATAATAATAGGAACACCTCTGATCTTGAGAATAATATTAAAGAATGTATCAACACACAAAAAGTTTTCAACACTTTCATAGAAGAAAAGTTGAATAAGATTGATGATTTGCCTAGAAGTGTTGATAGAATTACTCTTGATGTAGAAAATCTCAAGATGAAAATTTTTGTGTCTAAAGTAGATGAATCAATTAAAGCTCTTCATGTTTCTATGGATGAAAGTAAGAAAAGAACCACTATGCTTAGAACTAAAAGAGAATTTTTTGGAAAAAGCGTTTTCTAGTGATTTCTTTTGCAAAAGTGATGAAGATCTTAAAATGATTGGTGTTTCTTCTATTGATTCCTTGTTTAGTAAAGTTAAGATTGGTCAAAAAGGGACCGGAGAAGAGTCAACTTTAGGTAGAAGGCGTCCAATATTTCGGAGGGTGAAAACCTTGTTGAAAAAATTGATGAAAGTGGGTTTGGAGAGGTTAAAACTTTAGCTAGTGATGTGCCCACTCTTTTGGATTACAAAGACTTTAATTATGATAGTTTCTCTTTCATTGATTGTATTTATATGTTGCAATCCATGATAAATTCACCCCATGCCTATGAACAAAATAATTCTTTTACTAAACATATTGTTGATGCTATAATGAAAGCTTTTGAAGAAATATTGGAATTAGAAGTATCAATTCCTAGAAAATTGCATGATGAATGGGAACCTACTATCAAATAAAAATTATGAGTGTTTTGCTTGGTGTGACTTGGGTGCTAGTGTTTCTACAATTCTGAAATCTTTATGTGATGTGCTTGGTCTTACTAATCTTGAAGAATGTTCTTTGAATTTGCACTTGGCGGATTCTACTATTAACAAGCCTCTGGGAAGAATTAATGATGTTCTTATTCTTGCAAATAGGAATTATGTGCCCATAGATTTTATTGTTCTTCATATTGATTGCAATCCGTCTTGTCCAATTATTCTTGGTAGACCGTTTTTACGCACTATCGGTGTCGTGATTGATATGAAAGAAGGCAATATTAAGTTCCAATTTCCCTTGAGGAAGGGTATGGAACACTTTCCTAGAACAAGAATTAAGCCACATTATGAATCAATCATGAGGGCATCTTATGGATCTCAAACCAAGGATGACAAAACTTAGATCCTTGCTATATGCCTAGCTAAGAGTGTAAAACTATAGCGCTTGTTGGGAGGCAACCCAACGAATAAAATATATTTTTGCTTTTTGCTTCCTGTTTTTGAGTGTTAGCACAATTATGCTACTGTTATGATTGTTTTTTGTGTGTTTTAATTAGTGTTTGTGCCAAGTAAAGCCTTTAGGATCTTCTTGGGTGATAGTTGTTTGATCTTGCTGAAAAAACAGAAACTTTTGCGCTCACGAAAATAATTATCATTTTTTACCAGAGAGCAATAAAATACCCATTCCAATTGCAGTAGATCAATATAAAATTTCTCAGGTCATCCTAATTTTTTAGAGTTTTTGGAGTTACATAATGTCAGTGTACTAGAGTAGGGGTACCTTAGTATCCCGAACTTGTGCACGGGCAGTCGCAACATCCCGCGGCAAGGCTTGCCGGGTGACCGCCAAGGTCCTCTGTGGTTCCTTTGGAGCCATTCAAGAACAAAGTATCCAACCTAAGGGGACAAGACCCCGGCAAGAGGAGCTTGCCGGGAAGGCCAACCAAGGCATCTCAAGACCCCGGCAAGAGGAGCTTGCCGGGAAGGCCAACCAAGGCATCTCAAGGAGCTTGCCGCGACGCGCCACGCGTCCCGGCAAGGCCCGATGAGCGGCAAGCTCCCGGACGCGACAAGACAACGACCGCGGCAAGGCGCTTGCCGCGGCAAGCCACCACTCTGTGCCCGCGCTCCAGCGCATCCACCAACGTGTCGCTCTGGGACCCTTCCAGGCGTACGTGGCGGGAGGCTGTGCAGCCAGGGGTGCGCGGTGGCAAGCGGCGATGGCAAGATCGCCATCGTGGCGAGCGGTGGCATCCCTGACGGTCCCTTTTGCACTATTTAGATGACGCAGACGGGCATTTAATGCCCTTGTCCCCTGCCGTCAGGGTTAGGTATGATACACTGTAGCAGGTAGCTGTACCTACCGCAGCACCTTTCCATTTTTGCCCTTGTCTACGTTGCCACCTGTCGGTGACCCCTTGAGCATATAAAAGGAGGCCCGTGCGCAACGTAGGGGGGGTTGGC
The DNA here is from genome assembly GCF_002162155.2 of Triticum dicoccoides. Classification (NCBI taxonomy): domain Eukaryota; kingdom Viridiplantae; phylum Streptophyta; class Magnoliopsida; order Poales; family Poaceae; genus Triticum; species Triticum dicoccoides. The sequence goes on from NC_041388.1 coordinate 604,000,350, forward strand.
TGATGAGGAGAAAGAGAACACTCACGCTCGGTCTCGTTAGCTGCTGGAGTGTACTGTAGCACTCCGCGCTCCCGAGCAAGAACTCAATACAAACCACAAAGCAGGAGTAGGGTTTTACGCATCCGTGCGGCCCGAACCTGGGTAAACCGCTCGTGTGCTTCGCCTCGATCCGCTCTTCGTGCGACCTCTGCCCCCGCCGAACCGAAAGGGACTCGGTCCGCCGGTCCCATAGGTGCTCATGGATCAGAACCCCGGCATCTTTGGCGCGCCAGGTAGCGGGCGTCGAGGTTGTGTGAACCAGATCCGGCGTTCACACGAGCTAGATCTTCATCATCTTCATGGACATGCCGCCGAAGAAGAAGGCTTCGGAGGCGGCTGCTCCGTCCGCGCCGAACCCACCACCGCCGGAGCAAACGACTGATGGGGTAGACGCCGGCGGAAGAACGGGCGCCGACGAGGGAGCTCACGGTGCTGCCAGGTCCAAGGACAAGGCTGCGTTGCCCATCGGCGGCGTAGCCGGCTCCCACAACGACCGGGCGCACTCCAAGACCTTGGCGTCCGTACATGCACCGCGCCCATCTCAGGAGGCGCGGGACCGGCAGCGTCATGGTATTCACGGTACCATGCGTTTGCTGGACAAAGATCGGGCTGGTGGATCTCGGAGTGCTCAAGACCAGCATGCACGCCAACATGCTGGCACGAGCGAGGCACGGTCGCCTGGACGGGATACTGCTCCTTCTAACATAGTTAGAAGTCCGAGCATATCCCGCTCCTCGCACCGTTCGCCACCGCCACCCGCCACTCCAGCAGAAGCTTTGGCGCGAGCTCAACTGCTCCTGGACTACCCTCCAACGGCGGACAAGATCGACGACTGGAGGGCCACCATTCAGAGTCTCATCGGCTTCGCCAGCGGCGACACTCAACAGCAGCCGAGCACGTCGCAGCCGCGGCAAATCAGCCAGGCACGAGCCGGTGGCGACAAGACCGGTGGGGGTGCGACCACTGTGCACTCTCCGCCCCAAAGGCCAAGATCGCCGACTCGCCGGATCCACCTCGACAGCGACTCCACCGCGTCATCAGATCCACGAGCTCGTCGCGATCAGCGCCAAGTTCTTCACGAACGACAGCAAGAACACGCCCGTACTCGCATCGAGCGCCGAAGAGAAGCGCGACGTCAATCGGACCAGCGCGCTGGGCCCTCTGTCGACATGCATGCGCCAGGGGAACCAGGTGGCTTGCCGTACGCGGTAGGTTGCCCTGCGTTTACTCGTGAGCTGCGGCAAGTCCAGTGGCCCAGCATGAAGAATTTCAAGCCAGACGTACCAGAGAAGTACGACGGCAAGTCGCATCCGTCGGAGTTCCTCAGCATCTACACCATCGCGGTGCAGGCTGCCGGGGGGCGGGACGACAAGATCCTTGCCAACTACTTCCCGCTGGTGCTCAAGCCCAACGTCAGGTCCTGGCTCATGCACTTGCCGGACAACTCCATATCCTCCTGGGCAGACCTATGCCATCAGTTTGTCGGCGCTTTTACAGGCGGCCACAAACCTCATAGCCAAGAGAGTGACCTTCATCTGCTCGCCCAGAAGGAAGGAGAGCCCCTGCGCAATTACATTCAGAGATTCAGCCGTGTACAGCACAACATCCCAGATGTCCACCCTGTCGCGGTCATCAGCGCGTTCCATCAGAACGTGCGTAACCGCAGGATGCGGGAGGAGATGGCGATGTGCAAGATCAGAGATGTCAGTGAGCTGTATGCCCTGGCCGACAAGTGTGCACGTGCTGAGGAAGGGAGGAAACTCCCCGGAGAGAATACAGGAGCAGGAGGATCTAACAGCGAGGATGTTGCCCCGGCAAAGAAAAACCGGCGGCGGAACAACAGGAAGAAGAAAGGCAAAGATGTGCTAGTCGTTGAGCAGTCCGGCAACGAAGGTGGCGCCAAGAAAGCCAAAGCTGGTAGCTCCGGCAAGGAGATTGCCGCATGCACCAACTGCCAGGCTGTGGCAGTCGCCGACAAGCAGGACGGCACCGACAAGCAGTACTGCAAGATCCACCGCACCAAGGGCCATGACCTTCAGAACTGCAAGAAGGTCGAACAGCTTGTCCAGCAGCAAAAGGCTGAATACGAGCGACGCGACAAGGAGAGGGCCCAAGGAGGCGCTGGAGAATCCGGCAAGAAGCGCGCCGGCTGGGGAGGATGCCGCGGCAAGGCCAAGCAGCGGCAAGGAGATAGACCTCCCCGTGGCCGCGACAAAGATGAAGACGACGACGACGACGAAGACATGGATGATGTCGAGACCAGTGAGCAGGAGTTCCAGAAAGCCACAGAGGTCTTGTGCGTTGATGGCGGTGCTTCTCTGCATACCTCGCACCGCCAACTCAAGCAGTGGGTGCGGGAAGTCAATGCAGCGGAACCACCTGTCGAGTCACGCAAGCTTCTGAAATGGTACAACACGCCTATCATCTTTGATATTGAGGACCACCCTGATCGCACAACTGCGGTCGGGTGCTTGCCGATGTTGGTTTCACCAACTATCCGCAACCTCAAGGTCACTAAGATGCTAGTTGACGGCGGGGCCGGCTTGAGCCTGATCTCCTCCGCTGTACTCCAGAAACTCCAGATCCCTGACAGCGAGCTTGAAGAGACCGGCACATTCCAAGGAATCAACCCGGGAAGGAGCAAGCCAAAGGGGAAAGTCACGTTGCCAGTAACATTTGGCAGCAAGGTGAACTTCAGGACTGAGAGGGTCACTTTTGACGTTGCCGATTTTCCATTGCCTTACAATGGGATACTCGGCCGTCCAGCACTCGCCAAGTTCATGGCAGCCTCTCACTACGCATACAACATGCTGAAGATGCCAGGCCCGATAAGCGTCATCTCTGTCCCTGGCGACAAGAAGGATGCTCTTATCTGCGCCGACAAGATCTACCGAGAAGCGGCAGCCGCAACAAATCGCAAGTCACCTGCCGTTGAAGCTCCCGGGGGGAAGAAGAAGACCAAGTCCGGGAAGAGTTCTGATGCCCACTCCGGCAAGCGCACCTCTTTGGAGTGCTGCGCTGCCGTCGAGGACGCACCAACAAGCTCCACCGGCAAGTGTAAGAAGACAATGGCAGCTCCGCCAGAGACCAAGAAGGTGTCCGCCAAGGAGGACGGCACTGGTGGTACCTTCACCATCGGTGCCACTCTCGACCCTAAATAGGAAAGCGCGCTCATTGCTTTCCTGCGGGCGAACGTCGACGTGTTTGCGTGGCAACCGTCTGACATCCCCGGTGTTCCCAGGAAAGTAATTGAGCACCATCTTGCCATTTGTCCTCATGCGCGGCCCGTCAAGCAAAAGGTCAGGAAGCAAGCAGTGGAGCGCCAAGAATTCATCGCAGAAGAAATCAAGAAGTTGGAAGCAGCAGGCCTTGTCAGAGGAGTGCTCCATCCTACGTGGTTGGCCAATCATGTAGTCGTGCGCAAGGCGAACGAGAAATGGAGACTTTGTATTGACTTGACCGATGTTAACAAAGCTTGTCCCAAAGACCCATTTCCTTTGCCGTGCATTGACCAGATTGTTGACTCCACGGCTGGATGTGACTTGCTTTCATTTCTTGACGCATACTCAGGATACCATCAGATCTTCATGGCAGAAGAGGATGAGGAGAAGACCGCATTCATTACTCCATGTGGCACGTACTGTTTCATACGGATGCCTTTTGGTTTAAAAAATGCTGGTTCAACATTTGCAAGGGTAGTCCATGTCGGTCTTGAGCCACAAATACACAGAAATGTGGAGGCCTACATGGATGACATAGTGGTCAAGAGCAAGGACAAGGCAAATCTGATTCAAGATTTAGACGAGACCTTTGCAAATCTGCGCAAGATCAGCCTCAAGCTCAACCCCGAGAGGTGTGTGTTTGGAGTCCCCTCCGACAAGCTTCTCGGATTCTTCGTGTCTCAGCGGGGAATCGAAGCCAATCCCGACAAGATCAAGGCCATTGAGCAGATTGAAGCACCAAAGCGCGTCAAGGATGTACAAAGACTTGCCGGTTGCGTGGCTGCTCTCAGCAGGTTTATCTCTAGGTCTGCTGAGTGCGCCCTGCCGTTTTTCAAAATATTGAAAAAGGCAGGTCCAATGAAATGGACTTCGGAAGCGGAGGCTGCGCCGCAAGACTTGAAGAGATACCTGTCCTCCGCTCCAACACTTGTCGCACCTAAGCCACAAGAGAAGTTGCTGCTGTATATAGCGGTAACCAATCAAGTGGTTAGTGCTGCATTAGTAGCAGAGATGGAGGCAGATGACGAGCCAGCAACCACGGCAGGCGCATCCAGCGACAAGCAGGGGGCTTCCCCGACAAGCTCTAGCCCCGACAAGGATGGATCTGCGCAGACACGCGAGGAGATACAGAAGAGAATGGTGCAGCGCCCAGTTTACTTTGTCAGTTCCCTTCTGCAGGGGGCTAGGTCAAGGTACTCTGGTGTGCAGAAATTGCTTTTCGGCCTTCTCATGGCCTCGAGAAAGCTGCGCCATTACTTCCAAGCACATGAGATCACAGTTGTCACTCGTTTTCCGCTGAAGATGATACTACAGAATCGAGAAGCGACAGGCAGGATTGTTGAGTGGGCACTGGAACTGTCAAGCTTTGGCCTCAAGTTTGAGAGTACTTCAACTATCCAAAGCAGAGCATTGGCAGAATTCATAGCAGAATGGACGCCAACACCAGATGAAGAAATTCCTGAAACGAGCATCCCCATCAAAGAAGCAAGCAAAGAGTGGCTGGTGTACTTTGATGGTGCTTTTTCGCTGCAAGGCGCCGGCGCTGGCGTGCTGCTTGTCGCACCCACCGGAGAGCACCTCAAGTACGTAGTCCAGATGCACTTTCCCAAGGAGCAAGCAACAAACAATACTGCAGAGTATGAAGGCTTGCTTTCCGGTCTCAGGATCGCGACAGACCTTGGGATCAAGAAGCTCATTGTCAGGGGTGACTTGCAGCTTGTCGTCCGCCAAGTGAACAAGAGCTATCAGAGTCCGTCGATGGAAGCCTACGTCGACGAAGTGAGAAAGCTAGAAGAGCACTTTGACGGCCTACAAATGGAGCATGTTCCAAGAGCTCAGAACGCCATTGCTGATGGCCTTTCAAAGTGCGCCGCACTTAAGTTACCTGTCGAATCAGGGATCTTTGTGCTCAAGCTGACTCAACCGTCTGTAACGCCATCAACTGGACAGAGCAAGAAGAGGAAGTTGATTTCTGGTGACTATTTGCCGGTAGAGCTTCCCGAAGCCGCCACCAAGAAGGTCCCCAAGATCAACGCCAAGAGCGCTGAGGAGCAGTCTACTCCGGCAAGCCCCAGGGTTTGTTCCGTTGAAGCAGAAGCTCCCGACAAGTTTTGCTCCGGCAAACTTGCCGGGGAACGTCAAGCTCCGGCAGAGCCGCAGGTTCTCGTCGTAGAAGTGGACGCTCCCGCAGCAACAGATTTGCCTTGCGCTGAGGAGCAATCTGCTCCGGCAAGCCCTAGGGTTTGTTCCGTTGAAGCAGAAGCTCCCGACAAGTTTTGCTCCGGCAAGCTTGCTGGGGAACGTCAAGCTCCGGCAGAGCCGCAGGTTCTCGCCGTAGAAGCGGATGTTCCCGCAGCAGCAGATTCGCCTTTAGTCCTTGTTGTCGAGCCACAAGCTCCAGCATGGGCACAGAAGATTGTCCGTTTCCTTTAGACAGGAGAACTTCCCGAAGAGCAAGAAGAAGTGGAAAGAGTAGCCCGGCAGTCAAGTATGTACCAGTTTGTCGACAAGACACTGTACAGAAGAAGACTCAACGGTGTGAAATTGAAGTGTATTCACCGGGAAGACGGACAAAAGCTGTTGGCAGAGATACATGGAGGCATATGTGGACACCACATTGGCGCAAGAGCACTTGCCGGCAAAGCATTCTGACAAGGTTTTTTTTGGCCGACAGCCCTCCAGGATGCAACTGCACAAGTAACCAAGTGTGAAGCGTGCCAGTTCCATTCCAAGCAGATACACCAACCAACTCAAGCTCTCCAGACGATCCCTTTATCCTGGCCATTTTCGGTCTGGGGGCTCGACATCCTCGGCCCCTTTCCCCGAGCAGTCGGGGGCTTTGAGTACTTGTACGTTGCAATCGACAAGTTCACAAAGTGACCGGAAGTGTAAGCAGTGAGGAAGGTGACAGCACAGTCAGCAGTCAAGTTCTTCAGGTCGATTGTTTGCCGCTTCGAGATCCCTAACAGGAGAATCACCGACAACGGTACGCAATTCACGAGCCGCACCTTCATGCAGTACGTCCAAGATCTTGGTGCCAAGGTCTGCTTCGCTTCTGTTTCTCACCTGAGAAGCAACGGTCAAGCGGAGAGGGCAAATGCTGAAGTGCTACGTGGGCTCAAGACCAGAAATTTTGACAGGCTGCACAAGTGCGGAAGAAACTAGATCAAGGAGCTGTTGGTCGTTCTTTGGTCGATCAGGACGACGCCAAATCGAGCCACTGGCCAGACACCTTTCGCTCTAATCTATGGAGCAGAGGCATTTCTCCCCACAGAACTCGTATACGGGTCACCTCGAGTGCTCGCTTATGATGAGCTTGAGCAAGAGCAGCTGCGACAAGATGACGCGCTACTCCTTGAGGAAGACCGTCTTCAGGCTGCTGTACGAGCTGCTCGCTACCAGCAAGCTTTGCGCCGCTACCATAGCCGCAAAGTTAACGCCAGAAGTCTCGAGGAAGGCGACCTTGTTCTTCGGCGCGTTCAGTCCGCCAAGAATTCCAACAAGTTGACGCCGAAGTGGGAAGGCCCTTACCGGGTGAAACGAGTCACTAGGCCTGGCGCTGTCCGCCTTGAGACCGAAGATTGCATTCCGGTGAGCAATTCCTGGAACATTAAGCTTCTTCGTAAGTTTTACCCGTAAGGCGCGGTTGCCGGAACCTGTTCCGGCAACCACCTTTTGTACAAGTCTTGCCGCTGTTGCATGTAATCCTTTGTACAAAGCCGGGCGCAGACCCCGTGCATAAGTAAAGCTCGTGTGCTCCGCACATCTTGTCAATTTCATGCTTTCTATTTCTTGCATATGTGATCTGACACTTTGTGCAGCACCTACTCCCCGGTAAGCAATAACGGGCCGTAAGGCTCCATATCTTTATTTTCTATTCTTTCTTTTTTCTCAAGGAAAGGAAGGTTCCCTCGCCCACAAGTTTGCTGGGGGGAAGGGAGAAGATAATGGTATGGACCAGGCGTCGTTCAAGAAAGTTTCGCCTTACCGGGAAGCAAACAACAGAAAAGCTAAGTTGCCAAAGTTTGAGCAATCAGATTTTTTAAATTTTTAAGTTATCTCCCTTGAACGACCGCACTTTGTATGGAAAACCTGTGCGCGGAGGAACCAACTCGTAGCTAGTTGCGCCCTTACTTTGTTTCGAGTCCGCTCAACAACTTAAGTGAGCTGCAACTAGTTGCGACAAGGTTTCTTGTCGGTAGCGGCACCGCCAGCAGGCTGCTGACATCCCGCACTCAGCGCTCGCGGCTCAGGTGCCTGCACCGGCAAGTTCCCTAAAAGCGTAGGGTAAAAAAACATACAAAGGGAGGAATCAAGTAAAGGGAATAACATTGCAATCATTTCTCGGAATAGAGTTATATTACAAGATAGCTTGTCGCGGCTCTAACAGATTGTTTTCATAACATGACAAACAGCGACAAGAAAAGAAGAAAGCGGCCGGCCTAGTCTACGCGATCGCCCTCGATCCTCTTGATCCCGCTCACCTTGTCCACAATGGGTGCGACAAGGGTCTTGAGCGCCTCCAGATCAGCATCCGGCGCAGGGTCTTCAGGACGTTGGTGAGGTTGAGGCCCGGGTTGCGGAAGGCCACCTTCATCAACACCTTTTGAAGAGCTCCCGCATAGATCTTGCGCGACTCGTCGGCCAGCCATTTTGGGATCCTCTCCCGGAGTCGCTGGAGGGCCGTCGCCACGCCTTTGAAGAACAAAGTGAGCTTGGCGCTGGGTTGGAGGTTCTCATCAGAGGGATACCCAAGATCCTCCACCCCCAGCTGTGCCAGCTCCCTGTCGATATCTGCGGCAGCACTCACGACACTCTCCGTCCAGTGCTCCACATTCTCCCTGAAAGCATTCTGGGCGGCGGTAGCACTTTCCAGCAGTGCCTTGTCGGCCTTGATCTCCTCCTTCAAGGCCACCTCCTGCTCCTTGGCGCCGTCCAGCGTCTTGGTCAAAGTGGTCAGCTTCAACTCAAGATCTGCGTTAGAGTCCTTGGCGGCGGCAAGCTCCTCACCACTCGCCTTGAGATCGGCCTCCAGCTATGCCACCTTCGTCTCCAACTCCTTCTTGGCGGCCTCAGCAACTGCGGCAGCATCCTCTGCCTGCTTAAGGGCTCCGCCGAATTGTTGCTCGCGCGCGGCAAGCTCCTCCTCGTGGGCGTCAAGGTTGACCTTTCGCTGCGCCAGCTTGCCCTCCTGCGCAAACAGCTTCTCAGCGGCAAGCCGCCGTTGCTCTTCAACTTCGGCCTTCTCAAGGAGAAAGGCCTTCTGCTCTTCGGCGAGTTGCTCCCACTCCTCCGCCAGGGACCGGAGAGCTTCCTGGTGGAGGCCCCGGAGCTCCTTCGCACGCTTCTCGATGTCTGCTCCCGCCTTCGCGACAAGCGCCTCGCGGGATTCCAGCTTGGCTTGCCGCGCCCGGTAGAGCGACAACAACTTCCGCAGCAGCCGCTCTTCCTCAGGCTCGTTGCTGCTGCTACTCGGCGCGTCAACCAGCGTCAGCCCAGCGGAGGCGAGCACCTCCCCGTCGAAGATCTCTCCCTCGACCGGCGCCCTGGAGCTTGACGCCCAGGGGAGGTTGATGAAGACGCCATCGCCGGCCTTCAAGTAGACGCCTGGCTGGGGCTCTTCGGAGCCTGGCGCTACGGCAGCGGTGGACGGGTCGGCGGTCGATGTAGCGCCTGGCGCTCCTGCGGCCTCAGGGCCGTCAGTGCGATCGCTAGACCCCTCGCCAGTTGCTGCGGCGGCAGCCTCGGCGGCCTCTGCGCCGGCGGGACCGTCAGCACCGGCTGCCTTTTCGGTGGCAGCGGCGTCATCGGCAGCAACCTCGGTCTCCATCGGCTCCGTAGCAGATGGGTCTGACCGCCGGAAAAGGGAGAAGAGTCAAGCAAATACCCAAGAAGATCAAAAGAAGAAGAACCCAAGGGAAGTTTTGAAGCGAGAAGAGTACCTGTACCATGTCCTGCAGTCGTGGTCTCCGCCGTCGGGGGGCCGCTGGTGTTGTCCCTTGCCGGAGAACTCTCCCTTGCCGGAGACTTCTCCCTTACCGGAAAACTCTCCCTTGCCGGAGGACTCTCCCTTGGCTCCTGGTGGGGCTGCTCTGCTCCTACACAAACCAACAGTCAGATGGCAGCAAAGAAAGAGTATCCATGCGCGCCCAACAGCGGAAAGTAAACCATATACTTATGCTGGGGGCTGCTTTGGAGAACAGTTGCCGGGTCCGGCAAGGTGGGTTCGTCCTCGATGACAATCACCGGGGCCTTGGCTCTCTTCGCTGCTCTCTGGGCCAGAGTCCTAAAAAGGAATAGGTTCAGAGTAAAGCAAGTGAGATACAAGACAAAACAGCCAGAATTGAAGAACTACAAGTACAACAAGAGAATCTTACTCTTCTTCTTCCTCGAAGGAGCTGAACGCGGAGAAGTCAAAGTCCGGCTCACGTCCAGCGCGAGGAGGCTAAGGAGTAGGTTCCCTTGGACACTTGGCGGGAGCAGTGGCGGTGGTCTGAGACGACCCCGCTCCGGCTGCCACCGCGGCATGAGAAGTGGCAGGAGCAGAAGCGGTGGTCCGGGAGGGCCCCGCTCCAGTTGCCGTCGCTGCGTGAGGTGCTCCCGCGGCAACAGTGCTTGCAGCGGTGGAGCGTGTCACGCGACGCGGCGACTGTTGACTCGCCTGCCGCTCCGCTACGTCACCGGCCTTGCGGAGGCGCCTTCTTGGTGGGGATGGAGGCTCTGCTTGCGGCGAGCTGCCTGAAGATGAGGATGAAGAGGAGTTGATCTCCAGCGAGCCGCTCGCATCCTCGGTGGGCTCGCTCGACTCGACACCATGCCCGGCAAGCCCTTTCTGCCCGGCAAGCTCTTTCTCGCCGGTGGGCTCCCCTCGCTCGGCACGGCTTGCCGCCTCTGCTGCATCTGCCTCCTCCACGGTGAATCCAAATTCGCCCGCGGCTGCGGCTGCCGCCGCCTCTTCCAGCCTAGTGGCGATGCGTGCCATCTCCGCATCGGTGGTGTCGCGGGTGAGGCTCTCCTTTTCGTCGGAGCGGATCGGCACTTCTACCAACCCATCGAAGAATTGCTGCACGACGTCGTCTGCAGGCTCTTGCCAAGTTGGGACAATTCCATGCGAATCGCACAGCGGCATCATTGCACGGATGCGGTCGAGCGCGGAGTTGTTGCACAGCGGAACGACACCCCCCGGCAACCTGAACACTTCGGGATGTTGAGGGTCGTACTTGAACAGCTCCTGGAGCATCGCGTTGAGCTCCAGAGTGAAGTTGAAGTTGAGGCCTGGATGCAGCCTCATGATATCTACCGCATTCTTGAATTCCCAGGCGGGTCTCCTCCGTTCTTGCAGGGGGGCGATGCGGCGACGAAGAAAATCTGCGCCAACAACGCCTACAGTGAGCCCAGCAAGCCTGAGGCGTAGAATCCGGGTGACGGCAATCTTCAGCCCATCGTCTTCCGGGGCCACGTCACTCCAATCGCTGTCGCGCGCTACTGGGGTTTGGTGCCGGGCGGTAAACGGCTGCGGGTTCTCCTCGTCAATCCAGCACCAGTCTGCTCTCCATTCCTCCCACTTGCCGCGGAACTCTCCCTCCAGATAAGTGTCCTTCTTGCCGGCCCTTGAGATCCAGGCGATTCCGCCGGATAAAGGCTCTCCTCTCTCTACCCGGGGCATAAAGAAGTGGCGAAAAAGGGCTACATTGGGATGGACTCCGACAAAGTTTTCGCAGAGATGTGCGAAAACTGCCATGGTCAGAACGGCATTGGGGGTGAAATCAAGGAGGTGGAACCCGTAGGTGTTCATGATATCGCAGAAGAACTCAGAGAAAGGCGGGCAGAGCCCGCAGTAGAAGAACAAGGCGAAGAAAGGATATCCATTTGGAGCCATCTTCCAAGCGGCGGCTGGAAGTACCTTCATGCGCGGGTGCGCTCGCGTCTCCGTCGACCAGAATAGGTAGTAGTTCTCCCTCGGCTCCCTCGCGGCGAGCTTGGGGGGGAAGACTGCCCGCTCCTTTCGCAGCGCCGCAAGCCGCTGCGCCTCGGTCGACTTCACAACCTTCCCCTTGTCGGCTTTCGGAGCCATGGCGGAAGTGGTGGAGGAGGTCGACGGCGTCGGTGGTACTGGTGGCGATGGGGGGCGGGGCGCTGCTCTCTTTCAGATTCAGGAAGACGAGGGAGCGGCGGAGATTTCCGAGACTGAAGTAGCAACCGGCGAATGGGCGAACTACCCCTGTTTCCCCTGCTTATAAAGAGGGAGAGGGTGGATGTTCCGCATTTCCGAATAAAGAAACCACCCACGATCTCTCCCACGACGCCGCATTCAACGCGTGCCGTTCGGGGAGGGCGCGGTGGATACAGGGAGAGATACGGCGTAACCTAGGCCGTGCGTGCCCGTGCCCTGCTTTGGGCCTGGCCCAACAGCGCTCGGCACCGTGTATGGCCCAGGCCCGGGGGCTCCTGTCGGTGTACTAGAGTAGGGGTACCTTAGTATCCCGAACTTGTGCACGGGCAGTCGCAGCATCCCACGGCAAGGCTTGCCGGTTGACCGCCAAGGTCCTCCGTGGTTCCTTTGGAGCCATTCAAGAACAAAGTATCCAAGCCAAGGGGACAAGACCCCGGCAAGAGGAGCTTGCCGGGAAGGCCAACCAAGGCATCTCAAGACCCCGGCAAGAGGAGCTTGCCGGGAAGGCCAACCAAGGCATCTCAAGGAGCTTGCCGCGACGCACCACGCGTCCCGGCAAGGCCCGGTGAGCGACAAGCTCCCGGACACGACAAGACAACGACCGCGGCAAGGCGCTTGCCGCGGCAAGCCACCACTCTGTGCCCGCGCTCCAGCGCATCCACCAACGTGTCGCTCTGGGACCCTTCCAGGCGTACGTGGCGGGAGGCTGTGCAGCCAGGGGTGCGCAGTGGCAAGCGGCGCTGGCAAGATCGCCATCGTGGCGAGCGGTGGCGTCCCTGACGGTCCCTTTTGCACTATTTAGACGACGCAGACAGGCATTTAATGCCCTTGTCCCCTGCCGTCAGGGTTAGGTATGATACACTGTAGCAGGTAGTTGTACCTACCGCAGCACCTTTCCATTTTTGCCCTTGTCTACGTTGCCACCTGTCGGTGACCCCTTGAGCATATAAAAGGAGGCCCGTGCACAACGTAGGGGGGGTTGGCTGATGAGGAGAAAGAGAACACTCACGCTCGGTCTCGTAAGCTGCTGGAGTGTACTGTAGCACTCCGCGCTCCCGAGCAAGAACTCAATACAAACCACAAAGCAGGAGTAGGGTTTTACGCATCCGTGCGGCCCGAACCTGGGTAAACCGCTCGTGTGCTTCGCCTCGATCCGCTCTTCGTGCGACCTCCGCCCCCGCCGAACCGAAAGGGACTCGGTCCGTCGGTCCCATAGGTGCTCGTGGATCAGAACCCCGGCACATAAGTATTCGAAATAGTCACATTGCTACAGATTGTTCTGTTTTGACAGATTCTATTTTCTTTGTGTTGTGTGCTTATTTTGATGGCTCTATGGTTTTCTTAGATGAGTTTTTGCCATAGAAAAGTTGGAAGGATATAATACAAGAACAAAATAATAACTGGGTTGATACAACACTTATAGTAGTGATTTATTATTCTTATACTAACGGATCTCACGAAGGTTTTGTTGAGTTTTGTGTGATTGAAATTTTCAAGTTTAGGGTTATCTTACGATGGATGAAGGAATGATAGAAGAGCCTAAGCTTGGGGATTCCCTAGCATCCCAAGCTATTATCCAAAAATGAGCAACCAACTAAGCTTGGGGATGCCCCTGGGTGGCATCCCCGCTTTCTTCCAACAACTATCGGTATTTTACTCAAAACTATATTTTTATTCGTCACATGATATGTGTTTTGCTTGGAGCGTCTTGTATGATATGAGTATTTTATTGTTTTATTTTGTGTTTTAAGTAATCAATCCTTGCTGGACACACTTATTTGGGAGAGCCAAAATTATGTCATGACTTGTTAGAATTGCTCTCTATGCTTCACTTAATTTTTTTATGAGAAATAGGACTTGCTCTAGTGCTTCATTTATATCTTTTTAGCACGGTGTGCTTAGTATTTTTTTGAAGAAATGATCTCTTGCTTCACTTAGATTTATTTGAGAGTTAGTAAAATTTTCAAGAAATTCTCTCTTGCTTCACTTAAATTATTCTAAGAGAAAGAAGAAAAAATATGTGCATGATATTCACTTATATTTGTTTGAGATTATGAAAAGCAACACATGAAAATAAGTATCAAAGTGATAGATATACAAGAAGGATAGAATAAAAACTTTCATGAAGATCATTGGACAAAATAAACTTGGTTCTTAGTAATAGTTTTGAGATATGATGTTGTGATATGTGAGTTATGTTGATGAGTAATTATGCTTTAGTAAGAATATTGGTGTTAAGGTTTGTGATTCTCTATGCAAGTACGAAAGTCAATAGTCGTGCAATGAAATTATATCCTACTTTTGGTACATTATTTGGTGGTATTTATGCTTAATGCTTGCTTATGAAATTATCCTTTTTTGGTTGGTCGCTTCCCAATATTTTGCTAGCCTTTATTTTGCACCAAGCATGATCTATACTTGTGCATCCAAAATCCTTTAAACTAGTTTTGCCACATGAGTCCACCATATCTACCTATATGTGGTGTTCTTTTACCGTTCTAAGCAAATTTCCATGTGCCATATCTAATTTTCAAAATAAACTTCCCTTTTGTGTGTTTGTTTCGCTCGTGCAGCGGTGAGGGGTGGCTAATATTTTCCATGCTAGATGTGTTATTCTCAAGAAGAGTGTTTATCCACTTGTCATTGCACCAGAGTAAGGCAAAGGTATTAGGGATGCCCAGTCCCGAAATGAAAAAAAATGAATTTACTTTATGTTGTAAAATAATAAATTCCTTGGAAAATGTTGGTATGGAGGGCACCAGTGGATACGGTTAGCCAGGGAAAGTGTTGGGAACTCTAAGTCGTTTTCGTTGGTGGGATGGATACACCTCCCAAAATGTTTTTATCTCTAAGATTTTCGCTTTGAGCTCTGGCACCTCTATAAATCCCTACATCCCTCTACGAAGTGCCTTTCTTTTACGTTATGCAATTTTTATTTTGAATTTGAGTCTCCATCTTCTCTCATAAAAAGCACCAACTAGGAGGCAATATGATCGTACTTAAGTATTGGGTGTAGCTAATATTCGAGTGTGTTTCCTGAATGGATCAATGTTTGAGCATGATGGGCTAGGGATAACTTATTTTAGCGTTGATATTTTGAAAGACATGGTTGCTTGTTGATATACTTGAGTATCTAAATTATCTTGTCAAAACTAGAATATTGCTTTGAATTACATAAAAGTCCAATTGTCCATGCTATAAAGAAAATAATATGATAAGACATGATATGCAGCATTCCACATCAAAAATTCTATTTTTATCACTTACCTACTCGAGGACGAGTAGGAGTTAAGCTTGGGGATGTTGATACGTCTCCAACATATCTATAATTTTTGATAGTTCCATGCTGTTATATTATCAATCTTGGATGTTTTATAATCATTTTATAGTCATTTTATATCATCTTTTGGTACTAACCTATTGACATAGTGCCAAGTGCCAGTTCCTGTTTTTTCCGTGTTTTTTACATCACAAAAAATAATATCAGACAGAGTCCAAATGCCACGAAACTTCACAAAGATTTTTTATAAGCCAAAAGGAACTCAACGGGCCCTGGATGCGCCTGGGATGTGTCCCGAGGGGGGCACAACCCACCAGGGCGAGCCAGGAGGCCCAGGTGCGCCCTGGTGGGTTGTGCCCACCTCGGGTGCCCCCCGAACCGCCTCTTTGCTCTATAAATACCCCAATATTTCCAGAACCCTAGGGGAGTCGACGAAATATTCATCCAGCCGCCGCAGAGTCTAGAACCACCAGATCCAATCTAGACACCATATCGGATGGGGTTCACCACCTCCATTGGTGCCTCTCCGATGATGCGTGATACATCTCCATCGTATCTACTTTTCCAAACACTTTTGACCTTGTTTTGGACTCTAACTTGCATGATTTGAATGGAACCAACCCGGACTGACGTTGTTTGCAGCAGAATTGCCATGGTGTTATTTTTCTGCAGAAATAGAAGTTCTCGGAATGACTTGAAACTTCACGGAGAATATTTTTGGAATTTATAAAAAATACTGGCGAAAGAATCAACACCAGGGGGCAAACACCCTGTCCACGAGGGTGGGGGCGTGCCCACCCCCCTGGGGCGCGCCCCATTGTCTCGTGGGCCCCCTGAGGCTCCACCGACCTCAACTCCAACTCTATATATTCACGTTCTGGGAGAAGGATTCATTGCGTTTTACAATACGGAGCCGCCGACAAGCCCTAATCTCTCTCGGGAGGGCTGATCTGGAGTCCGTTCGGGGCTTCAGAGAGAGGAATCCGTCGCCATCGTCATCATCAACCTCCCTCCATCACCAATTTCATGATGCTCACCGCCGTGCGTGAGTAATTCCATCGTCGACTTGCTAGACGGTGTTGGGTTGGATGAGATTTATCATGTAATCGAGTTAGTTTTGTTAGGGTTTGATCCCTAGTATCCATTATGTTCTGAGATTGATGTTGCTATGACTTTGCTATGCTTAATGCTTGTCACTAGGGCCCGAGTGCCATGATTTCAGATCTGAACCTATTATGTTTTCATGAATATATGTGAGTTCTTGATCCTATTTTGCAACTCAATAGTCACCTACTGTGTGGTATGATCCGGTAACCCCGAAGTGACAATAATCGGGACCACTCCCGGTGATGACTATAGTTTGAGGAGTTCATGTATTCACTAAGTGTTAATGCTTCGTTCTGGTACTCTATTAAAAGGAGGCCTAAATATCCCTTAGTTTCCAATAGGACCCCGCTGCCACTGCAGGGTAGGACAAAAGATGTCATTCAAGTTCTTTTCCATAAGCATGTATGACTATATTCGAAATACATGCCTACATTACATTGATGAACTGGAGCTAGTTTTGTGTCACCTTGTGTTATAACTGTTGCATGAGGAATCGCATCCGACATAACTATCCATCACTGATCCATTGCCTATGAGCTTTTTGTTGGGGAACGTTGCAGACAACAAAAATTTTCCTATGGTTTCACCAAGATCCATCTATGAGTTCATCTAGCAACGAGTGATCAGATTGCATCTACATACCTTTGTAGATCACGCGCGGAAGCGTTCAAAGAACGGGGATGAGGAAGTCGTACTCGACGTGATCCAAATCACCGGAGATCCTAGCGCCGAACGGACGGCACCTCCGTGTTCAACACACGTACGGTCAGCGTGACGTCTCCTCCTTCTTGATCCAGCAAGGGGGGAGGAGTGGTTGATGAAGATCCAGCAGCACGATAGCGTGGTGGTGGATGCAGCAGTCACCGCAGCAGGGCTTCGCCGTTCTTTTGCGAGAGGGAGAGGTGTAGCAGGGGAGAGGGAGGCGCCAAGAGTCAAGGATGCGGTTGCCCCTCCCTCCCCCCCTTTATATAGGCTCCCCAAAGGGGAGGCGCCGGCCCTAGGAGATGGGATCTCCTAGGGGGGCGGCGGCCAAGGGTGGAGTGGCCCCCAAGGCAAGTGGGG
>NC_041388.1:604017642-604033495 GCF_002162155.2 Triticum dicoccoides
CCCTAGGGTTTCCAACCCTAGGCGCAGGGGGTGGGCCAAGGGGGGCGCACCAGCCCACTATGGGCTGGTTCCCCTCCCCACTTCAGCCCATGGGGCCCTCCGAGATGGGTGGTCCCACCCGGTGGACCCCCGGGACCCATCCGGTGGTCCCGGTACAATACTGGTGACCCCCGAAACTCTCCCGATGGCCGAAACTGCACTTCCTATATATAATTCTTCACCTCTGGACCATTCCGGAACTCCTCGTGACATCCGGGATCTCATCCGGGACTCCGAACAACTTTCGGGTTACTGCATATTCATATCTCTACAACGCGTCACCGAACCTTAAGTGTGTAGACCCTACGGGTTCAGGAGACATGTAGACATGACCGAGATGGCTCTCTGGTCAATAACCAACAGCGGGATCTGGATACCCATGTTGGCTCCCACATGCTCCTCAATGATCTCATCGGATGAACCATGATGTCGAGGATTCAAGCAACCCCGTATACAATTCCCTTTGTTAATGGGTACGTTACTTGCCCGAGATTCGATCGTCGGTATCCCAATACCTCGTTCAATCTCGTTACCGGCAAGTCACTTTACTCGTACCGTAATGCATGATACCGTGACCAGACACTTGGTCACTTTGAGCTCATTATGATGATGCATTACCGAGTGGGCCCAGAGATACCTCTCCGTCATACAGAGGGACAAATCCCAGTCTTGATCCGTGTCAACCCAACAGACACTTTCGTAGATACCCATAGTATACCTTTATAGTCACCCAGTTACGTTGTGATGTTTGGTACACCCAAAGCACTCCTACGGTATCCGGGAGTTACACGATCTCATGGTCTAAGGAAAAGATACTTGACATTGGAAAAACTCTAGCAAACGAACTATACGATCTTGTGCTATGTTTAGGATTGGGTCTTGTCCATCACATCATTCTCCTAATGATGTGATCTCGTTATCAATGACATCCCATGTCCATAGTCAGGAAACCATGACTATCTGTTGATCAACGAGCTAGTCAACTAGAGGCTTACTAGGGACATGTTGGTGTCTATGTATTCACACATGTATTACGATTTCCGGATAACACAATTATAGCATGAATAAAAGACAATTATCATGAACAAGGAAATATAATAATAATCCTTTTATTATTGCCTCTAGGGCATATTTCCAACAGTCTGCCACTTGCACTAGAGTCAATAATCTAGTTACATTGTGATGAATCGAACACCCATGGAATTTTGGTGTTGATCATGTTTTGCTCTAGGGAGAGGTTTAGTCAACGGATCTGCTACATTCAGGTCCGTATGTACTTTACAAATATCTATGTCTCCATCTTGAACATTTTCACGAATGGAGTTGAAGCGACGCTTGATGTGCCTGGTCTTCTTGTGAAACTTGGGCTCCTTGGCAAGTGCAATAGCTCCAGTGTTGTCACAGAAGAGTTTGATCGGCCCCAACGCATTGGGTATGACTCCTAGGTCGGTGATGAACTCCTTCACCCTAATTGCTTCATGCGCTGCCTCCGAGGCTGCCATGTACTCCGCTTCACATGTAGATCCCGCCACGACGCTCTGCTTGCAACTACACCAGCTTACTGCCCCACCATTCAAAATACACATGTATCCGGTTTGTGACTTAGAGTCATCCAGATCTGTGTCGAAGCTAGCATCGACGTAACCCTTTACGACGAGCTCTTCGTCACCTCCATAAACAAGAAACATTTCCTTAGTCCTTTTCAGGTACTTCAGGATATTCTTGACCGCTGTCCAGTGTTCCTTGCCAAGATTACTTTGGTACCTACCTACCAAACTTACGACAAGGTTTACATCAGGTCTGGTACACAGCATGGCATACATAATAGAACCTATGGCTGAGGCATAGGGGATGACACGCATCTCTTCTATATCTTCTGCCATGGTCGGACATTGAGCTGAGCTCAATTTCACACCTTGCAACACAGACAAGAACCCCTTCTTAGACTGATCCATATTGAACTTCTTCAATATCTTATCAAGGTATGTGCTTTGTGAAAGACCTATGAGGCGTCTTGATCTATCTCTATAGATCTTGATGCTTAATATATAAGCAGCTTCTCCAAGGTCCTTCATTGAAAAACTCTTATTCAAGTAGGCCTTAATGCTGTCCAAAAGCTCTATATCATTTCCCATCAAAAGTATGTCATCTACATATAATATGAGAAATGCTACAGAGCTCCCACTCACTTTCTTGTAAATGCAGGCTTCTCCATAAGTCTGCATAAACCCAAACGCTTTGATCATCTCATCAAAGCGAATGTTCCAACTCCGAGATGCTTGCACCAGCCCATAAATCGAGCATTGGAGCTTGCACACCTTGTCAGCATTCTTAGGATCGACAAAACCTTCCGGCTGCATCATATACAAGTCTTCCTTAAGGAAACCATTAAGGAATGCCGTTTTGTCGTCCATTTGCCATATCTCATAATCATAGAATGCGGGAATTGCTAACATGATCCGGACGGACTTCAGCTTCGCTACCGGTGAGAAACTCTCATCGTAATCAACCCCTTGAACTTGTCGATAACCCTTAGCGACAAGCCGAGCTTTATAGATGGTCACATTACCATCCGCGTCTGCCTTCTTCTTAAATATCCATTTATTTTCTATGGCTCGCCGCTCAACGGGCAAGTCAGTCAAAGTCCATACTTCGTTTTCATACATGGATCCTCTCTCGGATTTCATGGCTTCTAGCCATTTGTCGGAATCTGGGCCCGCCATCGCTTCTTCATAGTTCGAAGGTTCACCGTTGTCTAACAACATGATTTCCAAGACAGGGTTGTCGTACCACTCTGGTGCGGAACGTGTCCTTGTGGACCTACGAAGTTCATTAGCAACTTGATCTGAAGTTTCATAATCATCATCATTAACTTCCTCTCTAGTCGGTGCAGGCACCTCAGGAACATTTTCTTGAGTTGCGCCATTTTCCGGTTCAAGAGGTAATACTTCATCAAGTTCTACTTTCCTCCCACTTACTTCTTTCGAGAGAAACTCTTTCTCTAGAAAGGATCCATTCTTGGCAACAAAGATCTTGTCTTCGGATCTGAGGTAGAAGGTATACCCAATAGTTTCTTTAGGGTATCCTATGAAGACGCATTTTTCCGACTTGGTTCGAGCTTTTCAGGTTGAAGTTTCTTGACATAAGCATCGCATCCCCAAACTTTTAGAAACGACAGCTTAGGTTTCTTCCCAAACCATAATTCATACGGTGTCGTCTCAACGGATTTCGACGGTGCCCTATTTAAAGTGAATGCAGCAGTCTCTAAAGCATAGCCCCAAAATGATAGCGGTAAATTGGTAAGAGACATCATAGATCGCACCATATCTAATAGAGTGCGATTACAACGTTCGGAAACACCATTACGCTGAGGTGTTCCAGGCGGCGTCAGTTGTGAAACTATTCCACATTTTCTTAAGTGTGTGCCAAATTCGTGACTCAAGTATTCTCCTCCACGATCTGATCGCAAGAACTTGATTTTCCTGTCACGTTGATTCTCAACCTCACTCTGAAATTCCTTGAACCTTTCAAAGGTCTCGGATTTGTGTTTCATTAAGTAGACATACCCATATCTACTCAAGTCATCAGTGAGGGTGAGAACATATCGATAACCACCGCGAGCCTCAACACTCATTGGACCGCACACATTAGTATGTATGATTTCCAATAAGTTGGTTGCTCGCTCCATTGTTCCTGAGAACGGAGTCTTGGTCATTTTACCCATGAGGCATGGTTCGCATGTGTCAAATGATTCGTAATCAAGAGACTCTAAAAGTCCATCTGCATGGAGCTTCTTCATGCATTTGACACCTATGTGACCAAGGCGGCAGTGCCACAAGTATGTGGGACTATCATTATCAACCTTACATCTTTTGGTACTCACACTATGAATATGTGTAGCATTACGCTCGAGATTCATTAAGAATAAACCATTCACCATCGGAGCATGACCATAAAACATATCTCTCATTATTCTCGGATTTAAATGAGTAGCCATCTCGTATTAAACGAGATCCTGATACAATGTTCATGCTCAAACTTGGCACTAAATAACAATTATTGATGTTCAAAACTAATCCCGTAGGTAAATGTAGAGGTAGCGTGCCGACGGCGATCACATCGACCTTGGAACCATTCCCGACGCGCATCGTCACCTCGTCCTTCGCCAGTCTCCGCTTATTCCGTAGCTCTTGCTTTGAGTTACAAATGTGAGCAACTGCACCGGTATCAAATACCTAGGAGCTACTACGAGTACTGGTAAGGTACACATCAATTACATGTATATCACATATACCTTTCGTTTTTCTGGCCTTCTTGTCCGCTAAGTATTTGGGACAGTTCCGCTTCCAGTGACCACTTTCCTTGCAATAAAAGCACTCAGTCTCGGGCTTGGGTCCATTCTTTGGCTTCTTCCCGGCAGCTTGCTTGCCAGGCGCGGCAACTCCCTTGCCGTCCTTCTTGAAGTTCTTCTTACCCTTGCCTTTCTTGAACTTAGTGGTTTTATTCACCATCAACACTTGATGTTCCTTTTTGACTTCTACCTCTGCTGATTTCAGCATTGCAAATACTTCAGGAATGGTCTTTTCCATCCCCTACATATTGAAGTTCATCACAAAGCTCTTGTAGCTCGATGGAAGCGACTGAAGGATTCTGTCAATGACCGCGTCATCCGGGAGATTAACTCCCAGCTGAGTCAAGCGGTTATGTAACCCAGACATAGTGAGTATGTGCTCACTGACAGAACTATTTTCCTCCATCTTACATCTGAAGAACTTGTCGGAGACTTCATATCTCTCGACCCGGGCATGAGCTTGAAAAACCATTTTCAGCTCTTCGAACATCTCATATGCTCTGTGTCTCTCAAAACGCTTTTGGAGCCCCGGCTCTAAGCTGTAAAGCATGCCACACTGAACGAGGGACTAATCATCGGTACGTGTCTGCCAAGCGTTCATAACGTCTTGTTCTGCAGGGAGAGCAGGTGCTTCACCTAGCGGTGCTTGTAGGACATAATCTTTCTTGGCAGCTATGAGGATGATCCTCAGGTTCCGGACCCAGTCCGTATAGTTGCTGCCATCGTCTTTCAGCTTGGTTTTCTCTAGGAACGCGTTGAAGTTGAGGACAACATTGGCCATTTGATCTACAATGCATGTTGTAAAGATTTTAGACTAAGTTCATGATAATTAAGTTCATTTAATCAAATTATTCAATGAACTCCCACTTAGATAGACATCCCTCCAGTCATCTAAGTATAGCATGATCCAAGTTAACTAGGCCATGTCCGATCATCACGTGAGATGGACTAGTCAACATCGGTGAACATCTTCATGTTGATCGTATCTTCTATACGACTCATGCTCGACCTTTCGGTCTTCTGTGTTCCGAGGCCATGTCTGTACATGCTAGGCTCGTCAAGTCAACCTAAGTGTTTGCATGTGTAAATTTGTCTTACACCCACTGTATGTGAACGTTGGAATCTATCACACCCGATCATCACGTGGTGCTTCCAAACAACAAACTGTCGCAACGGTGCACAGTTAGGGGAAACACTTTCTTGAAATTATTATGAGGGATCATCTTATTTACTACCGTCGTTCTAAGTAAGCAAGATGCAAAAACATGATAAACATCACATGCAATCAAATAATAATTGTGACATGATATGGCCAATATCACATAGCTCCTTTGATCTCCATCTTGGGGCTCCATGATCATCTTGTCACCGGCATGACACCATGATCTCCATCATCATGATCTCCATCATCGTGTCTCCATGAAGTTGCTCACCAACTATTACTTCTACTACAATGTCTAACACGTTTAGCAATAAAGTAAAGTAATTTACATGGCGTTTCTCAGTGACACGCAGGTCATACAAAAAATAAAGACAACTCCTATGGCTCCTGCTGGTTGTCATACTCATCGACATGCAAGTCATGATTCCTATTACAATAGCATGAACATCTCATACATCACATATATATCATTCATCATTCATCACAACTTTGGCCATATTACATCACAAAACACTTGCTACAAAAACAAGTTAGACGTCCTCTAATTGTTGTTGCAAGTTTTACGTGGCTGCAATAGGGTTCTAGCAAGAATGTTTTCTTACTTACGTGAAAGCCACAATGTGATTTGTCAACTTTTATTTACCCTTCATAAGGACCCTTTTCATCGAATCCGCTCCAATTAAAGTGGGAGAGACAGACACCCGCCAGCCACCTTATGCAACTAGTGCAGGTCAGTCGGTGGAACCGGTCTCACGTAAGCGAACGTGTAAGGTTGGTCCGGACCGCTTCATCCCACAATACTGCTGAAGCAAAATAAGACTAGTAGCGGCAAGAAAGTTGACAACATCTACACCCACAGCAAATTGTGTTCTACTCGTGCAAAGAGAACTACGCATAAACCTAGCTCATGATGCCACTGTTGGGGAACGTTGCAGAAAACAAAAAATTTCCTACGGTTTCACCAAGATCCATCTATGAGTTCACCTAGCAACGAGTGATTGGATTGCATCTACATACCTTTGTAGATCACGCACGGAAGCGTTCAAAGAACGGGGATGAGGAAGTCGTACTCGACGTGATCCAAATCACCGGAGATCCTAGCGCCGAACGGACGGCACCTCCATGTTCAACACACGTACAGTTAGCATGACGTCTCCTCCTTCTTGATCCAGCAAGGGGGGAGGAGAGGTTGATGAAGATCTAGCAGCACGACGGCGTGGTGGTGGATGCAGCAGTCACCGCAGCAGGGCTTCGCCGTTCTTCTGCGAGAGGGATAGGTGTAGCAGGGGAGAAGGAGGCGCCAAGAGTCAAGGGTGCGGCTGCCCCTCCCTCCCCCCCTTTATATAGGCTCCCCAAAGGGGGGGCGCCGGCCCTAGGAGATGGGATCTCCTAGGGGGGCGGCGGCCAAGGGTGGAGTGGCCCCCAAGGCAAGTGGGGCGCCCCCCCCCCCCCACCCTAGGGTTTCCAACCCTAGGCGCCGGGGGTGGGCCAAGGGGGGCGCACCAGCCCACTATGGGCTGGTTCCCCTCCCCACTTCAGCCCATGGGGCCCTCCGGGATGGGTGGTCCCACCCGGTGGACCCCTGGGACCCATCCGGTGGTCCCGGTACAATACCGGTGACCCCCGAAACTCTCCCGATGGCCGAAACTGCACTTCCTATATATAATTCTTCACCTCCGAACCATTTTGGAACTCCTCGTGACGTCCGGGATCTCATCCGAGACTCCGAACAACTTTCGGGTTACTGCATATTCATATCTCTACAACCCTAGCGTCACCGAACCTTAAGTGTGTAGACCCTACGGGTTCGGGAGACATGTAGACATGACCGAGATGGCTCTCCGGTCAATAACCAACAGCGGGATCTGGATACCCATGTTGGCTCCCACATGCTCCTCGATGATCTCATTGGATGAACCACGATGTCGAGGATTCAAGCAACCCCGTATACAATTCCCTTTGTCAATCGGTACGTTACTTGCCCGAGATTTGATCGTCGGTATCCCAATACCTCGTTCAATCTCATTACCGGCAAGTCACTTTACTTGTACCGTAATGCATGATCCCGTGACCAGACACTTGGTCACTTTGAGCTCATTATGATGATGCATTACCGAGTGGGCCCAGAGATACCTCTTCGTCATACGGAGTGACAAATCCCAGTCTTGATCTGTGTCAACCCAACAAACACTTTCGGAGATACCCGTAGTATACCTTTATAGTCACCTAGTTACGTTGTGACGTTTGGTACACCCAAAGCACTCCTACGGTATCCGGGAGTTACACGATCTCATGGTCTAAGGAAAAGATACTTGACATTGGAAAAACTCTAGCAAACGAACTATACGATCTTGTGCTATGTTTAGGATTGGGTCTTGTCCATCACATCATTCTCCTAATGATGTGATCTCGTTATCAATGACATCCAATGTCCATAGTCAGGAAACCATGACTATCTGTTGATCAACGAGCTAGTCAACTAGAGGCTTACTAGGGACATGTTGGTGTCTATGTATTCACACATGTATTACAATTTCTGGATAACACAATTATAGCATGAATAAAAGACAATTATCATGAACAAGGAAATATAATAATAATCCTTTTATTATTGCCTCTAGGGCATATTTCCAACACTTTTCACATATTGATCTTTGCTTAGTTACTTTTCCATTGCCACTGTTACAATAACTACAAAAACTACTACTATTACTTTTTCCACCGTTACCACTACTTACAGGTTACTTTGCTACTAAATACTTTGCTGCAGATATTAAGTTTCCAGGTGTGGTTGAATTGACAACTCAGCTACTAATACTTGAGAATATTCTTTGGCTCCCCTTGTGTCGAATCAATAAATTTGGGTTGAATACTCTACCCTCGAAAACTGTTGTGATCCCCTATACTTGTGGGTTATCAAGACTATTTGCTGGCGCCGTTGCCAGGGAGCATAGCTCTATTATTTGAGTCACTTGGGAGTTATATATGTTGATCACTATGAGGAACTTGAAAGACGAAATAACCAAGATTTTCCCCTTAACTACGAGGGGAGGTAAGGAACTGCCATCTAGCTCTGCACTTGATTCACCTTCTGTTATGAGTAAACTTGCGACACCTACTCCTGCTATTCATTCTAATATGTCGCATGTTATTGATGATGCCACTTCTACTATGCATGATGCTAATGAAACTACTTCTATGCTTGATAATACCGTGTCATTAGGTGAATTTGCTGATGAACAACTTGCTAGGGTTAGAGAGAATGAAATTATTGAAACTGATAATACTGATGAAAGTGATGATGAAGATTCTCCCCCTAGATATGAATTTCCTGTTGTGCCTGAGGGTTATGTTATGCATGAAGAAACTGCTAGAGACTTCTTAGCTTGCAATGATAGATATGATCTTAAGAAACTGTTAGCTAAGTTGAAAGAAAAATCTTTGAATGCTAGAATGAAATATGACCCTGCTTTTGCTACTTCACCTATCTGTATTTCCGATAAGGATTATGAGTTCTCTGTCGATCCTGAGTTAATTACTTTGGTTAAATCTAATCCTTTTTATGGCTATGAATCTGAAACTATTGTTGCACATCTTACTAAATTGAATGATATAGCCACCCTATTCACTAATGAGGAAAAATTCGTTACTACTATATCCTTAAGTTTCTTCCGTTCTCACTAAGGGGTGATGCTAAAACATGGTTTAATTCTCTTGGTCCTGGTTGTATGCATAGTCCCCATGATATGATTTATTACTTCTCTGCTAAATATTTCCCCGCTCATAAGAAACAAGTTGCCTTAAGGGAAATATATATTTTGTGCAAATTGAAGAAGAGAGTCTCCCACAAGCTTGGGGGAGGCTTCTCCGATTACTTAATGCTTTGCCTGATCATCCACTCAAGAAAAATGAAGTACTTGATATCTTTTATAATGGACTAACCGATGCTTCCAGAGACCACCTGGATAGTTGTGCTGGTTGTGTTTTCAGGGAAAGAACTGTTGATCAAGTTGAATTGCTATTGAATAATATGTTGAGTAATGAAAATGATTGGACACTTCCTGAACCAACTCCTAAGCCAACTCCGAAGAAAAGGGGTATTCTATCTCTCAGTCCTGAAGATATGCAAGAGGCAAAGAAATCTATGAAAGAAAAGGGTATTAAAGCTGAAGATGTTAAGAATTTACCACCTACTGAAGAAATAAATGGTCTTGATAACCCGACACGGGTAGTAAAGGTAAATTCTCTCTATAGATTTGATGAAGGTGGTATTCCTCGTAATAAGTCTGTTGGCCATTGTTTGGATGAGTTTGATAATTTTATTTTTAAGCAAGAAAACTTCAATGCTTATGTTAGTAGACAATTGAAACGTAATGCTTATATGATTGGATATTTGAGTGATTATATGTCTAGAGTTAAAGTTGAACTTAAACTTATTAGTAAACATGCTTCTATGGTTACCACTAAGTTGAAAAAGTTCTTAAAGCTCAAAATGATTTGCTCAATGAATTAGATAATAAGAAAAATGAAAATGTTGTTAGAGTTTTGACTAGAGGGGGTAGAATGACTCAGGAACCTTTGTATCCTAAGGGCCACCCTAAGAGAATTGAGCAAGATTCTTATAGAATTAATGTTGATGCACCTAGTTCTTCTAAGAAAAAGAAAAAGGAAAATGATAGGACTTTGCATGCTTCTAGTGAACCTGTCACTACTAGGGAAAAGGCTAGCAGCAGCGCGGGTTCTAGGTATATCAGTAGCGCGGGGACCGGCGCTACTAATAAGGCGCTACGACTAACCCGTAGCAGTAGCGCGTGCACACCCGCACTAATGCTATACAAGTGTAGCAGCAGCGCGCTTCGTGGAAGCTCGATACTGCTAATAGCTCTAGCGCGCTTTTCCTGGACGCGCTACTGCTACTGTGGCGCTGCTGCTAACTTTTCTCCACTCGCTACTGCTAATTTTAGTAGTTTTTTTTCTGCATATTTGTTTTGTATTTGAATAGGCTTTATACAATAATCTTTAGCATATGATACACATACAAATGTAATCATAGCATATACATACAAATAGTCTCATCAAATCATGTCATCATCATAATCATCATCCAACACAAAAGTGGTATGTTGTCATCATCTCGAAAATAGCGATACAAATCTCGATTACTTGCAACTACATCGTCATCCATCTAAACAATGATATACGCGAGAAGAGCTATCACTTTGAGTGAACCTAAACTAACTACTGGCTGTCGCTCGGAAACCGGAAACCGGTACACCTGGGCCTGACATTCCGGCCACTCGTCGTATACTCCTCGCATAGCACATCTTCGCAACCGATGATCTATACACCTGCATCGTCACATGAGTCGATGATATGAAACATATATAGTTGAGCAACAGAAAGAGACAAACTTGGCAAAAATAGAAGCAACATATCATAAGCATAAATAACAAAGTTCATCGTACCCAAAATGCCCTAACTAGAGTGATCTTCGCTAGTCGAGGAGGACGGTTTAATTACATCACAAATAAAGTTTCGTCGTGCATAATTCAAAGTTTCGTCATACAGATAGTATGGACTAAATGGACACATTGTCATATATCAACAATCACTCCATGTCGTGCCATCCATCCAAGTCAGGGAGATAGTCCCCGAGCTTAGTGAAAGGCTTTAGGTCGAGACACTGAGCGGCTACGCGTGTTCGGACGTCTTCCCGCGACATTTGTCCTTCTTCGTAGAACATCCCTGTTTTTTCGACGACCTCCTTCATGATGATTTGGGCAAGTTCATGCTGGATGTGATAGAACTCAGCTCGAAGTCGATGATCCTCGATATCTCCTAAGTTCTTTGACCATTGCAGAATATGGGCATCGCTAGATGTAGGTGACATGCGAAGGTTCTGGTGATCCCGTCTGTACTCCAGCATCTGGTGTAGGACATAGAATCCATCATTAAGAGAATCACTCGGTTGCTGGATGCAGCAGAAGTCGGTCTTATGGCCGAAGGCGGGCCTACCGTCCTTTTTCTTCTTGTCCTTGACCTCTCCACCCCGTGTGCCGTAGTAAAACATAGCACTGTCAAGAACAGACTTGATGTGGGTGTAATACTTTTTGTTAATGTTCTTCAATGAGTCCAAGTAAAGAGCGTGGGAGTATCAGGGGTAGAAGATGATGAGGACGGCGCGCCCGCCGTTGCGCAAAATAAGTACACCTCAAATTAATTAGCCTCCACCGTGCAAATGAATGATTGAAATCAAAGGAAGAATATCCGCGCGGATGATTCACATGGGAGGATAAGGCACGAGAATCGCCTCCTTGTCCTTATTGGCGAGGATGAAATTGACGATGTATTCCCTTGCGTATTCATAGTGCTTTGCGCAGAATCCCAAGAAGGTCTCGTGCATGAAGTATGGGTCAGCGACACAGATATGAGGTATCTGCTCAACCCCGATGAGGTAGTTCATGTGCAAAGCATAAAGGCGGACAAACGCAAAATCCAGCTTCTTCAAGTGAAACATGTCGAAGCTGTAATCGAATCGAAGGAATAACTTCTCCACGGGGAATGTGTCGACGTATGACAATCCCTGCGGCACGTTAACCACATAGAGTGGGTATCCTGGATTTTTTGAGGCAATGAGGCCTTTCTCTCTCCGCAGCACATCGCCATGAAGTCTCCTTAAATCGCCGAATCTGGCACGCGGCGCTGCTTCAGGTAGGATTGGTTGACCAGGGATATGCCATTTTGCCACACCGGGGATATCTATACGGTCTTGAACCCGAGGCTGCTGAGGCGGCTGGATCACAGAAGCAGCTTTTTTGCCTTTCCTCGGTCTCTTCCTAGACTTCTTTACTACCGGAAGGTTGTCCATAATATGTTCAGACTCCGGAGGCGGCAATTCAGGCACCGACTCATGACGCTCAACCCCTAAGTAGGCGCCAGTATAGACATACTCTTGAGTGTCATCGTCATCCTCATCCTCATATATGGCGACGTCACCAGCGACTAATGGAGTAGGCGAGGTGTTGATGTTCATACCTAACTGTGTGCTCGTGGGTGTGCTCCCGGCCGCCTCCAGACGAAGCAGACTCTTTGGCCACAACAGGACCCACCCATTGCAACAATCACCAAGCCGTCGCGGGGTCTCATCGTCATCCCCCACTAGTACCGGAGGAGCCAAATTCTCGTGGCCCAATTTGACACTGGCCACGAAAACCTTGAAGACTACCGGGGGGATCGGCCGGCTATGGAACAATGGTTCCTTCGGCTCCATTATCATCGCCTTCCCGACGTCCACCTTCTGGTCGCCGATGGTGTAGAATATGGTGCACATGGTTTCGTCGGCCTGCAAAGAAAAGTCTGCGACGTGAGACATCCGAAAGGCAACGAAAACGAGCAATTATACATTTGTTGAAGGGTGCCGGTGTGACAGATACCGTGAGGGCGTCGAGCTCAGCCAAAGACGAAGCACCGCCGAGCACGTTCGGTGCCGGAGCCAGTGCCAGAGCAGGTGCGGAAGCCGGTGCAGGAGCAGGTGTAGGAGCCGGTGCGGGAGCAGGTGTAGCAGCCGGTGCGGGAGCAGGTTGTGACGCCCCCGATTCAATCATACACTAATCATGCACACAAGCGTGTACGATCAAGATCAGGGACTCACGGGAAGATATCACAACACAACTCTAAAACATAAATAAGTCATACAAGCATCATAATACAGGCCAGGGGCCTCGAGGGCTCGAATACAAGTGCTCGATCATAAACGAGTCAGCGGAAGCAACAATATCTGAGTACAGACATAAGTTAAACAAGTTTGCCTTAAGAAGGCTAGCACAAACTGGGATACAGATCGAAAGAGGAGCAGGCCTCCTGCCTGGGACCCTCCTAGCTACTCCTGGTCGTCGTCAGCGGGCTGCACGTAGTAGTAGGCACCTCCAGAGTAGTAGTCGTCATCGACGGTGGCGTCTGGCTCCTGGGCTCCATCGTCTGGTTGCAGCAATCGAATAGAGATAGGGGGAAAAAGGGGAACAAGGCAACCGTGAGTACTCATCCAAAGTACTCGCAAGCAAGGAGCTACACTACATATGCATGGATATATGTGTAAAGGGCCATATCAGTGGACTGAACTGCAGAATGCCAGAATAAGAGGGGGATAGCTAGTCTTATCGAAGACTATGCTTCTGGTCACCTCCGTCTTGCAACAAGTAGAAGAGGATAGGTTGAAGTCCTCCAAGTAACATCACATAGCAATAATCCTACCCGGCGATCCCCTCCTCGTATCCCTAAGAGAGAGCGACCACCGGTTGTATCTGGCACTTGGAAGGGTGTGTTTTATTAAGTATCCGGTTGTAGTTGTCATAAGGTCAAGGTACAACTCCAAGTCGTCCTGTTACCGAAGATCACGGCTATTCGAATAGATTAACTTCCCTGCAGGGGTGCACCAACTTACCCAGCACGCTTGATCCCATTTGGCCGGACACACTTTCCTGGGTCATGCCCGGCCGCGGAAGATCAACACGTCGCAGCCCCACCTAGGCTCAACGGAGAGGCCAGCACGCCGGTCTAAACCTAAGCGCGCAGGGGTCTGGGCCCATCGCCCTGAGCACACCTGCACGTTGCGTACGCGGCCGGAAGCAGACCTAGCCTAGTGGCGTTCCAGTCCAATCCGGCGCGCGCCACTCAGTTGCTGACGTCACGAAGTGCTTCGGCTGATACCACGACGCCGGGATACCCATAACTACTCCCGCGTAGATGGTTAGTGCGTATAGGCTCGTAGCCAACTCAGATCAAATACCAAGATCTCGTTAAGCGTGTTAAATATCCGCGAACGCCGACCAGGGCCAGGCCCACCTGTCTCCTAGGTGGTCTCAACCTGCCCTGCCGCTCCGCCACAAAGTAACCGTCGGGGACCGTCGGGAACCCAGGCCCACCTCTACCGGGATGGAGCCACCTGTCCTTTCAGCCCCCAACTCCGAACTGTATCACAGGTAATGTAACAGTGTAAAGTATATAGTATATGCCCGTGATCACCTCCCAAAGTGATCACAGCCCAGTAGTATAGCATGGCAGACGGACAAGAGTGTAGGGCCACTGATGGAACACTAGCATCCTATACTAAGCATTTAGGATTGCGGGTAAGGTATCAATGACTGTAGCAGCAATGACAGGCTATGCATCAGAATAGGATTAACGGAAAGCAGTAACATGCTACACTACTCTAATGCAAGCAGTATAGAGAAGAGTAGGCGATATCTGGTGATCAAAGGGGGGGGCTTGCCTGGTTGCTCTGGCAAGAGAGAGGGGTCGTCAACTCCGTAGTCGAGCTGGGCAGCAGCAGCGTCGGTCTCGTAGTCTACCGGAGAGAAGAGGGGGGAAGAAACAATGAATACCATGTAAACAGATGCATATCGATGCATGAGAAGACAAGTAACGATGCTAGGCGTGCCCTAGCGTGGTATGAGGTGGTACCGGTTAAGGGGGGAAACATTCGGGAAAATATCCCCGGTGTTTCGTGTTTTCGGGCAGAGGAGCCGGAGGGGGAAAGTTGCGGGTTCGATAGGTTAGGGGTGTGTGGCGGACGAACGGACTGCGTATCCGGATTCGTCTCGTCGTTCTGAGCAACTTTCATGTTGAAAATATTTTAATCCGAGTTACGGATTAAAAGATATGATTTTCTAAAGATTTTATTAATTTCTAGAATTTAACTAATTATTTAATTTAACCCGAAAATGGAATTATGACATCAGCATTATGTCAGGGTGATGTCAGCAGTCAACTAATCAGTTGACCTAGTCAAACTGACATGTGGGTCCCACTGTCATTGTCTGTTAACTAATTACCCTAGTTTAGTTTAATTAACAGTAGTTAATTAGGTTAATTGGCCATTAGGTTAATTAATCAGGATTAATTACTTAATTAATTAATTAACTAATTAATTAATTTTATTCATTTTTATTTTTATTAATTATAATTATTTAGCTTAACGTTCTGGGGGGTGGGGTCCCCATGTCAGTGGCAGGGGCCGGCCCAGTCAGCCTGGCTGACCGAGTCAACAGACCGGCCGGGCCCCTAGGGCCCACGGGCCAGTGACCCAGGGGTGGCCCCGGGTCGGCCACGTCGGCGGCCGGCGTTGGGGAACTCCGGTGGCCGTTCCGCGGCGGAGGGGGCGCCGGACCTCGCCGGAATTCGTCGTCCGGCGGCCAAAGGGGGCGCGGGCGGGTGCGTTCGAACGGGTTGACGACGATGCGCCCAACGGTGGCAGTGGCACGGCCGGACTCGGCCGGAAACCGCGCCGGCGAGCGGCGGAGGCG
>NC_041388.1:604034585-604043597 GCF_002162155.2 Triticum dicoccoides
TGGCCGGCTGGGCCAGGTGGGGGCTTGGCCCAGTTGGGCCAGTGGGGTTTTTCTCCCCCTCTCCCTTTTTTTGTTTTATTTACCTTTTCTTATTTTTTTTCTTTTCTGTTTTAATTTATTTAAAATATCCAGACACTTTCTAAAAATGTGTGCACCCCACCATAATTAACTTTGTAATATTTGACAACCCCCGAACATTTTAGTTTTAATTTTTGAAAACTTTTATTGTCCTCATATATTTGAATTAAACTTTGAAACAGTTTTGATCCAACCCGAGATTATCTACAGTGACAGAGGTGACATGGCACCATCAACGTGAGATTACTGTAGCATGATTATCCGGGCGTTACAAATCTCCTCCACTACAAGAAATCTCGTCCCGAGATTTAGGAGGTAGAAGGAAAGAGTGCGGGGTATTCATCTCGAAGACGATCCTCGCGTTCCCAGGTGGCTTCGTCTTCAGAGTGATTCGACCACTGGACTTTGAGGAACTTGATCGCCTTCTGACGTGTGCGGCGTTCAGCTTGGTCGAGAATGCGGACCGGATGCTCTTTATAGGAGAGGTCCTGTTGCAATTCGAGCACTTCATAGTCCACTGCTCGGATTGGGTCCTTGAAGCAGCGTCGGAGTTGTGACACGTGGAACACATCGTGAACCTGAGAAAGGTTCGACGGAAGCTCCAGTTGATATGCCACTTTTCCACGCCTTCCTAGAATAGTGAGTGGGCGAATATAGCGGGGAGCTAGCTTGCCCTTGATCCCGAAGCGGTGAGCACCCTTCATTGGTGTAACGCGAAGAAAGGCCTTTTCGCCAGGTTGATAGACCATGTCTTTATGATGACGGTCATAATTACTGTTTTGACGAGACTGGGCAGTTTTGAGATTCTCGCGAATAATGCGGACTTGTTCTTCGGCATGTTGGATAATATCCGGACCGAAGAGTGGATGTTCCCCAGTTTCTGACCAGTTCAGAGGGGTTCGACACTTTCGTCCATATAACCCTTCGAAGGGGGCCATCTTCAGACTAGCTTGATAGCTATTATTATAAGAGAACTCAGCATACGGGAGAGATTCCTCCCATTTCTTGCCGAAGGAAATAACACAAGCTCGAAGCATGTCTTCGAGAATTTGGTTGACACGTTCAACTTGCCCTTGCAACTGCGGATGAAACGCAGTACTGAAGGATAAGTGAGTCCCCATAGCTTCTTGAAAACTTGCCCAGAATCTTGAAGTGAATAAGCTGCCACGGTCCGAACTGATAACCAGTGGAATACCGTGAAGCGAAACAATTCTGGACATATAGAGCGTTGCAAGTTGACTAGCAGTGATCGTTTCTTTGACCGCCAGAAAATGTGCAACTTTAGAAAGCCGGTCAATGACGACAAGAATAGCATCATTACCTTTCTGCGATTTGGGAAATCCAGTGACGAAGTCCATTTCAACATGGTCCCATTTCCATTCAGGAATAGAGATAGGTTGCAGAGTTCCAGCAGTCCTTTGATGTTCTGCTTTGATGCGACGGCAAACGTCACATTCAGCAACATAACGAGCAATGTCTTGCTTCATATTAGACCACCAGAATCTCTGACGGATGTCTTGGTACATCTTTGTACTACCAGGATGGATACATAGAGGCGTATCATGAGCTTCTTTCATAACCTCCTGAGTCATATTCAGGTTTTCCTTCTTACTCAGTACCACTAGGCGACCTTTGAAGAATAGGGTGCCTGCGTCATCCACAGTGAAGAATGAGGGCTTTCCTCCTGCGAGATAAAGTTTAATCCTCTCGACTTCATCGTCACATTTCTGTATCCATTTGATGGTGTCCACAAGATCTGGTTTCGCAACCAGGGTATTGAGAGAACCCCTGGAAACAACATGGAGGTTCATCTTGCGAAGCTCCGGAGGAGGGGGAGCGAGTGCACCTGGAGGAACAATATGGAGGTTCAGCTTTCTGAATTCTCCAACGAGTGAGGGCTGAACTTTGTGAACCTGGAGGTAGTTGTAATAAGACTTGCGGCTCAAGGCATCAGCCATTACATTAGCCTTGCCTGGTGTATAGGAAATACCCAAGTCAAAATCTGCAACAGTCTCCATCCATCTCTGCTGACGGAGGTTCAGGTCTGGCTGAGTGAACAGATACTTCAGACTTTGGTGGTCGGTGAAGATCTCGCAACGATTACCGAGAAGGTAATGTCGCCACTGTTTTAGCGCATGAATGACAGCAGCCAGTTCGAGGTCGTGAACTGGGTAGTTCTCTTCATGAGGGCGCAATTGTCGCGAGGCATAAGCAACCACTTTGCGCTCTTGCATTAGGACACAGCCTAATCCTTGACGAGAAGCGTCGCAGTAAATGACGAAGTCCCTTTTAGTATCAGGAGGAGCTAGCACTGGGGCAGAAGTCAAATTGTCTTTGAGTGCCTGGAAACTTTCCTGACATTTATCTGTCCATTGGAACTTGACGCCCTTATGCAACAGGTTAGTCAGAGGCCTGGCAATCTTGGAGAAGTTCTCGACGAATCGACGGCAATAGCTGGCGAGACCGAGAAAACTTCTGACTTGCTTAACGTTCTTCGGAGGAGTCCAATCGAGAATAGCCTGAACTCGTTCAGGGTTGACGGCAATACCATCCTTAGAGATGACATGCCCGAGATAGGTCACTTCGAGAAGCCAGAATTCACACTTGGAGAATTTGGCATAAAGTTGATGCTCCCGTAGCTTTTCCAGCACAAGACGAAGATGTTCAGCATGCTCTTCTTCGTTCTTAGAAAATACCAGGATATCATCCAGATAAACCACGACGAACTTGTTGAGGTAATCCATGAATATATAGTTCATCAGGCGAGAGAAGGTGGCTGGAGCATTGGTTAAGCCGAAGGACATGAAAGTGTACTCGTATGAACCATAACGAGTCACAAATGCGGTCTTGGGGATATCCTCTTCGCGAACACGGATCTGGTGGTAACCCAACCTCAAGTCGAGTTTAGAGAACACTGATGAACCAGCCAGTTGATCATACAGATCATTGATCCGAGGAAGAGGATACTTATTCTGAATGGTAGCTTGATTTATAGGACGGTAATCTTGGACCAATCGGTTTGTTCCATCCTTCTTCTTGACAAAGAGAGAAGGTGCCCCCCAAGGAGAGCAACTTGGGCGGATGAAACCACTTTGAAGAGATTTGTCGATTTCCTCCTTGAGCTCAAGGAGTTCATGCGGCGGCATCTTGTAGGGTCGCTTGGCTATAGGAGTGGTGCCTGGTTTCAAGTCGATGACGAATTCGACAGCTCTAGCAGGGGAACCCCTGGATGTTCTTCGGGAAAGACGTCCTGGAATTCGCGAACGACAGGAATGTTTTCAATGCCCTCGAAGGGTGCGGCGTTCAATGCATTCAATGCATAGAGCCTTGCCTCGGCATTCTGAATCAGACGAGCATTGTAGCTTATTATTTCATCAGAAGGGTGTAGCAGATGGACGGTCTTAGTGGCGCAGACGATTGAAGCAGTATGCGCTTTCAACCAATCCATCCCCAAAATGAGGTCGATGTTAGACGTCTTCAGGATAATGGGGGAGGCATAGAATTCCAGCCCTTCAATTTCCACGGGGACGTCGACGCCAACCATGGAGGTTTGACATTGTCCCAAGGGGGTTTTTACCACTACCGAAGAGTTCATCTCCTCACACTTAACGTCGTGCTTGTATGCAAAATCTTCTGACATGAATGAATGCGATGCTCCTGAATCGAATAAAACAGATGCAGGTACTGAATTTACGAGAAGTGTACCCATCACAGTAGCAGGTTGGTCTTGAGCTTCGTTCAGATCAACGTGGTTGGCATGAACCTGACCATAAGGCTTGGCAATCTTGTTGCGGGGCTGGTTGCTTCCACGGCCAGTTGTGGGAAGTGCCAGTTGATTCTGGTTCTGGTTGCATTCTCTAGCACGGTGCCCTGGTTGTCCACACCTGAAGCACAAACCATTATTGGGGGTGGGAACAGGAGCTTGGGTGGTGGAGCTGGAAGCTTTGGCTGCCTAGTTGGAGTAGGCAGACGAGGTGCAGCATAGCTCTGTCTTGGGGCAGGTGCATTTGGCTGGTACATGCTGTTGGGAATCCATATCTTACGCTTCTGCGAGGACGGGCCCGAAGATGAGCCCGTGTCACGGTTGCGCCTGTTAGAGCTCTGGTATTCCTGCAGACCAGTTTCGACATTGATAGCCTTGTTCACCAAGGTGGCGAAATCAGCAAAGTCGTGCACTAGAAGTGCGAGCTTGATGTCAGCTTGAAGGCCGTCACGGAACTTCTCTTGTCTGCGTGCATCAGTCGCAATATCCTCTTCAGCATAGCGAGACAAGTCCAGAAACTCTCGCTGATAAGCTTCAACAGTCTTGTTGCCTTGGGTGAGGTTGCAGAACTCACGCTTCTTCCGGTCCATGACTCCTTGAGGGATGAAGCGGGCACGGAAAGCAGCTTGGAAGTCTGGCCAGGTGATGATTGTTCCAACTGGCAGAGTACGCCTGTGGCTGTCCCACCATTGAGCTGCGGGTCCCTTCAGGAAGAAGGAAGCAAAAGTGACATAGCTGACAGGGGCTACATCAGCAGACTCCATCTCATAGGTGATGTCACGGAGCCAGTCATCAGCATCCAGCGGCTGGGTTGAGCTGCGGTACACACTTAGGTTGAGGCGTATGAAATCCTGCAGAGTTGTTGTGTTTGGCTGCTGGTTCATATTGGGGCGAGGAAACTGAGCCATCATGTTCTCCATGAACTGGCGATTCATCTCAAGCTGTTGGATCATACCAGCCATGTACTCAGGCGGTGGTGGGAAGTTGCCACCACGACCACGACCAGCTGGTCTAACCATCCTGCTAATATATAACAGGGGTAGTTCAGCATTTGAGAAATTATGCAAAGGACAAGAATCATTCATGATGAAACATGCATAAAAAAAGCAGCACGATAGAAACCACATAGTAGTCGGCATATCTTACAAAAGGGGTCATGCATAGAGTTCAGTACACAGAGTTCAGTACATAGACTAAGACATCATAGGCGGCACGCAGGCTCGCGGCGAATGCATCTAACACTAACAAGCAAGACTACATCAGTCCCACGCGGTACTGCGGAGGTAGCTGTATCCTGAAAGCTGGTAGTGTGGCAGCGGATAGTCCTCCACGTTAGTGACCTGGGGGCCATGGATACTCTGGTGCAGAACCCGACGCCCAAGTGGCAGAAAAGGACCAAGTGCGGGAGACTAGCCTCCCACATCTGGCCAACCGACACCCTGGGGCATCACGGTCCTGGCTGGGTAGATCGCAGATCGCGGCAGCTCTCTGGATCGGACAAAGGGATGCAACAGCGTCAGAGCACGGTAAAGGTGCTGACAGGTGATGTACAACTCGTGGCGTAGAGCTCGGTTAGCTCGATCCAGCCCATCAGCATGCAGAACAAAGTTCTGATGGTAGAAGGGCTCTCTGGTGACAGTGGAGTAGGCAGCAGTGTAGTATCCCTCCTCACCAACATCAGAGGCGATAGCGATGTGCCTGAAGGGGGAGGTGTCCAACTCCCGATACTCTCCACGAAGACGGGTCAGAGCAGCATAAGCAGCATCGTGGACTGCCATATCGATAGTCACCCCAACACCATGTGCGGTGTGCAGCACAGTAGTGGAGTCATACTCCCGAGAGTAGAGGTGGACGATGGCTCGGTACTGCTCCTGGTTAAAGTCCTGGTACTCCTCATAGACGGTGTACTCAGGGTGCCAGCGATAACCCAGATAGGTCATCATCTCTGCTAGCACCGCAGGTGATCCCGAGGCACCAATGGCCGTCGTGTGGCGGACGACCTGCCTCGTGGGTTCCATCTGAAAACAAAGATGTTTCAAAGGAGTCAATGACAGTGTGGAAATCGTCCAAAATACTATTCCAAGAATACTATGGCTTTATCCAACTTTGGGGTGAATGTGGTCACGGGATCCTAGTGGTAGTTAGTAAAATTGTTTAACCCAAGTAGAAGAGAGTTCAGAGTGCCAGAGTAAAGGTCGAGGAGTAAAAGATCCTAGTACCACCCGATGGCGACGTGGGCCCGTAAGGCACACAGCCAAGTTAGTAAAAGTTTTTGCAATGTCTAGACTCGACTTCGGCCAAGGAGTGTGGAAGGGGGATTCCTACAGGCAGTCGGCTCTGATACCAACTTGTGACGCCCCCGATTCAATCGTACACTAATCATGCACGCAAACGTGTACGATCAAGATCAGGGACTCACGGGAAGATATCACAACACAACTCTAAAACATAAATAAGTCATACAAGCATCATAATACAAGCCAGGGCCTCGAGGGCTCGAATACAAGTGCTTGATCATAAACGAGTCAGCGGAAGCAACAATATCTGAGTACAGACATAAGTTAAACAAGTTTGCCTTAAGAAGGCTAGCACAAACTGGGATACAGATCGAAAGAGGAGCAGGCCTCCTGCCTGGGACCCTCCTAGCTACTCCTGGTCGTCGTCAGCGGGCTGCACGTAGTAGTAGGCACCTCCAGAGTAGTAGTCGTCATCGACGGTGGCGTCTGGCTCCTGGGCTCCATCGTCTGGTTGCAGCAATCGAATAGAGATAGGGGGAAAAAGGGGAACAAGGCAACCGTGAGTACTCATCCAAAGTACTCGCAAGCAAGGAGCTACACTACATATGCATGGATATATGTGTAAAGGGCCATATCAGTGGACTGAACTGCAGAATGCCAGAATAAGAGGGGGATAGCTAGTCTTATCGAAGACTACGCTTCTGGTCACCTCCGTCTTGCAACAAGTAGAAGAGGATAGGTTGAAGTCCTCCAAGTAACATCACATAGCAATAATCCTACCCGGCGATCCCCTCCTCGTATCCCTGAGAGAGAGCGACCATCGGTTGTATCTGGCACTTGGAAGGGTGTGTTTTATTAAGTATCCGGTTCTAGTTGTCATAAGGTCAAGGTACAACTCCAAGTCGTCCTGTTACCGAAGATCACGGCTATTCGAATAGATTAACTTCCCTGCAGGGGTGCACCAACTTACTCAGCACGTTTGATCCCATTTGGCCGGACACACTTTCCTGGGTCATGCCCGGCCGCGGAAGATCAACACATCGCAGCCCCACCTAGGCTCAACGAAGAGGCCAGCACGCCGGTCTAAACCTAAGTGCGCAGGGGTCTGGGCCCATCGCCCAAAGCACACCTGCACGTTGCGTACGCGGCCGGAAGCAGACCTAGCCTAGTGGCGTTCCAGTCCAATCCGGCGCGCGCCACTCAGTTGCTGACGTCACGAAGTGCTTCAGCTGATACCACGACGCCGGGATACCCATAACTACTCCCGCGTAGATGGTTAGTGCGTATAGGCTCGTAGCCAACTCAGATCAAATACCAAGATCTCGTTAAGCGTGTTAAATATCCGCGAACGCCGACCAGGGCCAGGCCCACCTGTCTCCTAGGTGGTCTCAACCTGCCCTGCCGCTCCGCCACAAAGTAACCGTCGGGGACCGTCGGGAACCCAGGCCCACCTCTACCGGGATGGAGCCACCTGTCCTTTCAGCCCCCAACTCCGAACTGTATCACAGGTAATGTAACAGTGTAAAGTATATAGTATATGCCCGTGATCACCTCCCGAAGTGATCACAGCCCAGTAGTATAGCATGGCAGACGGACAAGAGTGTAGGGCCACTGATGGAACACTAGCATCCTATACTAAGCATTTAGGATTGCGGGTAAGGTATCAATGACTGTAGCAGCAATGACAGGCTATGCATCAGAATAGGATTAACGGAAAGCAGTAACATGCTACACTACTCTAATGCAAGCAGTATAGAGAAGAGTAGGCGATATCTGGTGATCAAAGGGGGGGCTTGCCTGGTTGCTCTGGCAAGAGAGAGGGGTCGTCAACTCCGTAGTCGAGCTGGGCAGCAGCAGCGTCGGTCTCGTAGTCTACCGGAGAGAAGAGGGTGGAAGAAACAATGAATACCATGTAAACAGATGCATATCGATGCATGAGAAGACAAGTAACGATGCTAGGCGTGCCCTAGCGTGGTATGAGGTGGTACCGGTTAAGGGGGGAAACATTCGGGAAAATATCCCCGGTGTTTCGTGTTTTCGGGCAGAGGAGCCGGAGGGGGAAAGTTGCGGGTTCGATAGGTTAGGGGTGTGTGGCGGACGAACGGACTGCGTATCCGGATTCGTCTCGTCGTTCTGAGCAACTTTCATGTTGAAAATATTTTAATCCGAGTTACGGATTAAAAGATATGATTTTCTAAAGATTTTATTAATTTCTAGAATTTAACTAATTATTTAATTTAACCCGAAAATGGAATTATGACATCAGCATTATGTCAGGGTGATGTCAGTAGTCAACTAGTCAGTTGACCTAGTCAAACTGACATGTGGGTCCCACTGTCATTGTCTGTTAACTAATTACCCTAGTTTAGTTTAATTAACAGTAGTTAATTAGGTTAATTAGCCATTAGGTTAATTAATCAGGATTAATTAAATTAATTACTTAATTAATTAATTAATTAACTAATTAATTAATTTTATTCATTTTTATTTCTATTAATTATAATTATTTAGCTTAACGTTCTGGGGGGTGGGGTCCCCATGTCAGTGGCAGGGGCCGGCCCAGTCAGCCTGGCTGACCGAGTCAACAGACCGGCCGGGCCCCTAGGGCCCACGGGTCAGTGACCCAGGGGTGGCCCCGGGTCGGCCACGTCGGCGGCCGGCGTTGGGGAACTCCGGTGGCCGTTCCGCGGCGGAGGGGGCGTCGGACCTCGCCGGAATTCGTCGTCCGACGGCCAAAGGGGGCGCGGGCGGGTGCGTTCGAACGGGGTGACGACGATGCGCCCAACGGTGGCAGTGGCACGGCCGGACTCGGCCGGAAACCGCGCCGGCGAGCGGCGGAGGCGGCGGGGTGGTTCGGGCGCGAGACGACCCGGCGACTACGGGCATAACGGGAAGGCCAGGGGGGTGCGTGACGCGCTGAGCACGAGGGGCTCG
>NC_041388.1:604044206-604079977 GCF_002162155.2 Triticum dicoccoides
CGCGGGAGGGAGGAGAAGGGGATCGGGGGAGGAATCGGGTGGAGTGGGGGGCGGCTAGGGTTTTCCACCGATGGGGGGGGGGTAATGGGAGCGAGGGGGTGGGCCGGGCCAGGGGCTGGCCGGCTGGGCCAGGTGGGGGCTTGGCCCAGTTGGGCCAGTGGGGTTTTTCTCCCCCTCTCTCTTTTTTTGTTTTATTTACCTTTTCTTATTTTTTTTTCTTTTCTGTTTTAATTTATTTAAAATATCCAAACACTTTCTAAAAATGTGTGCACCCCACCATAATTAACTTTGTAATATTTGACAACCCCCGAACATTTTATTTTTAATTTTTGAAAACTTTTATTGTCCTCATATATTTGAATTAAACTTTGAAACAGTTTTGATCCAACCGAGATTATCTACAGTGACAGAGGTGACGTGGCACCATCAACGTGAGATTACTGTAGCATGATTATCCGGGCGTTAGACAGCTGCATGAGCCAGTGCCGGAGCAGGTGCAGGAGCCGGTGCGGGAGCAGGTGCACGTGCACGTGCTGGTGCAACGCTAGTCGAGCTGCTCCTGAGGAAGTCAGTAAGGGGAAAGTCTACTGCATTTTTTCTGGATTTTGCCTCCTCCAATTGAAAGCAGCCGGAACCAAGGTAGTAGACATATCTACAAGCACTTGTTTTGCGGCAGCTACCACTGTTGTGACTGTCTCAGATGATTTCTTTTCAACCGCAATCTCAACCTTCTTGTCGATGTTTTCTTCAGTTAACCTCCGTCTTTCCTTTCTCTCCTCCGTGGTCTCATGGTAGTACTTCTTCCACGTGGCGCCATCTCCGACACCGTGCACGCGTCCATACGACGGCCGAGTCTCCACTGGGAGTCCTTTCAATATGTTCAACACCCGGTTGAATGGAGTGTCCCACTTGGGCCTCGCCAACGCCTCAGACAGCGAGTCGCTTTCGGCCACAATCCTGTGCTGCTCTCTCTGCAAAAGGCACAAGGATCATTTACAAATATGACTAATGTGCAGTTAAATTGATCAGAAACTAAAATTACCAGTAGTCTAATGAACTCCGTCGTCACCACGTTCTTCTCGAAAACCTTGTTCACTGGGTCCCAGCGGTGCCGGGCCCTGAGGATGTCACGCTCCTGCGGGATGGTGAACTCCGCCAAGGGGTCTGGGATGCCCAGACTCGCGGCTTCCGCGTCCTCCTTAGCCCATATGGACCTCTTCCCGCCGTAACCACGGCTTCCGAGGTGGTGGCACCCAATGTTCTTCTGTTGAAGCCCCTTCATGTACTCTAACTTTTTTTGGCATCTTCGGCCTCGCAAGCCGCCTTGAATATTTCAAAGTGCTCTGCTGTGATTGTCGGATTATCCCTTACAATCTTGGAGTACAGTTCCTTTTTGTTGAAGATCTGATATTTCACCCTTGCTTTCCAGGCGGCCAACGCGTCGCGAAACTTG
Organism: Triticum dicoccoides; assembly: GCF_002162155.2. Classification (NCBI taxonomy): domain Eukaryota; kingdom Viridiplantae; phylum Streptophyta; class Magnoliopsida; order Poales; family Poaceae; genus Triticum; species Triticum dicoccoides. The sequence goes on from NC_041388.1 coordinate 604,045,660, forward strand.
CTCATGGCGTGTTTGTTTATCTTCTTCATTGCCGGGTCCTTATCTGGATCTTTATAATCCTTTTCATTCCAGCCCAGGAACAAGAATATCTGGTGCAGCTTCTTTAGGAGGGAGGGCCTCATATTATCAAACTTGTTTAGTTTCTCATTGTTGATGGTGGCGGTTGTCCGTATGATGCAGCCAATTTGATTGTCGTAGCACACGCGTGCTTCCTCGGGCGTGTTTGGCTCAAAATTGTCGTCGTCCACCTCTGTGAACACCAGTCTAGAAGTCCTGAGCTTGTTAGGAAGTCGTCGCCTCTTTACTTTCGGTTCTATACCAGCTCCGCTCCCCGAGGCAGCACCGGTCTCAGTCTCAGCACCGGTATGTGTGTCAGTCTCAGTCCCCTATGCGACCGGTGGGCCCAGCAACAACATCGGTTGATCGTCTGCAAGGCTCAAAAATTTGTCTGCTGCCAGGTAGACGTCGTCGCAATCACCAGAACCCTGTCCTTCATCGTTGCTAGCCATGTTTCCTATGATTAAATCTAGTAAATTAATTCTAGACCTAATAAAATGAATAATGACATACAAAATGCCTATGTTTTGCTGGAACATTGACTCCTTCCTGGTGCGGCAAATCCCGGGCACTCAATATGTCCTAGTTTGTAGCACAAGTCATGCCGAAATTCATGGAAAATTTTGGCATGGCCTTTGCTAAAAAGTGGACAAATCGAGAACCTAAAATTTGCCGAAATGGAAATGAATCAACATTCCTGCAAAACATAGGCAACTCAGCTTCATTCCCTGGAAACAACAAAAGGCCACTTGGGCACAATGGAAACATGGGCAAACACAATTGAGGAATTTGCATATATCCTGACCACTTCAAATTTTCATGTCCTAGCGTTTGACACTTCAAGAAAATCTACACAAATCTCATGCTCTCTCAAACTCAATTCAAAACCCAAATATAGATTATATTTAGTTAACTACTGAACTAAACTTTACTCTAAACTAAACCCTACTGCCCTAATTAACATCTAGTTAAACAAACTCAATTCAAAAACTAAACCCTACTGAACTAATTAACATCTACATTATCTACTACTTAACACCGTCTATTATTACCCTAACTAAAAAACATCAACATTATCTACTACTTAACATTAACATCTATTAACTAAAAAGGATGAGTGGGGGGCTTACAAAGAGGGGAGAGACGGTGGCGGGGAGGTGCTCGGGGATAGAGGTAGGGGCGGCGAGAGCGGGCTTAGGATCTGGACGCGGTGGTCCTGGCGGGCTCGGGGGCGGTGAGGTCGAGGGCGGCGGCGGAGAGGTAGAGGGAGGCGACAGTGAGGTCGAGGGCGGCCCGAGAGGCGGCGGCGGTGAGGCTGGGCGACCTCGGGCGGCGGCCGTGAGGATGAGCGCGGCGTCGACGCCGGCAGGAGACGACGGCGAAGTGGGGGAGACGGCGGCGAAATGGGGCGAGGGATCAATTTGGGGGAGAAGTGGTGGCCGGGGGAAACCGTTTTTGGTTAAGTCAAAAGTAACGGTAGCGCGTTACAGAAAACGCGCTATGGCTAAGTTAGCTATAGTGCGTTTCAGAAAGTGCGGTACTGCTACGTCTTCATCATTTTTTCCCTTTTTCATTTATTTTTCTTTACATTATATATTTTTCCTTTCTCCTTTTTATATTTCTTTCATTTTCATTTGCATTTGTTGCTAGGAAGCACGGTAAAGAATGAGAACCATGGGTCCAGAAACCCATGCCTTTTCCTCCTAAACCATCCAAGAAAAAGAATGATGAGGATTTGAGTGCTTTGCTGAAATGATTAGACCTATCTTTTTGTGTATGTGTTTGAATGATATGCTTAAAATGAATCCTTATGCTAAGTACATGAAAGATATTGTTACAAATAAAAGAAAGATACCGGAAGCTGAAATTTCCACCATGCTTGCTAATTATACTTTTAAAGGTGGAATACCAAAGAAACTTGGAGATCCAGGAGTACCAACTATACCATGCTCCATCAAAAGAAACTATATTAAAACTGCTTTATGTGATCTCGGAGCCGGTGTTAGTGTTATGCCTCTCTCTTTATATCCTAGACTTGATTCGAATAAGTTGACACCTAGTAAAATATCTTTGCAAATGGCTGATAAATCAACTGCTATACATGTCGGTATTTGTGAGGATGTACCTGTTGTGGTTGCAAACGTTACTATTTTAACAGACTTGATTATTCTTGATATTCCCGAGGACGATAGTATGTCTATTATTCTTGGTAGACCCTTTTTGAATACTGCAGGGGTTGTTATTGATTGCAACAAAGGCGATGCCACTTTTCATGTTAATGGTAATGAGCATACGGTACACTTTCCGATGAAACAACCTCAAGTCCACAGCATCAATTCTATTGGAAAAACTTCAACAATTACTATTGGAAGTTTTGAATTTCCTCTTCGTACTGTCAAGAAGAAATATAATATTCTTATTATTGGGGACGTGCATATCCCCGTTGAGGTAACCTAGTGTTATTGAAAAGTTCTCCAGTTTCATGTCATTCAAAAAGAGTTTGTTAACAAGACTTGATCAACCTTGTTAGTGGATTCCTTTTGATGAGCATGAGATGGATGAAGTTAGAAAGGACAACTCTTTTTACCCTCTTTTTACTTTCTGTTATTTAGATTAAATACTTTGTTGCAGATATTAAGTCTTTCAGGTGCGGTTGAATTGACAACTCAACTGTTAATACTTGAGAATATTCTTTGGCTCCCCTTGTGTCGAATCAACAAATTTGGGTTGAATACTCTATCCTCAGAGACTATTGCGATCCCCTATACTTGTGGGTTATCAATGCGTGAGTAGTTCTTTGTTGACCTTCGGGTCCGTAGTTAGTAGCTAGATGGCTTCATCTCTCTCTCTTGATTATCAATACAATGGTCTCTTGGAGATCCATATGATGTAACTCTTTTGCGGTGTGTTTGTTGGGATCCGATGAACTTCGAGTTTACGATCAGTTATATCTTTTTATATCCATTAAAGTATTTGAGTTTCTTTGATCTCTTTTATGCATGATTGCTTATAGCCTCCTATTTATTCTCCGACATTTGGGTTTTGTTTGGACAACTTGATCCATTTATCTTGCAATGGGAAGAGGTGCTTTGTAGTGGGTTTGATCTTATGGTGCTTGATCCCAGTGACAGAAAGGGAACCGACACGTATGTATCGTTGCTACTAAGGATAAAATGATGGGGTCTATCTCTATATAGATAGATCTTGTCTACATCATGTCATCATTCTTATTGCATTACTCCGTTTCTCGATGAACTTAATACACTAGATGCATGCTGGATACCGGTCGATGTGTGGAGTAATAGTAGTAGATGCAGGCAGGAGTCGGTCTACTAATCTTGGACGTGATGCCTATATAATGATCATTGCATGGATATCGTCATGATTATTTGAAGTTCTATCAATTGCCCAACAGTAATTTGTTTACCCACCGTTTGCTATTTTTCTCGAGAGAAGCCACTAGTGAAACCTACGCACCCTGGGTCTCTTTCTCATATTATTTGCCTTTGCAATCTATTTTTATTTGGTTTTATTTTCACATATGTTAATCCAAAAACCCAAAAAATACTTTGCTGCAATTTATCTTATTTATTTTGTTCGCGTCCGATCTATCAATCTACTACAAATTTACCTCACGTCCGTTTGCCTATCTTGAGGCATCGTACCCTGGAAGGAATTGACAACCACTTTAACACGTCGGGTTGCGAAAAGTTGTTATTTGTGTGCAGGTGTTGTTTACGTTCTGTTGCTTGGTTCTCCTACCGGTTCGACAACCTTGGTTTCATATCTGAGGGAAATACCTACCGCCGATGGTTACGTCGATGCAAGCTTTGACACTGATCCGGATGACTGTGAGTCTCGAACCAGATACATATAGTGGAGCAGTCATTTGGAGTAGCTCCAAGCAGAGTGTGGTAGCAACATCTACATAACACAAAGAGATTTGCAAAGTATATACGGATTTGAATGTGGTAGACCCGTTGACTAAACCTCTTCCACGAGCAAAACATGATCAACACTAGTACTCGATGGGTGTTACATTTATTATGATGTAAACTAGATTATTGACTCTAGTGCAAGTGGGACACTGTTGGAAATGTGCCCTAGAGGCAATAATAAAATGGTTATTGTCATATTTGTCATTCATGATAAATGTTTATTATTCATAGTAGAATTGTATTAAGCGGAAACATAAATACATGCGTGAATACATAAACTACACTGTGTCCCTAGTAAGCCTCTACAAGACTAGCTCGTTGATCAAAGATGGTTAAGGATCCTTACCATGGACATGCGTTTTCATTTTATAATGGGATCACATCATTAGAAAAATGATGTGATGGACAAGACCCAACCGTGAGCTAAGCATAAGATCGTATCACTTAGTTTATTTATTATAGCTTTCTTCATGTCAAGTATCAGTTCCTTAGACCATGAGATCATGTCACTACCGGATACTGGAGGAATACTTTGTGTGCTATCAAAATTCACTTCATAACTGGGTGATAATAAAGGTGTTCTACAGGTATTTCCGAAGGTGTTTGTTGGGTTGGATGGATCGAGACTGGGATTTGTCGCTCCGTGTGAGGGAGAGATATCTCTGGGCCCTCTCGGTAATACAACATCACCAGAATCTTGCAATTATATGACTAATGAGTTTAGTCACAGCCTCACGGGGTCTTGTATTATGGAACGAGTAAAGAGACCTGCCGGTAACGAGATTGAACTAGGTATGGGGATACCAACGATTGAATCTCGGGCAAGTAACATATTGTCGGACAAAGAGAATTGCATATAGGATTAACTGAATCCTTGACATCGTGGTTCAACCGATAAAGATCTCCATTGAATATGTGGGAATCAATATGGGCATCTAGGTCCTGCTATTGATTATTGATCGGAGAGGAGTCTCGGTCATGTCTACATGATTCTTGAACCCGTAGTGTCACACGCTTAACGTTCCGTAGCGCTAGGGTAGTATTGAGATATTAATAATGGAAAGGCTGAAGGTTGTTTGGAGTCCTGGATGGGACCCGGGACATCACGAGGAGCTTCGAAATGGTCAGGGGTAAGGATTTATATATGGAGTTGTTGTCGGGGTTCTGGAAAAAGTTTGGTTTTTTCGGTATTGTACCGGGAAACTTCCAGAAGGTTCCGGAGGATTCCGGAGGGATCCGGAAGTCTGTAAAGGGTTCCACCTATGTCCCATAGGTCAGCATGGGATGTAAGGGGGTGCACTGGACTTATTGGGCCAGATGCACCAGCCCCTACAAGGCCCATGCACCTGGGGAGGGGAAACCCTAAAGGGGAGGGCCCTCCACTTGGCTTGGAGGGCACTCCTCCCCCCTTGGACGCCGCCCCTTCCTTGGGAGGGGGGCTAGTGCTGGCACACCCCTCCCTCACCCCTATGTATAGTGGGGAGGTGCGGGGGGCAGCCAACCTCTCCACGCTTGGCCCGTCTTTCTCCTGTTAGTCCTCCTTCATGTTTCGTCAGCGTTGGGTGAAGCCCTGCGGAATTCCGCTACCACCACCACCACTACGCTGTCATGTTGGTTCAGATCTCATCTACCTCATCTCCCTCACTTGCTAGATCAAGAAGAAGAGGACGCCGCCGAGCCGTGCATGTGCTAAACTCGAAGGTGTCGTCCTTTTGGCACTAGATCGGATTGGATCGCGATTGGATGGTGAAGAGTATGATTACATCAACCGCGTTATGATGCTAACGCTTTCGATCTAGAAGGGTATGTACATAGGCTCCCCTCTCATTGCCTTGCATCTCCTAGATTAGATCTTGGGTGTTCAAAGGATTTTTTTTTTATTTTCATGCTTCGTTCCCCATCACCAAGGAGGCAGAGCTCCAATCTTTCGGCTCTCTTTGGCCAATGTCGGTTCATGCATAGGGCTTGTGACAATTTTTTGTGCTCCCATGGGCCCATTACCGGCCACATAGCTAGAAGATGAAGAACAAAACTAAGGGGAGGTAGTGATGATTACAAATTATGTGATTACTTTAATAGTTATTTTTGCCTGCATGGTAGGCTTTTGCGGGATTTTACTCTGTTTGTGCTCCACACCTTTGGAAGCAAATACCATTTTACAGAAGGAATCCTAGGAAATGTTGGTGAAATCAAGTACTTAATGCGATAATCATCTACAATAAAAGAATGGAGCAAAGCAGCCAAAGGAGGAGTCACCACGACGCTTCCAGAGCCAAAGACGACATTCCATACAAGTGCGCCCACTTGTATGGGTGGTCGTATGAGGTGCCAGCGTCGTCACTTCATCCACTACTTTCACCCTGTGAAATCGGATAGGGGATCAGACGAAACGAGATACCAAAAAAATCATCTACAAGGTAGAACCCTAGCCTCCGAAGATCATCAGGAGGAGGAATTGGCAAGGAGGAGATCGGCATCTTCAAGACCAAGCATAAGGGAGCTACAACATCATCATCCACATCCATCTCACTGTAACATCAGGAACCCTAGTGGATCGTCTTGTGCGATTCATTCATGTTTATCGTCACCATCCTTATGATGTTTGTTGTCTCCATGTGTGAGTAGACCCCTAGTTCTCACGGATATGGATGAACCTTCATATCTATAGGATATAAAACATTCTAACGGATATGAGATCCTCTATTGAATGTTATTGTTGAAGGGGCCCCACTCAACATTACCGCTGAAAGGCCCTGAAGTATTTTCTTTAGTTGTAAAGGTTATGATATGAAGCTAATTCGAGTCGATAGTAAAACCCTCTTCTTCAAACCTTTGCAATTGATAGGGGATATATGGGAAACCCTTAGATAGGATGTGTCCATGGGGTAACCCATAATTACCTTTGTTGTAACCCACAGGGGGAGACTATAGTAGTGGCGTGCGTGGCACGAAGTCTATATAGAGTAGAACGTGTTTTCTACCCGGCTCCGCCCAGTGTAATCATTAAGAGTGATTCAAGTATCCAGACCATACTATAGTAATGCATAGGTTACGCTTGAAACATACCAATAGGGATTCCAGACTCCATGAGAATGCTTTACTCCTCCGTCATTACCATCATCCTATAGTTTCTTATTTACTTTTATGTTATTTACTTTCGGTTTGCTCTACATCAAAACTACTATTTACTTCTACCCTCACTTTGTTTGTAGTCTACAATTACTTGCAGGCACAAATCCATAATTCACTAAAAGAGGCAACACTTAATTCCCGTGCTCCATGTGGGACCGATTATGTTACTTCGAAAAGGCTACAACTAAACCCTGTGCACTTGCAGGAATCAAGCTTTTTCTAAGGTCATTGCCGGGGAGGTGAGCGATTTTGGGCTTTTCTTTGATTTTTGAATTATCGTGTGTCCTAATATTTTTTGTAGGTTGCAGGCAACCATGGTCTTACACAAACAAATTTACCAGGCAGGTGTGAAACTTGTTGCGGGTCTAGCTTGAGGAGAAAATTTTATATCTATGGGCCCCAACCCGACTGGTAAAAAATTGAGATAAATCCTCGGTTGGTTGATATGCTAAAAAAGAATCCAATCCAAGGTGATGGAACTAAAAGTACATATTTACATATTAAAGAGTTTGAAATTACAAGTGGGGCATTTCAGTCGCAGGATCTAACTCAAGAAGAAATTAAACTAAAAATTGTCTCCTTATACTCTTGAGAAGGAAGCCGGCAAATGGCTACTAGAACGGCCTGCATGTACCTAGAATGATTGGAGGAAGTTATCATCTGTGTTACCGCTTGTTTTTATCCTCAGGGAAATTTATATAAAATAAGAATAAAGATTGGTAGCTTTGGGCAACGACCGGGTGAGTGTTGGGTTGACGCTTATATAAGGTACCATAATATACTCTCTGAATGTTCTGAATATTATTACCCTGATTACTTGATTGTGATTTTTTATGGAAGCCTTGATGCACGAAGCAAGCATGCATTAGATATTGCTTCCTGATACATCTCCAACGTATCTATAATTTTTGATTGCTCCATGCTATATTATCTACTATTTTGGACTATATTGGGCTTTATTTTACACTTTTATATTATTTTTGGGACTAACCTATTAACCGGAGGCCCAGCCCAGAATTGCTGTTTTTTGCCTATTTCAGTGTTTCGAAGAAACAGAATATCAAACGGAGTCCAAATAGAAAAATCCTTTTTGGAACGTGATTATCTTCTCGGATAAGACCCAGGAGACTTGGACCCTACTCCAAGAAGTACCGGAGGCGGTAACGAGGGTAGGGGCGCGCCCCCTGCCTTCTGGGCCCCTTGGTGCTCCACCGACGTACTCCTTCCTCCTATATATACCCACGTACCCCCAAACGATCAGAACAGGAGCCAAAAACCTAATTCCACCGCCGCAACTTTCTGTATCCACGAGATCCCATCTTGGGGCCTGTTCCGGAGCTCCCTCAGAGAGGGCCGTCATCACGGAGGACTTCTACATCATCATAGCCCCTCCGATGAAGTGTGAGCAGTTTACCTCAGACCTTCGGGTCCATAGTTATTAGCTAGATGGCTTCTTCTCTCTTTTTGGATCTCAATACAATGTTCTCCCCCTCTCTTGTGGAGATCTATTCGATGTAATCTTCTTCTTTTGCAGTGTGTTTGTTGAGACCGATGAATTGTGGGTTTATGATCAAGTCTATCTATGAACAATATTTGAATCTTCTCTGAATTCTTTTATGTATGATTGGTTATCTTTGCAAGTCTCTTTGAATTATCCATTTGGTTTGGCCAACTAGATTGGTAGTTCTTGCCATGGGAGAAGTGCTTAGCTTTGGGTTCGATCTTGCGGTGTTCTTTCCCTGTGACAGAAGGGGCAGCAAGACACGTATTGTATCGTTGCCATCAAGGATAACAAGATGGGGTTTATTTCATATTGCATTAATTTATCTCTCTACATCATGTCATCTTGCTTAAAGCGTTACTCTGTTTTTAACTTAATACTCTAGATGCATGTTGGATAGCGGTCGATGAGTGGAGTAATAGTAGTAGATGCAGAATCATTTCGATCTACTTGTCATGGACGTGATGCCTATATACATGATCATGCCTAGATATTCTCATAACTATGCTCAATTCTGTCAATTGCTCAACAGTAATTTGTTCACCCACCGTAGAAAACTTATGCTCTTGAGAGAAGCCACTAGTGAAACCTATTGCCCCCGGGTCTATTCTCATCATATCAATATCCATCACTTTAATCTTGTTTTGTTTTTACTTTGCCTTTTACTTTTCACTTTGCATCTTTATATCAAAAATACCAAAAATATTATCTATCAGACCTCACTTCCGTAAGTGACCATGAAGGGATTGACAACCGTTGGTTGCGTTGAGCTCTTTGTGTTGTGTAGGTACAAGGGACTTGAGCGTGGCCTCCTACTGGATTGATACCTTGGTTCTCAAAAATTGAGGGAAATACTTACGCTACTCTGCTGCATCATCCTCTCCTCTTCGGGGAAAATCAACGCAAGCTCAAGAGGTAGCACTTCCCAAGGATCCTTCATGGGCACTAATATTTCCCAAGCTTGGGGGTTGCTTGATAGGATGCCAAAATGCTCGAAGTTGGCTCCTATGTTCGAAAGAGAAGAAAAAGATTGATTCTGGTTATGATAGTATTAAATTCTTCTCCAAATCAGCGAAGATGAAAAATCTTCATCATGAAGTTAATATTGAAACTGGCCCTGCTTTACGAATCTTGAAAGACATTTCTGATTTTTGCCAGATACCAGGTAAAGGGTTCGTGAAACATAACAGGGATCAAAAGCAATCTACATGGTGGAAGCAATAATGAACAAAGCCACTCCGCCTCCTAACTGAAAAGGGTGCACTGAAGGTAAAGATACATGTAAACAAATATTGTCATGCTCATTTGGTAGAAAGTCTTATTATGGTCTGTGTGATTTGGATCTCTAGTCAATATTATCCCTTATAGTCTTTATGCAAAATTTATGATAAAATTTCTCAACGTACTCTTGAGCCAACTGACATGGTTATTAAGCTTGCACATAAGACTGTTAGATCACCTTGTGGCATCCTCAAGGATGTCAACATTATTATCAGTTCACTCATATATCTTATTGGAAATTTTGTGTTGATGATTTCCTGGGATAAAGATTGTCCTATTGTCTTTGGAACCTCTCTTCTAAATGTTGAAGGAGCATTTAAAAAACAAAACTATCTCCATGAGTGGGGATAGGATATGATTAAATTTCCCTTCTCTGTCGTAATGAACAAGTCGTACCATAGAGTGTCCCATGAAAAAGAAGAGCTAAAATTAAATCAATTAGTTCAAATTCATCTCCAAACGCTAGAAGATGAAGTTGAAAGGGTCTTGGTGAAACCTGAATATCTATTTAAAGAGGAGGAGAAGGAAAAGATTGAAATGGTCATGGATGCCACTCCCGTGTGGTCAGCCCCCACCTGAATAAAAACATATGAGGTTCTTGACAGAAAAGGAGATGAGGAATTACCCCCTCATATTCTTAAACTCTTACCTAAGGGATGAGGTACGATTAATGGATAGAGCTAAATTTTTTCCCTATTATTGTTAATGCTAATCATTTAGGAAACGAGAAGGAGAAACTATTGATGGTGCTATGAACACACCATAAGGTGTTGGGATATTCGATGAAAGATGTGAATAGATCCCTCCATTTATTCGCATGCTATTCCTATTGAAGAGGGATCCAAGCCAGTAATTATTCTTGCCATGAACTATCGACTCCTGGATGCCTCCTTAAGTACACCACATAGCACTTCATCTACGAAAAGTCGAAGTAGTTTCCATATTAAGTCAAATCCAAGCAGTTTCCATATTAACAGAAGTTGAAGCAAGCACTTCTCATTTTAAAAGAAGTTGAAGCGGTTTGCAATCTACAAAGAAGTTGAAGAAGTTTCGTATTAACAAAAGTTGAAGCAGTTTCTATTTTAGCTGAAGCTGAAGCAGTTTGCATTTTACAAAGAAGTTGAAGCAGTTTGCATTCTACATAGTAGATGAAGTAGTTTTCATTTTATAAAGAAGATGAAGCATATGCAGTGTGGACAAATTCGAAACAGCACGATGATTATAAGAACAACCGGTCGTCTATAAATGGAATCCACCGCCCCTAACCCTAACCCTAGACAACAGACCACATGAAAAATTCCAATCTAGATCCACCGACGCGGGCCTCAAATCGCGGATCCACAGTCGCCGTCGCCGAGCCATGGTCCCACGTACTATGCGTAGTTCAAATCATGACAGAGGTCGCCGCCCCGGCCACTGACCCGAGCTCCTCATGCCCTGAATCATAGGCGAAGGCGGTGGAGGTGGAGGGCGGTGGTGGCTTCAACAACCTTGACAGCACCGACAATGGCTAGAACCATGACGTCGTCGAGGAGGAGGAGGTGTGGGGGTTACGAGCCCTAACCTCACTTGTTTGGATCGGTTTGATGGTGGACACGGGGAGACAGAGCACGGCGGTGAGCATGGCTACACATCACGGTAACGGACATAATAGCAAGTGCTCTATGCTTGGTAGAAATCTGGGGGTAACGAAAATAACGCGGGCACTGGTGAACATAAGTCATAGGTGTTCCACAACACATCCAGTTCTGTAAATGAAGTCGCTTCAAATACTTTTGAACTAGAGGTGGTTATGATTTTCAAACCGCCTCCGTAGATTATTAGAAGCGGTTTTTGATTTCCAACCGTCTCCGCGGGCTTAACAGAGGCGGCTTTGTCACGTGTGAATGTAACCTTCTTCATTGGCAGCTGCTAGTGCTTGTTTTTTCTACTAGTGAAGTGAAAGCACAAGTGCTCCCTGGGTGATTTTGGTAATTAATGTTAACATATCTCTTGTTGGAATAAAGCTTCTACCTAGTATGTTTCAGATAAGTTCAACAATGGAGTGGCATGGACTAGAGGATGTGGAACCCCTTCAAGATGTTGAGGACAAAGGATTGGCTCAAGCACAAAGCTCAGGACTCTACATTTTATTTTAGTGATCCAAGATCACATTGAGTCCATAGGAAAGCCAATACTATTAAGAGGGGGTGAGGTGTTGCTCAATGGCTTGCTTTCTCAAAGTGCTTGGTGATATGCTCCAAAAGCCCTCAACTACTTTCTCACATCCATATATGTCCCAAACCAAAAGTCAAACTCGGCCCTGCCGAAACTTTCTATCTGGCGCCACTGAGTTTAGTTTACATAGCCACTGCCAGAAACCCTAATCAATTCGGTCTCACCGATGGGATCTCGGTCTCACCGAGATGGGCTTGCAAACTCTCTGTTGCCTATTGCAATAATTTCGGTCCCACCGAGACATGCAATCGGTCCCACCGAATTTGCTTGGCCAACTCTCTGTTTTGCTTATTACCCAAATCGGTCCCACCGAGTTTGTGTAATCGGTCAAACCGAGATAAGGCTTTACCCTAACCCTAGCACATCGGTCCCACCGAGTTGAACATGTCGGTCCCACCGAAAACCCTAACGGTCACATTTTGAACTAAATCGGTCTGACCGAGTTGTATGATTCGGTCCCACCGAGTTTGGTGATTTGTGTGTAACGGTTAGATTTTGTGTGGAGGCTATTTATACCCCTCCACCCACTCTTCATTCTTGGAGAGAGCCATCAGAACATGCCTACACTTCCAACATCCATTTTCTGAGAGAGAACCACCTACACTTGTGTTGAGGTCAAGATATTCCATTCCAACCACATAAATCTTGATCTCTAGCCTTCCCCAAGTTGCTTTCCACTCAAATCATCTTTCCACCAAATCCAAATCATGTGAGAGAGTCATCATCAACACACCATTTGTTGGGGAGACTATCATTTGAAGCACAAGAGCAAGGAGTTCATCATCAACACACCATTTGTTACCTCTTGGAGAGTGGTGTCTCCTAGATTGGTTAGGTGTCACTTGGGAGCCTCCGTCAAGATTGTGGAGTTGAACCAAGGAGTTTTCAAGGGCAAGGAGATCGCCTACTTCGTGAAGATCTACCTGAGTGAGGCAAGTCCTTCGTGGGTGACGGCCATGGTGGGATAGACAAGGTTGCTTCTTTGTGGACCCTTCGTGGGTGGAGCCCTCCGTGGACTCGCGCAACTGTTACCCTTCGTGGGTTGAAGTCTCCATCAATGTGGATGTACGATAGGACCACCTATCGGAACCACGCCAAAAATCTCCGTGTCTCCAATTGCGTTTGCACACTCCAATCCCATCCCTTTACATTCTTGCAACTTGCATGCTTTACTTTCCGCTGCTCATATACTCTTGTCATGCTTGCCTGATATGTATTGTGAATGTTTAAACTTGCGCCAAAACTCTACTTAAACCTAAAGAAATTAAACACTGGAACTTTTCTTGATTAGAGTCTATTCACCCCCCTCTAGACTTCACTTCTTGATCCTACATGAAGGATGTTCAAGAAACGGATAGGCCTCCCGTATCTCGTTCTTTGGGGCACTCAATAAAAAATAGATAGATCAACATTTCATGCAACATCAGTACCTCTTGATGGCTTCACTCACAATACTTACGAGTTAAATCATTTGGAATGAGCAGAGTCTTTTGCCTATTTTAGCGAACATCAGAAGCAGGACCAAAATTTTCACGCTGGGAAAGATAGAGTGGTTATATCTATTGGTGCGGCTGTTATTTTGTGGTCGATTTGGAAAGAAAGAAATAAATCTTGCTTTCAAAGTTCTTTGCCTAAAGATCCTACTGACATAATCTTTTCCTTATGTCCTTTGTTGGATTCGTGGGATGTGCTACAGAAAAGAGAAGTGCAAAAAATTCTTAAGGAAGTGACCAATAGGTTGGCCTGGGTAGGAGGGACGTCTTCAAACATGCTCACGGCTAGGGCCCTGCTGTATGGAGGCTCGGTTGATTTTTCCTTTTGTTGTTGGGGAACACAGTAATTTCAAAAATTTCCTACGCACACGCAAGATCATGGTGATGCATAGCAAAGAGAGGGGAGAGTGTTGTCCACGTACCCTCGTAGACTGTAAGCGGAAGCGTCATGAGAACGCGGTTGATGTAGTCGTACGTCTTCGCGGTCCGACCGATCCAAGTACCGAACGTACGGCACCTCTGAGTTCAGCACACGTTCAGCTCGGTGACGTCCCACGAACTCTGATCCAGCAGAGCTTCGAGGAAGAGTTCCGTTAGCACGGCGGCGTAATGACGGTGATGATAGTGCTACCGATGGAGGGCTTCGCCTAAGCACCGCTATGATATGACCGTGGTGGATTATGGTGGAGGGGGCACCGCACACGGCTAAAAGATCAACTGATCAACTTGTGTGTCTATGGGGTGCCCCCTGGCCACATATATAAAGGATGGAGGGAGGAGGAGGCCGGCCCTCATAGGACGCACCCAATGTGTGGAGTCCTACTAGGACTCCCTCATTCCACCTCCCACATGGAATAGGAAAAAGGGAAGGGGGGAGGAGAAGGAAGGAAGGGGGCGCCCCCTTTCCCTAGTCCAATTCGGACCAGTCCATGGGGAAGGGGCGCGGCCACCCTTGAGGCCTTTCTCTCTTTTCCCGTATGGCCCATAAAGGCCCAATACGAATTCCCGTAACTCTCCGGTACTCCACAAAATACCTGAATCACTCGGAACCTTTCCGATGTCTGAATATAGCCTTCCAATATATCTATCTTTACGTCTCAACCATTTCGAGACTCCTCGTCATGTCCCCGATCTCATCCAGGACTCCGAACAAACTTCGGTCATCAAATCACATAACTCATAATACAAATCGTCACAGAACGTTAAGCGTGCGGACCCTACGGGTTTGAGAACTATGTAGACATGACCGAGACTCATCTCCAGTCAATAACCAATAGCGGAACTTGGATGCTCACATTGGTTCTGACATGTTCTATGAAGATCTTTATCGGTCAAACCGCATAACAACATACGTTGTTCCCTTTGTCATCGGTATGTTACTTGCCCGAGATTCGATCGTCGGTATCCTCATACCTAGTTCAATCTCGTTACCGGCAAGTCTCTTTACTCATTCCGTAATGCATCATCCCGCAACTAACTCATTAGGCACAATGCTTGCAAGTCTTATAGTGATGTGCATTACCAAGAGGGACCAGAGATACCTCTCTGATACGCGGAGTGACAAATCCTAATCTTTATATATGCCAACTCAACAAACACCATCGGAGACACCTGTAGAGCATCTTTATAATCACCCAGTTACATTGTGACGTTTGATAGCACACAAGGTGTTCCTCCAGTATTCGGGAGTTGCATAATCTCATAGTCCGAGGAACATGTATAAGTCATGAAGAAAGCAGTAGAAATGAAACTGTAACAATCATCGTGCTAAGCTAACGGATGGGTCAAGTCAATCACATCATTATCTAATGATGTCATCCTACTTATCAAATGACAACTCTTTGTCCATGGCTAGGAAACTTAACCATCTTTGATTAACGAGCTAGTCAAGTAGAGGCATACTAGTGACACTCTGTTTGTCTATGTATTCACACATGTACTAAGTTTCTGGTTAATACAATTCTAGCATGAATAATAAACATTTATCATGATATAAGGAAATATAAATAACAACTTTATTATTGCCTCTAGGGCATATTTCCTTCAGTCTCCCACTTGCACTAGAGTCAATAATCTAGTTCACATTGTCATGTGATTTAACACCAATAGTTCATATCTTTATGTGATTAGTTGACATCTCCATGTGACTAACACCCAAAGGGTTTACTAGAGTCGATAATCTAGTTCACATCGCTATGTGATTAACACCCAAAGAGTGATCATGTTTTGCTTGTGAGAGAAATTTAGTCAATGGGTCTGCCACATTCAGAGCCGTATGTATTTTGCAAATTTTCTATGTCTACAATACTCTGCACGGAGCTACTCTAGCTAATTGCTCCAACTTTCAATATGTATCTAGATCAAGACTTAGAGTCATCTAGATCGGTGTCAAAAGCTTGCATCGACGTAACTCTTTACGACGAACTCTTTGTCACCTCCATAATCGAGAAACATTTCCTTATTCCACTAAGTATATTTTTGACCGCGGTCCAGTGATCCACTCCTAGATCACTATTGTACCCTCTTCCAAACTTATGGTGAGGTACACAATAGGTCTGGTACACATCATAGCATATTTTATAGAACCTATGACTGAGGCATAGGGAATGACATTTCATTCTCTTTCTATTTTCTACCGTGGTTGGGTTTTGAGTCTTTACTCAACTTCACACCTTGCAACACAGGCAAGAACTCCTTCTTTGACTGTTCTATTTTGAACTAGTTCAAAATCTTGTCAAGGTATGTACTCATTGAAAATATATCAAGCGTCTTGATCTATCTCTATAGATCTTGATGCTCAATATGTAAGTAGCTACACCGAGGTCTTTCTTTGAAAAACTCCTTTCAAACACTTCTTTATGCTTTCTAGAAAATTCTACATTATTTCCGATCAACAATATGTCATTCACATATACTTATCAGAAATGTTGTAGTGCTCCCACTCACTCTCTTGTAAATACATACTTCACCGCAAGTCTATATAAAACCATATGCTTTGATCACTTTATGAAAGCATATATTCCAACTCCGAGATGCTTGCACCAGTCCATAAATGGATCACTGGAGCTTGCTCACTTTGTTAGCACCTTTAGGATTGAAAAAACCTTCTGGTTGCATCATATACAACTCTTCTTTAAGAAATCCATTAAGGAATGCAGTTTTGACATCCATTTGTCAGATTTCATAAAATGCGGCAACTGCTAACATGATTCGGACAGACTTTTAAGCATCGATACGAGTGAGAAAATCTCATCGTAGTCAACACCATGATCTTGTCGAAAACATTTTGTGACAATTCAAGATTTGTAGATAGTAACACTACTATCAGCATCCATCGTCCTCTTGAAGATCCATTTATTCTCAATGACTCACCGATCACCGGGTAAGTCAATCAAAGTCCATACTTTGTTCTCATACATGGATCCCATCTCAGATTTCATGGCCTCAAGTCATTTTGCGGAATCTGGGCTCAGCATTGCTTCCTCATAGTTCATAGATTCGTCATGGTTTAGTAACATGACTTCCAGAACAGGATTACCGTACCACTCTAGTGCGGACCGTACTCTGGTTGACCTACGAGGTTCGGTAGTAACTTGATCTGAAGTTCCATGATCATCATCATTAGCTTCCTCACTAATTGGTGTAGGAATCACTGGAACTAATTTCTATGATGAACTACTTTCCAATTCGGGAGAAGGTACAATTACCTCATCAAGTTCTACATTCCTCCCACTCACTTCTTTCGAGAGAAACTTCTTCTCTTGAAAGGATTCATTCTTAGCAATGAATATCTTGCCTTCGGATCTGTGATAGAAGGTGTACCCAACAGTTTCCTTTGGGTATCCTATGAAGACGCATTTCTCTGATTTGGGTACGAGCTTGTCAGGTTGAAACTTTTTCACATAAGCATCATAGCCCCAAACTTTATGAAACGACAGCTTAGTTTCTTGCTAAACCACAGTTCATATGGTGTCGTCTCAACGGATTTAGATGGTGCCCTATTTAACGTGAATGCAGCTGTCTCTAATGCATAACCCCAAAACGATAGTGATAAATCGGTAAGAGACATCATAGATCGCACCATATCTAATAAAGTACGGTTATGACGTTTGAACACACCATTACACTATGGTGTTCCAGGTAGCCTGAGTTGCGAAACTATTCCGCATTGTTTCAAATGAAGACCAAACTCGTAACTCAAATATTCTCCTCCACGATCAGATCACAGAAACTTTATTTTCTTGTTCCGATGATTTTCTACTTCACTCTGAAATTCTTTGAACTTTTCAAATTTTCAGACTTATGTTTCATCAAGTAGATATACCCATAGCTACTCAAATCATCTGTGAAGGTCAGAAAATAACGATACCCGTCGCGAGCCTCAACACTCATCGGATTGCATACATCAGTATGTATTATTTCCGATAAGTCAGTTGCTTGCTCCATTGTTCCGGAGAATAGAGTTTTAGTCATCTTGCCCATGAGGCATGGTTCGCAAGCATCAAATGATTCATAATCAAGTGATTCCAAAAGCACATCAGCATAGAGTTTCTTCATCCGCTTTACACCAATATGACCTAAACGGCAGTGCCACATATAAGTTGCACTATCATTATTAACTTCACATCTTTTGGCTTCAATATTATGAATATGTGTATCACTACGATCGAGATTCAATCAACCATTCACCTTAGGTGTATGACCTCGGAAGGTTTTATTCATGTAAACAAAATAACAAGTATTCTTTGTCTTAAATGAATAACCATATTGCAATAAACATGATCCAATCATATTATGCTCAACGCAAACACCAAATAACATTTATTTTAGGTTCAACACTAATCCCGAAGGTATAGGGAATGTGCGATGGTGATCTTATCAACCTTGGAATCACTTCCAACTCACATCATCACTTCGCCCTTAACTAGTCTCTGTTTATTTTGCAACTCCTATTTCGAGTTACTACTCTTAGCAACTGAACCAGTATCAAATACTGAGGGGTTGCTATAAACACTAGTAAAGTACACATCAATAACATGTATATCAAATATACCTTTGTTCACTTTGCCATCCTTCTTATCCGCCAAGTATCTAGGGCAGTTCCACTTCCAGTGACCATTTCCTTTGTAGTAGAAGCACTCAATTTCAGGCTTGGGTCTAGCTTTGGGCTTCTTCATGGGAGTGGCAACTTGCTTGCCATTCTTCTTGAAGTTATCTCCAGTAACTTGGCGATAGTGACTAGAGAACTATGTCAATCACTATCTTATCTGGAAGATTAACTCCCACTTGATTCAAGCGATTGTAGTACTCAGACATTCTGAGCACATGCTCACTGGTTGAGCTATCCTCCTCCATCTTGTAGGCAAAACACTTGTCAGAGGTCTCATACCTCTCGACTCGGGCATGAGTCTGAAATACAAATTTATGCTCTTGGAACATCTTATATGCTCTGTGGCGTTCAAAACTATCAAGTAGTCATCATACCGAGCTTTGCCAAACATTCATAACGTCTGCATCTGCTCCTGCAATAGGTCCGTCACCTAGAGGTGCATCAAGGGCATAATTCTTCTGTGCAGCAATGAGGATAATCCTCAGATCACGGACCCAGTCCGCGTCATTGCTACTATCATCTTTCAACATAGTTTTTCTCTATGAACATATCAAAAATAAACGGGGAGCTACATCGCGAGCTATTGATCTACAACATAGTTATGCAAATACTATCAGTACTAAGTTCATGATAAATTAAAGTTCAATTAATCATATTACTTAAGAACTCCCACTTAGATAGACATCCCTCTAGTCATCTAAATGATCACGTGATCCAAATCAACTAAACCATGTCCGATCATCACGTGAGATGGAGTAGTTTTCAATGGTGAACAACACTATGTTGATCATATCTACTATATGATTCATGCTCGACCTTTCGGTCTCTAGTGCTCCGAGGCCATATATGCATATGCTAGGCTCGTAAAGTTTAACCCGAGTATTCCGCGTGTGCAAAACTGGCTTGCACCCGTTGTATGTGAACGTAGAGCTTATCACACCCGATCATCACGTGGTGTCTCGGTATGACGAACTGTTGCAACGGTGCATACTCAGGGAGAACACTTATACCTTGAAATTTAATGAGAGATCATCTTATAGTGCTACCGTCTATCTAAGCAAAATAAGATGCATAAAGGATAAACATCACATGCAATCAATATAAGTGATATGATAAGGCCATCATCATGTTGTGCCTGTGATCTCCATCTCCAAAGCACCGTCATGATCACCATCGTCACCGGCTTGACACCTCGATCTCCATCAAAGCATTGTTGTCGTCACGCCAACTATTGCCTCCACGACTATCGCTACCGCTTAGTGATAAAGTAAAGCAATTACATGGCGATTGCATTTCATACAATAAAGCGACAACCATATGGCTCCTGCCAGTTGCCGATAACTGTGTTACAAAACATGATCATCTCATACAATAAAATTTAGCATCATGTCTTGACCATATCACATCACAACATGCCCTGCAAAACAAGCTAGACGTCCTCTACTTTGTTGTTGCAAGTTTTACGTGGCTGCTATGGGCTGAGCAAGAACCGTTCTTACCTACGCATCAAAAACCACAACGCGGTATAGTGATTGCTTTTTGATCTTCAGAAAGAACCCTGTTCATTGAATCCGATTCAACTAAAGCTGGAGAAACAAACACCCACTAGCCACCTGTGTGCGAAGCACGTCGGTAGAACCAGTCTCGCGTAAGCGTACGCATAATGTCAGTCAGGGCCGCTTCATCCAACAATGCCGCTGAATCAAGAATCAACTAGTGACGGCAAGTGTCGGTGTCAAAACCGGCAGATCTCGGGTAGTGGGTCCCGAACTATGCGTCTAGGCCGGATGGTAACAGGAGGCAGGGAACAGGATGTTTTACCCAGGTTCGGGCCCTCTTGATGGAGGTAAAACCCTACGTCCTGCTTGATTAATATTGATGATATGGGTAGTACAAGAGTAGATCTACCACGAGATCAAGGAGGCTAAAGCCTAGAAGCTAGCCTATGGTATGATTGTTGCATATGGAGTTGATTGCCCACGGACTACAACCCTCCGGTTTATATAGACACCGGATAGGGTTAGGGTTACACAAAGCCAGTTACAATGGTAGGAGATCTTGAATATCTGCATCGCCAAGCTTGCCTTCCACGCCAAGGAAAGTCCCATCCGGACACGGGACGAAGTCTTCAATCTTGTATCTTCATAGTCCAGGAGTCCGGCTGAAGGTATAGTCCGGCTACCCGAACACCCCCTAATCCAGGACTCCCTCAGCAAGCAATATGTATATACCCACGCCTACAACTCCTTTGTGTTCTACTCGTGCATATAACATCTACGCATAAACCTGGCTCGGATGCCACTGTTGGGGAACGCAGTAAGTTCGAAAATTTCCTACGCACACACAAGATCATGGTGATGCATAGCAATGAGAGGGGAGAGTGTTGTCCACGTACCCTCGTAGACCGTAAATGGAAGTGTTATGAGAACGCGGTTGATGTAGTCGTACTTCTTCACGATCCGACCGATCCAAGTACCGAACGTACGGCACCTCCGAGTTCAGCACACGTTCAGCTCGGTGACGTCCCATGAACTCCGATCCAGCAGAGCTTCGAGGGAGAGTTCCGTCAGCACGACGGCGTGATGACGGTGATGGTGATGCTACCGACGCAGAGCTTCGCCTAACCACCGCTACGATATGACCGAGGTGGATTATGGTGGAGGGGGGCACCGCACACGGCTAAAAGATCAACTGATCAACTGTTGTGTCTATGGGGTGCCCCTGGCCACATATATAAAGGATGGAGGGAGGAGGAGGCCGGCCCTCATAGGACGCACCCAATGTGTGGAGTCCTACTAGGACTCCCTCATTCCACCTCCCACATGGAATAGGAAAAAGGGAAGGGGGGAGGAGAAGGAAGGAAGGGGGCGCCCCCTTTCCCTAGTCCAATTCGGACCAGTCCATGGGGAAGGGGCGCGGCCACCCTTGAGGCCTTTCTCTCTTTTCCCGTATGGCCCATAAAGGCCCAATACGAATTCCCGTAAGTCTCCGGTACTCCGCAAAATACCCGAATCACTCGAAACCTTTCCGATGTCCGAATATAGCCTTCCAATATATCAATCTTTACATCTCGACCATTTCGAGACTCCTCGTCATGTCCCCGATCTCATCCGGGACTCCAAACAAACTTCGGTCATCAAATCACATAACTCATAATACAAATCGTCACAGAACGTTCAGTGTGCGGACCCTACGGGTTTGAGAACTATGTAGACATGACCGAGACTCATCTCCAGTCAATAACCAATAGCGGAACCTGAATGCTCATATTGGTTCCTACATATTCTACGAAGATCTTTATCGGTCAAACCGCATAACAACATATGTTGTTCCCTTTGTCATCGGTATGTTACTTGCCCGAGATTCGATCGTCGGTATCCTCATACCTAGTTCAATCTCGTTACCGGCAAGTCTCTTTACTCGTTCCGTAATGCATCATCCCGCAACTAACTCATTAGTCACAATGCTTGCAAGGCTTATAGTGATGTGCATTACCGAGAGGGCCCAGAGATACCTCTCCGATACACAAAGTGACAAATCATAATCTTGATCTATGCCAACTCAACAAACACCATCAAAGACACCTGTAGAGCATCTTTATAATCACCCAGTTACGTTGTGATGTTTGATAGCACACAAGGTGTTCCTCCGGTATTCGGGAGTTGCATAATCTCATAGTCTGAGGAACATGTATAAGTCATGAAGAAAGCAGTAGCAATGAAACTGTAACGATCATCGTGCTAAGCTAACGGATGGGTCAAGTCAATCACATCATTCTCTAATGATGTGATCCCGCTTATCAAATGACAACTCTTTGTCCATGGTTAGGAAACTTAACCATCTTTGATTAACGAGCTAGTCAAGTAGAGACATACTAGTGACACTCTGTTTGTCTATGTATTCACACATGTACTAACTTTCCGGTTAATACAATTCTAGCATGAATAATAAACATTTATCATGATATAAGGAAATATAAATAACAACTTTATTATTGCCTCTAGGGCATATTTCCTTTATTTGTGTCCTGCGATAAGTTGGCAAGTGATGAATGTAGAAAAGCTGAGATGATCCTCACCATTTGGGGGTGGTGTAGCATTTGCAATGTTTCTCCTTTTCTCTTGCTATAACACCCTGCAGGTGCGGAGTTTAGTATCTCAGGTTGTAGAAGTTTATTTCCCTGGTGCAAATAATATGTTAGGCATCATATGCAGCGGTTGAGCTTTGGGCTCGTTCTTTTGATGTAGCGTCCTGTAGGTGCAGTTTGAAGTGCCTCAGGATGTAGGAGTTTTTTTTCCTGATGTATATGTTAGGCATCGATGATAAGTTTGTATGGGACTTGATCTGTATCTTGTGACTTTGTCCTCATTTTCGTAATAAAAATGGGGCCGTGTGGCCCCTCTGATTGAAATTATTATCTTCACAAATTGCAGATGCCACCCACCTCAACTCCGACTACAACCTCGCCATGCCAGGAGTAACGGCATTGCAGTCACACATACAAACAACGGCGGAGACACGCCCCAAGCAGCCCGGGCCGCGGCCTGGGGCGTGAGGCCCAAGTCCTTCCTTGATGGTAACATTTACTGTTGACACACGATGCTAAAGTAAACGAAGGAAGGCTGCTCGGGGCGGCCTGGGCCTTGGCCATTTCCTGCTGCCGCCACTGCATACAAACACTCAAAAGTCTTTTCCTTTGTCTAAAAAAAACTCAAAAGTCGTTTCCTTGACCGGGAACTGGTTAATTAGCAATGTACATGTGCATGGCAACGCAGCGAGTGATCTTCTGCAATACAGGTGGGCTTCTCCATTAGAAGAGGGTCAACATTTGATCGTCTTTGCTGCTCCGGTGGCAGGACTTGAGCTCTATATTTCCCTCCTGAAGAGGTCCACATGCTGGTTGAGGCGCTCCTTTCCTCCTTGCTGCGTGCCATAGTAATGCTTCATGAACAGTGCATGCATCCTTTGAATAGCACAGTGTGCAACTCTGCATGGGCATTCATACATGCAGGGGCCAGTAGGCAAAGTGAACTGCCATCAGATCAGCATGGGAATCTCTGAAGCAAAATTCCTCGGCTCTTATTAAGCCGGAGCCAAAACTAATCGCCGAGGCCTCACACTCTGAAGTGACTCGTGCTGCTAGAGAGATGGGCCTTCGGAGCAAGATCTAGCGGCATAAGATGTCCGGCCCCTTCTCTGTCCCTTTGTTTCTAATCTTGCCGGGAACTTCAAGACGCTAGGCTACAAGACGAGAAGGTGGAAGAAAGCAAACATGAAAGAGAAAAAACATCAAGGAAAGCAAAAGAGGACAATGCATCATGCATGGCGCACGGCAACAGGTAGCACAACGGGAAGCAAGCAAAGCAAGCAGGCCATTTTCAGGGTTGCGCGCAGGGGTAGAAATCACATATCTGACCTCAGGCAGAAATCAAATCACAAACTGACCTGGTCACGAAAAAATTTCACTCTGCTGACCCTTTGGTGTGGCGCCCGACAGCCGGGCGCCGCACCCTACTGTGCAGCGTCCTTCCCTTAGACGTCGCACATCCTGCCAGCGTGGCAGCCCTGGTCCAGTTGCGGCCCCACACGCACCTGTGCAGCGCCTAAGAGCTAGGCGCCACACACCTGTAATGTGCAGCGCCTAGCTCTTGGGCGCTGCACAGTCTGTGTTTCACTTGGGCTGGCCCCACCCTCTCTCCCCTCCCACCCCCACCCCACACACCCCCACCCGACCCAAACCTTAGACTTGCGGCCCTCCTCTCTTCCCCTCTCCCCCCTCTCAAATCCTTCTCAAATCTTGCAAATCCGGAGTATTTGACCGTGGATTTTGAAGCCAACCCCTCCCTTAAGGTAATCTCCTCCGATCCCCTCGTTTTCATCCATAGGAATTGTCACATTTGCTCAAATCTTGCTAGTTTGGGGAAACCCTAGATTTTGATAGGATTTGGAAATTAATGTTGAATGATGTTATATTTCTTTGCTAATTTGGGTTGTTTAGGCTTCCATAGTATGCTAGGGTTAGGGTTATGTGTGTTTGATGTTGGTGTTAGGGTTATGTTGGTGTTAGGGTTGTGGTTATTGTTATGTGGGGGTTAGGGTTATTAATTCATATATATGTTAGGCATATGTGTGCAAATATTTTTCTTAAGTATTTACTTGATATATGTGTGTTTTTGATTATTGTAGGGATGGGGAGAACATGTGTTTATGTTCATCATGTGGATAAAGAGGCCTTTTTGAAAGGCAATGTTGAGACGGGCCTGGATGAGCTTGACATGGTGTTTGAGAGTAGTCCTAGCTATGCGGAGCTTTTGAAACAAGTAAGGAAAGATTTGAATTGGATGGACCCAAGTGACGTTGTTGAGTTCGAGGGAAGGCATAATGTTGGTTTAGGAATGCACATCCGTTGGAAGACAATGCGTGTGAACTCCGAGCAACGTTGGGTTGCATACAAGGAGACGGTTGCCGAATCTCTAGACAAGGCTCTTGAGTTATTTGCCTCCAAGAAGGTTGAGTCTACTTTGAATTTAGACTTGAACCGGAACCCCTCCCCGTTGGTTGCTAGCACTCCCCCACCCATGAACCAAGATCAAATGAGTGAACCTCAATTCACGCAAGAAGATTGGCCAACATTGAGCCCGACTCCAAACAACCAAAATGAAGGTTTTGAAGAGGAGAATGATGAGTACGAGGAGGATGACAACGAAGTTGACCTCCATGACAACAATGTGGGTGATCTCGACCAATATCATGTGCAAGATACAATGGACCAATCCATCCCTTTTTCCCGTGCATATGCATCGGACTCGGATGACGATGGTCCTGATGAAGAAGTTGATGAGGAGGGGTTCACACCGAAGGAGGCCGAAGCATTTAAGAAGGTATTCGGGCGGGATCACAAGACACCATTGTTCAAGGATCTTAGTCTCGCGGATGAAGCCGTTGTGGATGGTGGAAAATGCATATCTCTTGGAGCTAGGCCAAGTTCTCACCGTGATTTGGAAGACGGCAAGAACGGGATATATCCCGGTTGTGAGTTTCAATCCTTCTTGGAATTGAAGATGTGGCTCGACAACTACTCGGTTACACATTATCGTCCGCATAAAGTGGCCAACTCGGACGTGAATGTGCGTTACACGGTCAAATGTGAAGTGCCAACATGTCCATGGATTGTGCGTGCAAGGCCATGGAAAGGAGGTCCCACTTGGCGCATAGTGAGTTGTCTACCAACTCACATGTGCCGGCACAAGAATGCGGATGGCAAGTTTGTGTACCAACAACACAGACAACTCACGTCCGAGTTCATTGCTTACAGGATGTCCAACCAAATATCCACACTTCCAACAATGAGCATCAAGAGTGTCATTGACCTTGTGAAAGCCATCTTTCATTACAAGGTGAAGTACGGCAAGGCATGGAAGGCGAAGCAAGCCGCATTCAAGATGTTGTATGGCAATTGGGAGGAAGCATACAACCGACTCCCTAGGTTGTTGTTAGCTATGGCCGCCACAAACCCAGGCATGGTTCACGTGGTTGAGCCTCATGGGCACCAAACATTGATTCATAACGGGAGGACCGTCCGAGTATTTGGCCGTGCATTTTGGGCCTTTGAGAAACGCGTGAGGGCTTTTGAGCATTGTCGGCCCGTCATCGCCATTGATGGCACGTTCTTGACCGGACAATACAAGGGCAATTTATTGGTTGCAATAGCAAGTGATGCCAATAACCGGGTGTTG
This sequence comes from Triticum dicoccoides, assembly GCF_002162155.2. Lineage (NCBI taxonomy): Eukaryota > Viridiplantae > Streptophyta > Magnoliopsida > Poales > Poaceae > Triticum > Triticum dicoccoides. Next base: position 604,072,125 of record NC_041388.1, read on the forward strand.
CCTTTGGCTTTCGCTTTGGTTGAGGTGGAGAACAATGATAACTGGGAGTGGTTCTTGCGTCAACTGAGAACAAGGGTATTACCTGCTGAAAGGGAAATTTGTGTCATATCGGATCGCCATCCTGGAATTCTAAATGCGGTGGTGGTTGACATTCCCGGACATACAAAGTTGCATCATCGATGGTGCATGAGGCACTTTTGTGCAAACTTTTATAGGGCATGTGGTATCAAGGAGTTGGCCGATGATCTTCAGGATTGTTGTCTCGCTTTCACCAACAAGTGGTTTTCCACATTGTTCAATGCATTGCTCAGACACAAGAAACTTGACCCCGGCGGTCAGGAGTTTCTGAATAAGAACATTGCCGAAAGGAATATGTGGGCACGTGCTTTCGATGAAGATGGCCGGAGGTACGGTCAAATGACAAGCAATATGGCAGAATGCTTCAATAAGGTGCTCAAGGGTGTACGTACATTACCCGTGACGGCAATAGTTCAATACACATTTGACAAGTTGAATGAATACTTTTTAAAGCACTCAATGGAGACTGATAAGCAGATTGCTGGTGAGAACAAGGATAAGCACAAGTACAATTTCCCACCAAAGGTTGAAGAATGGTTGGAATTTCAATCACGAAAGGCAGACTCCGAAGAAGCTGTACTATATGACGACAACGAGTGGAAGTATGAGGTGAAAGAGCCCGGAGGAACCACAAACGATGGCCGCCGACACGGAGGCCGGGCTTTCAAGGTCTCCCTAACACGGTGTGATTGCAGCTGCATGAGGCCGTCTTTGCTTCATCTCCCATGCTCGCACTTGTTAAATGCATCCTGGGTTAGGAATGTGGACGTCAATCACCCTCTTACCGTGAGGGAGTCCGAGTTCTCAATCATGACGGTAAAGAATACATGGACTCCACGGTTCCAGCCATACTTGGACCAATCACAATGGCCGGAGTATCATGGAGTTCAACTATGGCCGGACCCGGAATTGAAGATCGTTAGACGGGGAAGACGTAAGACAAAGCGTCTTAGAGGTGACATGGACGGATGGGGCCGTGGTGGTGGTGGAGAATACGGCACCGGCTGCAGTAATGGGGGACACAACACAAGAACTTGTCCCAAACCAAGAAAGAGATCAAAGAAAAATGGTGCAAGCACAAGCCAAACAAATGATAGCCAACCAAGTGAACCCAGGGGTAGCCAACCAAGTCAAACAAGTGGTGGAGTGCCAAACCACTCAAATCAAACAAGCCAACGAGGAACTAGGCAACAAAGAGGGAGTCATCTTGGTCTTAGAAGAGGCCGTGGTGGTGGTCTTGGCCGTGGTGATGGTCTTGGCCGTGGTGGTGGTAGAGGCCGTGGTGATGGTCTTGGCCGTGGTGAAGGTCTCCACGTGGGGCGCCGTAATTCGTCATGTTCATCTGCATACCAAGGATCAAACCTGACGCTCTTCGGGCGTCCAACAGGCAGACGCTCCCAGCTCCATACAGAAAGTAGAAGCAGATTACCACCAATGCCTGCACTAGGTGTGATCCTGCAACATGCATCATCCAGCTACATATGAAAGAAAAACAATGTTAACTTGACAGCAAGCTTGCATTGCTAATGAATAAATGAGTTGATCACAAAACAGACCAACTACCTGTCGGTACAAGTAGGCAAGAGTCGCTGAACCCCAGCTCCATTTGCTATCGAAGACGGTCAACGCCTTCAGCCACATCCATGGAGCGTTCTTGCCAGTGGAGTCAGGAAACAAAGTCCTCGACACAATGTACCACATATACACACGAGCATGTGTCTGGATCACATCATCAGTTGCATCTGGAGGGCACGTCGCAAAGTTATTTTGAATCCACGTGAAAGCAGCTCCGGCTGCCTTCCTTTCCCTCTTCTTCTTCTCTTCTCCCTCCTCTACATCATCCTCAGCCTCGGTAGGAGCCATACCGATAAGAGCAATCATCTGCTCGCGCCACCCATCAGAATCGGTGCTCATACATAGAGGCCTCCCGTCGATAGCAAGACCGGTGATCAACAAGACATCCTCGAGCGTCACAGTCATCTCCCCGGTCCGAAGATGGAAACTGTGGGTCTCTGGCCTCCACCGATCAACAAGAGCGGCCACCAGTGGAGCGTTCAGATTCGGCGTGGACCGGCTGACCAACAGAATCCACGGGAGTAGTCCTGCCTGCTTGATGTACGGTGTGTACCGCTCATCGTAAGGCATGGCAGGACCAGAGACCCCGTGATACCGAATCTTCAGAGGTTCAAGCTTCTGCAAAAAACAAGTAATGACAAATCTTAGGGCATGTAAATTTCAACTAAAGGCAAATTTGCAAAATATTTAGATTACTCATTATTACCTTATCCTTCTCGCGCATCATGTAGGCCCGGTGTTGCACGTCGTAGACATCGTCCAGAAGCCAAACCATCCTTACAATTTCAAACAATAAACATATAAAAGTTCATCTTCATCTCAAATATCGGTATACACTAAACATATAACATGTGTTCAACTACAAGAATCTCAACATCTCCTTCTCACACAATGAATATGTCATATGTGTTCAAATAAACTAAACATCTAATATTTCAAATAAACTCAACATCTAATATTTGAAATAAACTGAACATCTAATATATATCTAAACAAACTTCTCATATATGTCTACAAAAATCAACATCTCATAGTTATCTATAAAAATAGGCATCTCATATATATCTAAAAAAACTAAACAATCTAGGGTTTCAACAACAAGAATCATATATTGTGAACTAATAAATAACACTACGGTACTACCAATATGAATACACATCCTAAATCGAGCAAACCAAACAAATCAAGGGTTCCATCAAATCATGGACAAATCTCTAGAATGGCAACAAATTTACGGAGCAAAAGAAAGAGAAGGGAAGAGTTTACCTAGTAGGATGGATTAGGGATCGAATCCACGGATCAAATCTTCAGATCTGAGAGGGATGTGGGGGGATTAGATGGGGGCGCCGCCGCCGCCGCTGCTCTCTGTCCAGAGAGCGGAGAGACGAAGAACTGCCTGGTCGGGCTGGGGCGGCCGCGCTTAAGTCACTGTGCAGCGGCCAAGGGCTAGGCGCTGCACGTCAAAATGTGGCGCCTAGCTCTTAGGCGCTGCACAGGTGCGTGTGGGGCCGCAACTGGACCAGGGCTGCCGCGCTGGCAGGATGTGCGACGCCTAAGGGAGAGGCGCTGCACAGTAGGGTGCGGCGCCCAGCTGTTGGGCGCCACACCGAAGGATCAGCAGAGTGAAATTTTTTCGTGAACAGGTCAGTTTGTGATTTGATTTCTGCCTCAGGTCAAATCTGTGATTTCTACCGCGCGCAGGAGGCATCCCTGGCACGAGAGAAGGGCCCTTGCGCCCAGGGCCTCCAGCAACTTTCGCACTAACCCAAGGCTGCATGCACTCTGGCCGTCTGGCGCTGCATGCCAATATGCCATTGCCGTCCATGGCGACTACCCGAGCTTTAATCGGCCATTGCCGATGGCAGGCAGGACCCGGGTGGGGAATGTGGAGGCATGCATGCACCGTGCGTGGACGGTCGTGGGCGTGTCGCGACTTTGCTGGGTAGGCGCCATTATCCGCCGCGTGTGACCCACCGCGCGTCGTGACGCGACACACGCCCATGCCGGTTTGCAGCTCCGCCTCCGCCTCCGCCGGCCATGGCATTGCATGGCATGGCGCGAGGAGGCCGGTCTGGCCGTGCTTGCCGGAGTTAGGGCTCGTAGGCACGTCCCTTCTCGTGTAAAACCTCCATCAATTCGCCAGCTCTGACCACGTTCTTCCTCGGGTACCATTTCAGGCGAGCCACTCCGGTGTCGGCGTGGATACCTCGGTGGCACCGGGCTAGAAGCAAACACGTAGTACCACCACTGCACCATCCGTACCTGCATGCATCTTTGTTAATTAGGAACAACAAACATCCTTTGACGTGATTTGACTAAAGGTTAGAGGATGCTTCTACCGATTGCTGAAACACAGGGTGATTGGTCTGGTGAACGCATGGCAAACCAGCGCCACCACCCGCTGGACCCTCTAGTGCGTGTTGCTGTGTGTGTTTACACTAGTTGATCGATCAGGCACAGCCGGTACGCGTACGTACGTACGTAAAGCATCGCACACATCCACGGCCTCTTGCAGCCGGTGCAGTTTTTCTGGCGGATTCCTGCGCACACAAGCCGCAAAATGGCAGCACCAGTATCTTGTCTCGGCATGCACTCGTATGCATGCACTGTATCTCCCCAACCCCAACAGAGCTCAGCAGGCAACGGCCCTGTTTGGATACTCTAACACAGTTAGAGTTAGAGTTATTTTCTAACCCACTCTAACCCAAATAAGCACCTCTCCATCGGGATAGTTGGGTTAGATAGAACTAATCCACTCTAACCCTCTCTGTTTGGATACTTTTGGGTTATTTGAGCCTCCAACTAACCCAAACTAGCTCTAACCCCATGATCCAAACAAGGCCAACGTCGCGCCGGCGACTCCGTGCATGGCCTGATGGCCGGCAAATAGCAACATGGCATCGTCCGCGGCTCCTCGTCGCTACCAAACATACGTGCAAAGACAAAGCGGCTGCGGCGCCCAGCCCTGCGCGCATGCATGGACCGCGCACGTACGTACGGCGCCATGGCCACCATGGACCAGAGATCAGCTGCAAAAAGGAGCCTGGAAAACCATGACGGCAAAGACGATGCAATTCGCATCCTGATCAAGGGCAGGCTAATTGGACCATCCACATGTACGCGCATAGTGAGTGTCTCTGGTTGATTCCTAGCACTAAGACTGTTGATGGAGGCAGAGGAGATGGTGACCCCTCGGTGTTTAAGACGTGTAAATGAGGGCACTATGGAGACCATTGGGGTGGCTTGGCAGGCAAGGACGACTCGAGGGGCAGAAGGGAGGTAAGTTGCTTTTAATGAAACCAACGCTTTAATGGTGCGCATGCACTGTACCGCGTAGCTGTGGATCATGCATGCAGGTGGGCCTAAGGGTTTGGACTTTAGAGAAAGGGAGAGAATGAGTGTGAGATCAGATCATTCTCTCTTTCTCTTTGAGTTTCATCACATCACTTTTGTGCGTGCAGGTGATATGGCTAGATAAAAATAATCTGAGAATATGGGAACTAATGTGTGATCTTTTACTAGCAAGAAGTAGCTACATATGCTACCATTTGTACCGTTGTGGTATTGCCAGGCTTAAGAGACTGTTGGAAAGCAAAACGCAACACAAGAAGAAGGATCTGCGTCGTTCAAACTTGTGTTGCTTGACAAGGAGCAGAAAGATCGTACAAACCGCAAAGGAAAGCACGAGAGAGAGAGAGAGAGAGAGAGAGTCCCGAGGGATAGAAGTGGAAAACAAAAATTCCAACAGCTGTTTTGCAGTCACGTATCGTTACTATCTCAGGGCCCCCTCACCCAGTACTTCTCCTTGGGCAGCATGTCCTCTTCTCTCTCTCTCTCTCTCTCTCTCTCTCTCTCTCTCTCTCTCTCTCTCTCTCTCGCTCGCATACGCATACAAATCCAGCCCTAGATTTTGTTTGGATCTTGTGCGTGCGCCCAGCCCATCCGTCATCCGATCCACTCGTGAACGGACAATGAAAAACCAGGGCCAGTGCCACAGCCACCTTTAATTGCGACCAGCTAGAGGCCTATCTAGCTAGCAGGAGCAGCAGCAGCGTAGCATGTCGCACGGCACTGTGCTTTGCAGAAGGAAGCAAGCAGCTAGCTAGCCCCCTGCCCGCCTGCAGCGTAGTGGTACTAACGCCAAAGCAACAGCCGTATGGACTGTACGTACTATACTCCATATGCTTCTTACACACACGGACACGGTCACACATCACTCTCGTGCCGTAGTGTACATGACCCTACTCCATTATATCACTCACACCTCACAAGGGGTATAGACAGACTCATGCTAGCTTCTCCCGTGCTCCAGCGTGCATGATCCTACTCGACTGGTATGGTTCTCGTTGGCATCGGTCGCCACCTTTGTTGGTTTCTTGTGTGTGGTGAGCCACTTTGCTGGCGGGCCTGTTTGTCCCGCCCTGTGTCAGGCCAGATATGGGAATGCATGGCAGCGCGCAGGCGCGACTGTTGGGCAATAGATGCGAGCGCAGAAACGGTTTTTATAGCAGCTACATACTACTAGTGTACATACGAGCGCATGCACCGGCGCACAGTGACATGGGCCGTGCATGCATGCGAAAAATGCGATGCATCGGTCGCCATGGACGCATGCATGCATGCAGCACCGGCCACAAGCCCCACCGGTCGATCTTTCTTCCGTTCAACTTTGTTTTTGCCACTCCTGGCTTTTGTTTCCTGCTGCTCAGCCTCTATCTCTCTCTCTCTCTCTCGCAGCTGCTGCACGCTTGTTGATACCCCTGACCGCCTAGCCATAGGCTACGCCGTAGCTAGCCTGCGCCTCTTCCACTCTCGCGCCCCATGGCCATGGCGCCATTGCATTCTGCAAGCATGCAGCTTCTTCTTATCAATCTACATCTACCGCTCGTGATCCATCTGCTACTAATATTCTACCACTTGTTTGCTCCTAGCTAAGCTACTAAGTGTGAGAGTAGCTTGCTTCTGCAGCCTTAATTAAATAGGGAGGAGAGCTAGCCGGCTAGGAGCAGCATAAAGCCGATTGACGGTGACGTGTATCCGCCCGTTGCCTGTGGACGCGCAGAAAGAAAGAGCACTCGATCGAGTTACTCCGAGTTCCAAAACGAAGAACGGAGTAAGTTGGACGTGACACTTTGACATCTATCAACAGAGACAGAGGTTACTTGCTGGTGTTGTTGTGTGAGTTGTGCGATTAAATGGGGACGCAACAGCTAGTGAGGCAAACACGACCCGAAACTAACGCTCTGTTTTGTCCGATTTTTATCTGTTTTGGGTAGAAAAACGGGGCAGTGTCAGGCTGTTTTCATATATGCGTTGGCCGTGCGCACAACGTGCCGACGCATGTGATCCGCCACGGCCGGCTACTGCTCGTATGTATTATTATTTTTGCCGCATTTCTTTTATTATTTCATCAATGATATTTTGATATATTAAACTACATTCATCAATTCTTAATTAGAATAATAAGATCAAAGAAAAAAAATCATAATTAGATATTTCGTAATATATTGAACTTCACTAACTGCTCCACAAGTTGGATTAGTACCATCTCGATGGTTTCATTGTTGATTTGTGGCTTCTTGTTCATGCATACTTTTTTCTTCTTCGATTTTAAAGAATTAGATGTTGCTTCACATCTAGTCTCATCTCTAGCCTCTATTCTAACAATGAATCCACCAACATCTATCAAATTTCGTCCTATCAATAGATCGTTATATTCTTCTTTCCAATACCAAAACATGCATCCATCCTACACATAAATTTGAGTATAAGCAAAGAACTATCGAAAATGCGCTGAATCATGGAGCACAGCCGAAAGAAAACAACATGTACCCCATCATTTTTGCACTTGATGAACACCCATTCGGGGAGTTCCGACGTTGTAGATACATGGCGAACGACCTGCCGCGGGCAGTTGTCGCACTTTATGAGCGCAATGGTGAGCTGGCGAGCCGCTGGGCTAGCATCGAGCCCGGACGACGGTCAGGCGTGCCTTTGCCGGTGAATACCGCCGACGGGATAGATCTGAGCGGCTAGAAGCAAAGTCAACACCTGCATGTGGTGTGGAGGCGTTGGCGGGGCCGTGCGGTCCGATACCCGGCCAATCGATCCATGGCAATGCGCAACCTCCTGCGGCCGGATGCACTCAAATCCTGTAGCCGGGCTGGACAGCGAGGTGGAGGAGAAAATGGCGGCGGCTA